>NC_061114.1:214955424-215112274 GCF_002878395.1 Capsicum annuum | reverse complement strand
AACCTATTGGTAGTGAGATTGGCCAAGAAGTTGGTGATATGAAGTCATAAGGTTAGAAGTCAGAGTGAGGGTGACTTTTGTATAAATAAATATTTTTAGTTGTTTAACTGTTGATTGAGGGATGGTTTTCCATTTTATAATTTTATAGTGATAGGGTAATGTGGTAGCAATAATTGTAGATTGTATGGTAGTCTATGAAGGAAGTGACTGGATATGATTATTATTTATTCAAATTAGGGAAGGAGCCTAGAGTGGATAGTTATGGTGGTTAAGGAAATCAGTTGTAGGTTGTGAATGGAAAGGAGTAGAGTAGTTAATAATTTATAGGTAGAGACTCAGTAATGTTTATTGAATTTGAAGGTCGTTTTGATGTACGAATGGGTAAGTAAGTATGATGTGAGAAATTAGAATATGTTGATAAGATTGAAATGTATTATATTATAAGATTAAGATCGACTAACCTATAATGTGACTTTACCCCTTTGATGTCTTTTCTCTAGTAGTTGTAAACTAGTACTACATGTGAGAAGGTATGTAGTAGATTTTGAGGTGTAGTAGCAATGTCGTGGAGAGGATGAACTTGTGGGTGATATTTAAGTGAAGTAAGAGACTTAGGTTGATATTTTTATTTGATGGACTAGTGTAGTATGCAACATGCTTCATAGGTGTTACATGATTGGGGTTAGACAATAGGCTTAAACCTTAGATGTGGATTGTGGTGGTGAGAATAGTAGCTTAAAGATTAATGATGTATGTTTTGTGGGAAAGAATTAGTAGGCTTGATGTGATTTGTGAAAGAGCCTAGGTTGACAATTTAAGAAAAGTTTAAGTGGTAATTGTGAGGTATATGTGTACATGAGAACTAGTTTTAAAATGATGAATTGTGGTTGAATCATTAAGTCGATAAGAACGTGAGTATATAAGAATAAGTTGAACCCCGAGGTAGCATGTTGTTAGATAAGGTGTGATGTGTAGAGTGGTTTATGATTTCAAAGAAATGTTTCAAGGTCTTTAAAGTATGCCCATGTGTTTTCATATATTGTATGTAAAATGTTTTATGAATTGCTCTCACTTATGTTATATATAAATACATTATTTTGGATTGCTCTGCGTACCAGTATATTTGTATTGACCCCCTGTATTTCAGGGTTTGAGGCTTAGTCCAGAGGTCTTGCTAAGCCGTAGATTTATCAGACCGAAGTGTGCAGTCGGTGAGCCTTCTTTATTTCGGAAGGCCTGTCTTTAAAACATTATTATTTCGTTTTGGTTTGGGTCCGACTGGGGGCTTGTCCCAGTTTTAGACAAGTTATTATATTCTGATGTATTAGAGATTTCGCAGACTGAGATGGATGTTGTCTAGATATTTATTGATTTCATTCCACATTGCTAAGTTGAAACTCAGTGCATGACCATGATTCCGTTTGTTATTTTCGCATTTCTCTTATATTATTGTGAATATTGTGCATGATTACCACATACAGAAGGGCGTCCGGGCCTTCATGGTTCGGGATGCTCGTCACGGCCAGGGCCCCCGGTTCGGGTCGTGACAGTTATACACACCAGATCAGTACATTCCTTATATGTTCTCTTATATAATTCTCCTTTTGCTCACAGTTAGAATTAGAACGTCCTAATTGTTAGAAAAAGCTGTAGAATAGGAATGACCTATTAATTCTAAGATATGAACAAAGAGAAAATACATGAACGCCAACTTCCCCCGATAACTATAATATGACGAGTCTACCCCTCAGAGATACTAATCTTAACTTTCGCTAGCTTCTATAGCTATCACCCTATAAATCACCCTCTCATGAGCATACACACCCATACTAGCGTGCAACATCCACCAAAAAAATTAAAAAAGAAGTGAGGTTTCTCATGTATTCTCAACATAAATACTTTCTATGGTTGAGTAACGGCTGTTGCAGCATCCACCAAATTCTAAAATCTCAACATGAATACTCTTTCTTATGCCATTGCAGTTCATAAGACCTAGAATGCTATAGACATTGTATGGAAGCACGTGTTATAAATTAGTTCTGTAATTTGAAAGTTTGGACTTGATGTTTCTGTTCAATAGTTTTTGTTTAGCCATTCCATAGTAATTTTTGTGGCTAAATTGTATTACAGTGCTTGTTATCTTATTATCAAAACTTTCCAACTGTAACATTCTTCGGAAATCAGTCTATAGGAGCAATAAACACAATGCTACAACACAGATTGTGAGGCTTATGTGACGGCAAGTGAAGATTCTTTTAGAGGTACTTATTATTTTTACTTGGAAGTTTAAAGTTTTCTAATACTCTTACTGGAACGGTAAGGAGTGAAGACTCAGCTGATGTAGTTTAGTGGTCTATTCTGTATCACATTTCAAGGCAAAATTTTTTCAAATGATCTTCTCATTTTATCTCTTCCTTAAGATAGTGCCAATTGCTTAAAACAGAATTTTGTGTGGTCTGCAGGACAAGATAGAGACAGTCTTGCTTTCTTACCGTCTTCAATTCAATTACATATTTCATAATGACAATACTACAGTCACTGCTTTCACTATTAGAGTCCTTTCCCCCTCCTTGGTCTGTACCCCTCCCAAAAGGAAAAATATGAACTTCTTTGGAAATCATTCCAAGCACTTTTGAATCCCGTAAGGAGTTCCAAATTTTGTGTGCAAACAGAGAGACAAAAGACCAATGGACATGCGTCAAATGTTTCTCCAATTGCTGAAAAATTGTTGGTATCAATTCCAAGCACTATTGCTTTTGGCGCCAAAAGCGGAGGGGCAAGGCTTGTAATATTCAACCGCAAATACGGTTATTCATTCATGTATCCTTTCATTTATTGAAATTTGCGTTTAAAAAAAAGAGAGCAAAGCTCTGGCTGCAGCAGTATCCAATGAAACTCTGCCATATGAACATCTGAATGATTTCTGCCGTGAGTTGCGGATGATTCTTGATGCTTCTACTGTGGCATGCAGCCAAAGTCTGTCTATGCCATATAAAATATTGGTGGAACTTCTTTATCTGCTAACTAATTATTCATGGACTCATAGGATGAAAAATAAAAGGATTGGTCCATGTGAAAGAAAGTTTGAGAAGATATTTCGCCAACTTAAATTTGTAATACAAAATTGTTATCCAGCTCTTTCTTTTATCCTGTGATATATTTGAATTCCAACTTGCTCGTTATGAACTTTTTATTACCGTTTTATCATATTATAGATGAATGAAAATCTACTTTGGAGAGTAACTTTATAACTTTGAATTTCTTTACAGATTCAGCTTCTAAAACTGATCAAATATAATATAGAATACAACATTCAGCTTCTAAAGCAGACATCAAATATAATATAGAATACAACATTATCGCAAAATGTTGGGCCATGCTTGCACGGGCCTCCATCATCTATTCAGCTTTATAATCGCGACAAATGACATATAACAATCCCAAATTAGGTTGGTGTTTGATATACTTGATCACCCTAATGGTAGCATTCCAATGCTGCACTTAGGTTTCCACTAGAACTAGCTCAAGGTCTGTAATGTACAGGGGCGGAGCTAGTGTGCTTGATGGGGGTTCGGCCGAATCCCCTAACTTTTGCGTAGACCCTATATTTGTAATTAAAAAATTCGAAAAATGTGTATAATTATATATGTCCGAACCCCCATACAAACATGGTTGGTAGTCCAGTGGTAGGCGCGTCACCTGCGGGTCCCTGAGATGGGGGGTTCGAACCTCCAAGTTTCAAATCCTGCTCCGCCTCTGGTAATGTATGGGCTATGTCTGGCGTAGTAATTGTTGGGTACAACATCTCCCAATCAACCTTTGGTAATGATGTATGTCAGCAAAAAGTTCTAGCGATTAGCTCAAGAGCATATCTTCACTGATTCAGCAAGATCCCTCTCTTAGATCTGCTGCACTGATCAATCCTAAAGTAAAAAGATTGAAACATTAATCAAGCCAGTTGATTGATATACTTCTTGTGGAACTGACGGACATTTGTGTAGTTTCCTTTCATAAGACACTTTTTGTCTACATTATTGTATCAATTCTTACTGCCTAGATGTAAAAAGACGTCTATGAGAGAACATGTTTGTAGTTGCTAGTTGCCACTGTGAAAATGACAGTGTCGTTCTTTTTCGTATGTAAGTCGAGGTGAGGCATCACCTGATACTTGGCTTTCACATTTCCTATAAATTATTTAAGTTTTGTAGACGTGCATATAGGATGATATTCGCATACATTCACTTTCAGGGCTGCTGATTACCCGTGTTCGCAAAGTGATTGGAAAATTGTCACGATTTAAAAACATCGATGCTTAGTAAATAAATAAACAAGACTTTCAAGAAAACAAACAATTGTATACATTCATTCATTTTTTACAGATTTGAGAGTACACATTATCTCAATATTCGATTTTTAACAGATGAACTGAAAGACAAAGTCCTTTTAAACTTTGTTTCACCACCATATTGTAACGCCCCGAGTATGTACCCCGGACGTCACACGGTGCTCATAATCCCGAAGGACCACAAGCTAACCCATGACTGGTACTTGCTGCAATTACTAAATAGGACGTTACACGATGCTCATAATCCCGAAGGACCACAAGCTAACCCATGACTGGTACTTGCTGCAATCACTGAATAATAATACTGTAATAATGTAGAAATTAGGCGAAAAATTATCGTAAGGTTCATAACTGATATCAAATACTGAATACTGAAAATCAATACTGAAAACTGAACATCTGTCTGACATACTCTAGTCGAAAGCCTCTAACTGTCTGAAGGTGGAGTTGATGGGACAAGTCCCTAACTAACTCCGACTACTTAAAATATACTGAAATGCTAAAATAACAACTCTGTCCCCGAACTATGAGGACTCACCACTAAGTCTGCTGTTGATAGATTGGGCTGCTAATTGCGGTCAGGAGCCTGTGCGACTGAACCTATGATATAAGACATCATAACGTAATAGAAAGGTATGTGTCAGTACTTTAAATGTACTGGTATGCTAAGTGAGGTGGGCTGATATGCATGGGTTCATATGCATGAATAATAACTGACTGATTAACATGAATATAACTGAATGAGAGTACATGTATATCTGAAACTACTCTAGATACTGATTATGCAATGATATGCACATAACTATGCATGTTGTAACTGAGATCATATTAACACTGGGTATTGAGTTTTGATAACTGAAGGACTAATATTTGAGTTTACTGATACTTTATTACTGTTAATGAAATGACTATAAATGACAGTTCTGATTCTGTGGAACTGAGTTCCATGCTGAGCTGGGTGACTATGTATGACAATTCTGATTCTGAAAAACCGAACAGAAGTTTTACACTGAGTCTGAAAATTGAAATTGAAACTGTGGGAGTGTTCATCTAACCGACATACCCCAATTGTGAACTGAGTTGGGGTCCAATTTGTGACCCCAGTTAGAAGGGTGTTAGCACCTTGCCAAGGGATACTAACAATGGCTATGAGTTAACCCTATTTGGAAGGAAGCTCGTTCGTCAACCCTCGCTGGTAGGAAAACTCGTATGAGATGTATCAACCCCTATCTGGCAGAAAGATATCTCAACTGATGCTGGCTACGTAGTTTTGTAACACAGGAATTGCTGCTAAAGGTCAAACCCTTTACTGACAGGAATGCCCCCATCCCTGGGTTCGCTCGGTGCTGATTCCTACTCCCAACTGAATGGAAATTGAACTAAACTGATTTCTATACTATTCTAGGCTTGACTAAACTATTACTGATCATACTGTCTAACTGAACTGGGCTGGGTTCATTGAGTTTGTTAACTAACTGAATACACTAAGTTCTATTAACTGGCTGAATACTATTGTACGTGACATTACTGAGACTATTCTGAAATTATTGTAAATCTAGGTAAACAGCTAGATTGTCGGGTATTAGATACCCACAGAACTCGATAGCATAAATTATAAAACATAGCACAATATTGCAAATATGATAACTAGTTACTTTGTCACCATTCATTCATTGAGGCATTTTAGCAAACACTTGCATGACATGGACTTGTAAACATGCTAACATGATATGATTTCATTACTCAACTCACATGAACAATTCATCAAACACTTAGGGGGCATAGTTTATACACATAATACTAGTCAACATATAAACATCATGATCACAATTCCAAACTCACAAATTCAAGGGTTTTTAGCATGAATCCCTATAACAACACATATATGCTATTTATTTCTCATGGAACTTGTGATTCCTAACTAGCATCATAATCATGAATACAATCAAATTCAACATGAATAACATGAAAAGCAATCACTTGTAGTTTAAAAGAGGTTCTTAAACTCCAAGGGTGGAAGGAAACCATTGGATGAACACCTAATATATCTTGATGCTTGAATTTGTGAAGATTGATGGTGAATTTCTTGAAGCGTGAATCTTGAATTGGAAGCCCTAGGGTTTTGTTCTCGAGTAATTTTGAGAATAGAGAATGGATTTTGCCTCTAAAGTGGCTTAATCTTATGTTTTGGTGCTGCAATAAGGTGGGAGAAAAGGCCAATTACCTCTCTAGATGCGGGTTTTTAATAACTGAAAACATGTCCAGTGATGCGCATACCGACGTACCGCGTTGATGCCATCGACGGATGGCCAATGCGTCGCTCGAGTTCGTGATGGTTCACTACAATTGCACTGAAAATTGGGGAAAATTATCTGTTGACGCGATGGGTGACGTGGTGCATCGAGATCGCGTCGATCCACTGTTTTGGTCATCCAAACTTGACTCAAATGAGGTCTAATAAATCCAAAACTCGTTCGAGAACACCTATTGACATTCCTGATTATGAATCAACCTAAAAAATGATATTTTAAGGTCGTAAGGATCGTGAAATAAGATTTCCAAATTATGTCAGCTAAAATAATCTAAGTATAGACACTTAGCTGAAATTTCTATGTCTGGGACCTCCTTTCATGCTCTAAGGGGCTAATTTAGTCTTAGAATTTTGCGGGGTCTTACAATATTTCTCCCTTGGGAACATTCGTCCTCGAATGAGAATGACTAAACTGAGAATACTGATAGACTGAGTTTACATACTAAACATGCACAAGTGATGCATGATTATATGACTAAAATTACTGATATACTGAGTTTTTCATATAGAACATGCATAACTGAAGTATGACTAAAACTGAATTCTGAAAGCATGACATATGACTGAGCTATTTCATGGGCGTATGCATGATATGAGAATGCTATGAAACTAAACTGATATCAAACTCATAAAGGAAATCTAAACATGGAACTAAGTAAATTCAAGGAGAACTGTTACCTTAAGATGAATTTGAGTTTGCGGAGAAGAGGTGAGGATGCTTGGTCTGCATATCTTCTTCTACTTCCCAAGTAGCTCCCTCAACGGACTGATTCCGCCAAAGAATTTTAACTAAAGGAACTTTTTTGTTCCTTACTCTGCAAACCTGATGGTCGAGGATTTCGACTGAGATTTTCTTATAAAAGAGGCTATTCTGGACATCAATGCCCTTTATCGGGACTACAACTGTTGGGTCACTTATGCACTTCTTTAGTAAGGAGACATGAAACATTGGGTGCACTGAAGCTAAGTCTGAAGGCAAATCAAGCTTGTAATCTACCTTTCCAAAACGGTTGAGAATTCGGTAAGGACCAATATATCAGGGACTGATCTTCCCCTTCTTTCCAAACCTCTTCACTCCTTTCATAGGAGAGACTTTTAAATATACATAATCACCAATCTCAAACTCGAGATCTTTTCTTTGTATATCTGCATACGACTTCTGTTGGCTTTGAGCTGTCTTAAGCCTTTCCCTGATCAATTGAACTTTTTCTAGGGCATCAAATACCAAGTCAGGCATGACCACTGCAGCCTTACCCACTTCAAACCAACTAATGGGAGATCTACATCTCCTCCCATAGAGCACTTCAAACAGAGCCATCTGAATGCTGGAATATGCAAACTCAATCAAAGACAAGTGGTTATCCCAGCTACTGTTAAAGTCAATGACACATGCCTTTAACATATGAGGGTGGAAGGCTGTATTGAGGTGAACTTGGGTACCAAGACCCCTTTGGAAGGCTTTCCAGAAATAAGAGGTAAACTGAGTACCTCTATCTGAGATAATGGACAATGGGACTCTGTGTAATCTAACCAACTCTTTGACATAGAGCTTGGTATAATTCTCTGTTGAATAAGAGGTATGAACTGGTAATAAGTGAGATAAGGTGGTCATCTTGTCTACAATGATCCAAATCAAATCATGCTGGCAGCGAGTACGGGGCAAAACCGTCATAAAATTTATATTCACTTCCTCCCACTTCCACGTGGGAATGCTGAACTCTTGGATGGAACCGCTAGGTTTCTGGTGCTCGATCTTGACCTGCTGACGTATGGATCACTTAGCTACAAACTCTGCAATATCTTTCTTCATCCACTCCACCAATAGATTTCTCGCAAGTCGCGGTACATCTTGGTGGCCCCTTGATGAATCGAGTAACGCGCACCATGCGCTTCTGTAAGAATTCATTGACTTAAGTCATCTACACATGGTTCACATAATTGACCCTGGTAACGCATCACAATCTCTCCCTTGATAAGAATCGGGTTACGTTGATAAACAAGAAAAATAAAGCAGAAGCAAAAACCCTAAGATTAAAGGCAAGAAATTAAAGATAGATAAAATTTGACAATAAATCCCCAATTTCGAGATGAAGTGCTAAGAATCCTAATTGATCTTAGTATTAAAAATTAGTGGATTAAGACTAATTATGATACTAATAGAGTCAATTCAAGAACTTAGATTCAAAGGTGATCTAGACCCCTATTTCGAAGAAATTAAAGACAACAATTAGTATAAGACTAATCACCTTCTTTAATTAACTTTAATAGAAACCAAAGATATCAAATTAAGAATTAATCTTACCTCCTAAAGAATCGTTCTTATAAGGTTGCAAGATAAATCCCAAGTAGCCACACACAAAGGTGTAAATAAGAGAAACTCTCAATTAATAATAATGTTGTCTTCTTGAAAATAACAAAATCCATCCGTATATATAGGAAAAAAAAACATATCCCAAATAGCATGGGATTGGGATCTACCTTTATCAAATCTAATTAGGACTAGGAAAAAGCTATCCCAAATAACATGGGATTAGGATCTACTATTATGAAAATAATAAATAAAATCCTACTAGTACTAGGAAACATGTAAAAATAATACCAAAAATTTCCTACTAAGAAAATAAGGAAAAATTTCCAAATTTACTCACAACCCATACGGGCCCAATCTTTTTCCTTTAGGGATTGGCCTTGAATCATTAAATATGTATAGCATTTTGTCCATTCTTCTCCATAATTCTTAGACTCGTTCTTGGGCTCTTCTTCTATCATAAGCATCTTCTTTATTTCACATTGAAACCCGTTAATCTTAATGCAAGTTTGCCAATTTGGATGCTATCATATATTTAGACCTCAAGGAAAATATTCCATCAACGGGACCACTGGTCTTCAACATTCCAGGAATTTGTAAATAACTAGGTTTTTCAAGCATAGGAGTCACACCGGAGGATATTTTTTCGGGCAGCATAAAAGTGTTGATCGAAATATAGAGATACGGATCACGAGTGTATTGATCGATTTCTTTTAGTATATATATGCATTATTTTCTTGGCAATGTCTATGGTTCAGAGTTGGGAAGGGGGTTTGATTTTTAAATCAAAAAGTAAGGATGTATTGTAAATGATTTTCACTCGATACTTATAATATAGTCGTTATTAAATAAAATATGTATTGCCTTTTTTTCACCAACTCTAACATGTTGACAATAGGGATGAAAAAAGAAAACCAAATCAAACTAGGATATAATTCATATAATTGGACAATGAGGCGTTTACCATAAATCAAGAACATCTGCATTTCTATGTAGAGAAAAAAGGCGGTCGCCACCAATTGAAAAATCCCAAATTGGACCACCTTGACTTTGTCGAAACTCTAATGTTGGAACCCAATCAGAACCACAATGAACTGAAATAGTATCGTTCATGGATGAGAACAATTGCCCCTCGTGAAATGCCAGCTTGGGATAACAAAATGCCTGATTGAGACTCTCACAAGAAGAAAAAAGGTTTCATACCCTTTGTAGAATTTCTCCAATGTAAAGTGACACATTATAATATTAATATGTAGAATAATATAACAACTCAAAACTTGGACAAGGCATAGTCTCATAAACTCAAAAGATAATAACATGAAAGGAATTTTTCCATGAATTTATGAAATACTTTAAGAAAATATGTAACTTTGGGGCACAAGAACGAAAGGGTGTTCTTGTTCATAACCACATACCTTCAAACTTTGAGCTTTGAATGACTTTTTGAATCTCGGAATGCTAATCACTAACTATTGGGTGCCTCTTGTAGCCCTCCCAACGGGGATTTCAAATACGAAAGAATTATTGAATTCTCACGGTTGAATCTCTAGATAATTGGGTCTTTGTGTTGAAACCGTAATGAAAGTTCTTTAGAGAAGTTGATGAAAATGTCAATAATATGGTGTTTGGGGCTCTTGATTCCATGTTTAAGAGGTAGAGGGGTTGGAAAATACCATTTCTACCCTTAATGAGACAGACAAAAATTGCTGAAATTCCCAATTACGCACAACAGAACTTGCGTCGCATGCTCTATCGCATGGTCCAAGGATGCGATGCACCATGCGATGCACGCAAATCGGATGGTGCTACTATTTGAAAACCAAACATGCCTTAAACGATGTCCATAAATTCCAAAACTCACTCTAGAGGTCCTATAGACATGCCCCATCGCAATGCAACAAAAATTTTAAGAAATGAAGATTGATAAGGTCACGAAATAAATCGACGAAGATTGAGGCCTCAAAATGAACTAAGT
Source organism: Capsicum annuum (assembly GCF_002878395.1). Lineage (NCBI taxonomy): Eukaryota > Viridiplantae > Streptophyta > Magnoliopsida > Solanales > Solanaceae > Capsicum > Capsicum annuum. Next base: position 215,101,335 of record NC_061114.1, on the reverse strand, counting down.
GTTGGAACACTTAGTAAAATTCTAAGTCTTAAGCTCTTCTTGACTTTGCTTCGAGGTTCTAACATCACAGAAACTTTACGGGGTCTTACAATATCTCCCCCTTGGAAACATTTATCCTCGAATGTCGCTAGATGAATCAAAGTTATAGAGAAAAGGAAGGATACAAATCAAAACATTTGGCTAGAATGACCTTACTTTAGGCTAAGCTTTCGGATATTTCAAAGAATGCTTAAACTCATAAAAATAAGGAATAACTATACAGCTATAACTTTATTAATAATGGACTAAATTAAGAAAGAATGGTACCTTCGGGTTGATCAGGATTTGCGGAGAAGAGGTGCAGGTACTTACTTTGCATATCAGCCTCAGCTTCCCAAGTAGCGCCCTCAACAGATAGGTTCCGCCACAACACTTGGACCAAGGAAACTTCTTTGTCCTTAGTCTTCGAACTTGATGATCTAGAATAACAATAGGAACTTCATCAAATGAAAGATGTCTTGAACCTTAGGGCTTTTTGAAGGATCTACAGCAACACAATCACCAATGTGTTTCCTAAGCTTGGAAACATGAAAAATAGGATGAACGACTGACAACTCTGCAGGCAACTCAAATTCATAAGATACTTTTCTAATGTGATTTAGGATTGTATAAGGACCAACATAACGGGGACTAAGCTTCCCCTTTTTGCCAAAGCTCTTCACTTCTTTCATGGGTGAAATTTTTAGATATACCCAATCATCTACTTTGAACTCCAAGTCTTTACGCCTCACATCAGCATATGACTTTTGCCGACTCTGAGCTATCTTCAACCTTTCTCAAATCAACTTTACTTTCTCCATTGCTTCAAACACTATATCAGGACCAGCTAGAGTAGTCTCACCCACCTCGAACTAACCTATGGGTGATCTACACCTTCTACCATACAAAGCCTCAAACGGTGACATCTGAATGCTAGCATGATAACTATTGTTATATGCAAACTCAATTAGTGGCAAGTTCTCATCCAACTTCCTTTGAAATCGAGAGCACACACCCTCAACATATCTTCCAAAGTATGGGTGATCCTCTTGGACCTACCATCAGTTTGCGGCTCGAACGCAGAACTCAAATGAACTTGGGAGCCCAGACCCTTCTGAAAAGTTTTCCAGAACTGAGAAGTAAATTGAGTACCCCTATCCAAAATGATAGATAAGGGAACTCCATGTATCATGACTAACTCTCGAATATACAGTCTAGCATAGTCTTCAGCTGAATAGGATGTATGCACATGCAAGAAATGCGCTGACTTAGTCAGTATATCAACTATAACCCGTATAGAATCATAGTGGCGTCGAGAAAGAGGTAAAAACAGTCATAAAATCCACGTTAATATCTTCCCACTTCCAAGTAGGAATACTGCACTCTTGCATCACACCACCAGGTCTTTGTTGCTCAACCTTAACCTGTTGACATGTTACACACTTCACTACAAACTTAGCTATATCTTTCTTCAAACCACACCGCCAATAGATTTCCCATAAGTCGCGATACATTTTGGTAGTACTGGGATGAATAAAATACCGTGTACCATGCGCTTCAGCCATAACTCTCTGCCTCAGATCATCAACATCTGGAACACATAATCTCCCCTATAATCTCAACACACCATCTCTCCTTTGAGAGAAAACTTCTACCCTTTGGTCCTTGACTGACTCCTTCAGTCTGACCAAACAAGCATCTAAGTCCTATTTTTTCTTTACTTTCAAAACTAAGGATGATTTGGAACTACTCTGAACTAACATACTCCCCTCAGCAGAATCAAGCAGTCTAACACCCAGCCTAGCCAAACGGTTCACATCACGAGCCAAATATTTCTTACCTTCTTCAACATACAAAACACTACCTATGCACATCCTGCTAAGGGCATCTGCCACTATATTGGCCTTGCCCGGATGATACAACACACTCATATCATAGTCTTTTAATAGTTCTAACCACTTCCTCTACCTAAGATTCAACTCCTTCTGAGTCAACATATACTGCAGGCTTTTGTGATCAGTAAAAACACAACATGCATGCCATACAAATAATGTCTCCAAATTTTCAAAGCAAACACTATAACAGCCAACTCTAAGTCATGGGTTGGGTAATTCTTCATTTTAACTGCCTAGAAGCATAGGCTATAACTTTCCCCTTTTGCATCAAAACACAACCCAAACCCACTCTCTAAGCATCACAATATACCATAAAACCATCTATGCCATTAGGCAAAGTCAACATAAAGGCGGAATTAAGTCGAGTCTTCAACTCCTGAAAACTCTTCTCGTAGGAATCTGCCCAGAGAAATTTTACCTTCTTTTGGGTCAACCGAGTCATGAAAGATGCAATGGAAGAGAACCCTTCAATGAAATGGCGCTAATAGCCAGCTAGACCCAAGAAGCTCCTAAAATCAGACGGAGAGATAGGCCTAGGCCAATTTTTTATAGCCTCTATCTTTTGAGGATCCACTCTAATACCTTCGACTGAAATAATAAGACCCAGAGATGCTACAGACCTTAGCCAAAACTCACACTTACTGAATTTGGTGAACAACTTATGATCTCTAAGAGTTTGCAAGATGACTCTAAATTGTCTGTGTGATCGCCCTCATTTTGGGAGTACACAAGTATATCATCAATAAACACAATAACGAACATATCAAGATATGGCTTGAATACTTGATTTATGAGGTTCATGAAAGTTTTTGGGGCGTTAGTTAACCCGAAAGACATGAAAAGAAACTCAAAATGACCATAGCGGGTTCGAAAGGCTATTTTTGGGATGTCACACTCCCTTACCTTAAGTTGATGATAGTCGGATCTAAGGTATGTCTTGGAAAAATAACTCACACCTTGCAACTGATCAAACAAATTATATATTCTTGAAAGAGGATACTTATTTTTGACAGTGACTTTGTTAAGCTGACGATAGTCAATGCACATACGCAAAGAAACATCTTTCTTTCGCACAAATAAGACAGGTGCACCCCAAGGAGATACACTGGGCCTTATGAAACCTTTATGTAGGAGATATTTGAGTTTCTCTTTCAACTCCTTAAGCTCAGCGGGTGACATACGATAAGGAGGAATGGAAATAGGCTGAGTATCGAGAAGAAAATCAATCCCGAATTCTATCTCTCTATCAGGAGGTACTCCTGGGAGATCTCCCAGAAAAACATCAGGAAACTCATTAACAATGTTGACTGTTTGGATACTTGGAGTTTCAGACTTAGTGTTCTTAACTCTAAGTGATGAAAGCAGCCTTTAGATATAAGTTTTCTGGCTTTGATATAAGAAATAAAATGACTCTTGGTAGGTACTGAACTCCCTAACCATTCGAAAACCAGTTCATTAGGAAACTAAAATTTGACTACACGAGTACGGCAATCCATAGCCGCATAGCACGAATGAAGCCAGTCCATGCCCAGAATAATAGCAAAGTCAACCATCTCTAGCTCTATCAAATCAGTGAGTGTCTTTGTGAAGGACTGAAATAGGACAATTCTTGTATACCTTATTAGCAATAATAGACTCCCCTACTAGAGTAGAAACTAGAATAGGCTCAGGAATACTTTTGGGACTCTTATAAAACTTCACAGCAACAAATGGGGTCACATAAGAAAAACTTGACCCGGGGTCCAATAACACATACACATCAAAATGAAATACACGAAGCATACCAGTAACAGTGTTGGGAGAGTCCTCCTGCTCATGTCGGGAAGGTTGGCCATAGAATATATTCTGGCACTCACCATCGGCAGTGCTAGAAGAAGTGCCCTGTGAGTGAGCTGGATGGGCTGCGGGAGCTGGTGCACTAGTGGCCTGGGTCTGGGGTCAGGTATCTATGCTTCTCTTCCTAGAATGAGGGCACTCTCTAAGCCTGTGGCCTATCTTTCCACACCTGAAACAACCATGCTGTTCAGCCAAATACTCACCCGAATAGGTCCTGCCACACTTAGCACAAGAAAGGAAGTTGGGCCTGTTGCTCACACTCTACTGAGACCTGGACATAGAAGACCTGTCCCCTTATTCCTGTCTGTCTCTGGTGTGGGAGAACTAGCAGATGAAGGTGCTGGCATGAAAAAATAACTCTGGAACTAAGGGTGGTTCCCTCTCTGGGATCTAGCCTGACTATACTCATGCTACTCTAACCTAGCACTCTTGTTACCTCTTATTCTATCTCTTTCCTTAATCTTATTTTCTTTCATTTACTGATCATGTATCATCAATCTAGATAGGTCCATATCCCTATACAACATAGCAATCCTGCATTCCTTCAGCACTAACCCAAAAATGCCTGTCACAAACTTACTCATGCTAGAGCGGGCGTTAGAAATCAGATCAGGGGAATACTTAGCAAACTGGTTAAACTTTAAGCAGTACTCCTTAATAGTCATGGAGCCCTGCCTCAAGTTTATAAATTCTTCTATCTTCGCCTCTCTCAATTCTAATGGAAAGAACTTATCCAAGAATGCATCTTGAAACATCTGCCACGTAACAGAAGCAACATTCTCCCCTTTATTATTTTTCCAAGAAACAACCCAGTCATATGTGATGTCCTTTAACCTGTAAGATGCTAACTTCACACTATCTTCCTCAGACAGATGCATTACCTGTGTGATCTTCCTTATCTTCTCTAGATAAAACTGTGGGTTTTCTTTTGTCTTAGATCTGTAAAACTCAGGTGCACTCATCCACATGAAGTCACGAATTCTGGCAGTAGCTAATTTGCCGCCCTGTGGCTTAGTTAGCCTAGATGTTTGCAGTAAAAGCTTAGGCTAGCGCCTGGAAGGCTGCCCTAAATTCGGCATAGGATATATTTTCATTTAGAGGATCAGCGGGCTGAGGTTGATGATCATTATTATTTCTACAAGCTTGACGAGGAGGCATTTTCTGAAAAAAGAGAGAACAAATTAATAGCTGAGAAAGACAAATTTAAGCACGATGGACTTGAAAGAAAGAAATGACTTTTTCTTAAAATGTTTCATATCCTCTTTCTCATAGACAGATTCAGTCAGAAGCAGCAGATTTAGTACTGAGTCCTTATCTATCAAGGATATTCTTTTATTTCAGTATTTTTGTAGCTTAGTATGTTAGTAGTTGGGGGCTTGTCTCATCAACTTTTCATTCAGACAGTTCAGTTAGAGGCTTTTCAGACTAGACTAGTTCAAACAGTATTCAAAATTCTGATGTTTTGACAGATGTTATTATTTCTAGTATTCAGATAATTAACCTTATGGCATTTCAACCTTCCTTCTACATTTATTTTAGTATTATTATTCATTACTCACAGTAGGTATAGTCATAGGTTAGCTTGTGGTCCTTCGGGGTCGTAAGCACTGTGTAGTGTCTGGGGTGTAGACTTGAGGTGTTACAAATTTCGTATCAAAGACTAAGGTTCAACAGATTCCTAAGGAGTATGAAAACTGCGTCAAGTAGAGTCTTGTTCATGGTTGTGAAACGCGCCACACTTATGGACAAGAAGCTATGAGACGTGTTAGAAAAAGTTTCTCTTCTTTCAATGTTCATGTCGTGCGAGTGAGCATAAGATCAAGTTAAACACTCATTCTAATTCTTTTCTTCATTCCATTTATAGAACATAACTCCCAGAAAAGCTAACAAAAGAAGGAATAAAAATCAGTCATCACCATCGCCTGTTCAGACAGATCCCCTGGACGAGCATGTCTCCCATGTAGAATTTAGAGCTGCGTTTACCACTCTATCCCATTTTGTAGTAGCTCAAAATAAATGACTAGTTATTGTTCGGACCAACCTAGTGGCCAATAATGCTTCATATAGGATTTTAGACTTTTCCCAAATGAATCCTCCCCTATTCTTAGGATCTAAGTCTGAAGAAGATGCATATGAGTTTCTCGATCAGGTTTAGAAGGTTACAAATATTATGGGAGTGAATTTCAGTAAGAGTGTTAATTTAGCTGCCTATCAGCTATAAGATGAAGCTCATACGTGGTTTAAGCAGTATAAGGTAGAAGGGGCACAAATATAGAGCCCACAGATTGGGAAGAGTTTGCTACTGCTTTTCTAGATAGATTCTTTCCCTTATAGTTGAGGGAAGCCAAGGTGTTAGAGTGCATCAATTTCAACCAGGGAAATATGAGCGTGAAAGAGTATTCCCTTGAGTTTACTTAGTTAGCCAGGTATGCTCCCCATGTAGTGGCAGAAAGTAGGTATAGAATGAGCAAGTTCACATCAGGTGTGTCAGAAAGTGTGGTTAAAGAGTGTAGAACTGCAATGTTAATTAAATACATGGACATATCCAGGCTCATGGTCCATGCTCAGCTGATAGAAGAGGCTAAGAATAAAGAGAGAGAAAGGGAGAACAAAAAATCTAGGACATATAGCTTTAATTTTTCCCAACCTAAGTTAGAGGGCGGTAACTGTTCCCAGTTTTATCCAAATTCTTCAGTACCAGCTTCGTTCTCAGCCAATACTTTATTACCTAAGTTTAGAAGTGGTAACAGAGATAGGGCGCCGGGCTCTAAATCTCAGGGTAGTGTCAGCAGTGCCCGAACAAATATTTTTTTCTAAAAATATGGCAGAAACCATCAGGGTATCTACAAAGCTGGCAGTGATGTATGTCTTGGATGTGGCAAGATAGGCTATAGAATCAGAGATTGTCCTCTGTCAGGTTCTCAAGGTCAGTACAGTCGTCCCCCAACTCAGTCCAATTGCCTAAATCAGTAGGGTGTCACTTCTAGTGCCACCAATAGGCAGTGCCCAAATAGGATTTATGCACTTTAGTCTCAACAAGATTAGGAAAGTTGTCCTAATGTAGTCACTGGTATATTACAGATCTTCCATTTACATGTTTATGCCTTATTAGATCTAGAAGCTTCTCTGTCTTTTTTAACTCCTTACATAGAAATCAATTTTAGAGTTAGACAAAAAATCTTAATAGAACCTTTCTCAGTCTCCACCCAATGGGTCAGTCTATCATAGCTCGACGGGTATACAGGAACTATCCGATTATGATATCTCAAAAATTCACTTCAGCAGACATAGTAGAACTAGAGATGACAGATTTTGATGTCATTCTCGACATAGATTGGCTCCATTCATGTTATGCCCTAGTTAATTGTAGAAATAGAATTGTTTATTTTTTGAGTTTCCAAATGAACCAGTCCTTGAATGGAGGGGTTGTACTACATCACTTAAGGGTCAATTGATTTCATACCTTAAAGCGAGGAAAATGATATCCAAGGGATATGTCTATCATCTTGTGCGAGTCAAAGAATCTAGTTCAGAGGATCCTACTCTTTAATTAGTTCCAATAGTAAATGAATTCTCAAATATGTTTCCTAAAGATCTTTCTAGAGTTCCTCCCAAAAGAAAAATCGACTTCGGAGTATACCTTATTCCAAATACTCAAGCTATATCTATTCTGCCATACAGAATAGCTCTATCTAAACATAGAGAGTTAAAAGAACAGTTGAATGATCTCTTATATAATGTATTCATCAGAACTAAATTTCCACATGGGGCACACCAGTCTTATTCATGCATAAGAAAGAAGGTACACTCAAAATGTGTATAGACTACCGCTAGTTAAAAAAAGTCACAGTAAAGAATAGATACCTTCTTCCCATATTTGATGAGTTATTTGACCAAATTCAGGGTGCCATTTACTTTTATAAGATAGACCTCAGATCAGGCTATCATCAGCTCAGATTCAGAGAATGTGACATTCCACAAATTGCTTTCTAAACCCGGTATGGTCACTTCGAGTTTCTAGTCATGTCATTTGGTCTTACAAATTCCCAGAAGCTTTCATGGACTTAATGAATTGTGTGTTCAATTAGTACTTGGAAATGATTATTATAGTCTTGATCGATGACATTCTTGTGTATTCTCGTAGCGAGAATGATCACGCAGATCACCTCAAAATTATACTTTAAACTCTCAAAGCCATTAGTTATTTGTCAAATTCAGTAAGTACAAATTTTGGCTAAGGTCAGTAGCATTTCTGTAAGACCCCATGAAGTTCCCTCGCCGTTTATGCCTTTTAGAGCGATTTGAAAGAAACCTTACCCTTAGAAATTTTACTAAGTGTTCCAACACTTAGTTTTATTTTGAGCGCTTAAATTTGATGAATTATTTCATGACCTTCTCGATATGCATTTTTTGAATTTCAAATTGTGTTACGATGGGGCAAGTCAATATTACATCTCGGGTGAGTTTCAGAATTTTTGGACCTCGTTTAGGGCATGTTTGGATTTTGAACTAGTGAGCCTCCGCGATAAGGTGGCGATGCCCTGGTACTCCCTCTCTATAAATAGGGCACCACCCTGCTATCTTCACCGCTCCAGCCAGGGCGCCGCCTGGGGTACAACGGTACTCAAGGCTGGGCGATGCCCTGGTCATTCCTGTGCTCTAATAACTTTTAGTCTTTCTCCATCCTTTAACATGAGATTTAGGCTCCAATTAGCCAAAATACTGATATACTCATCAGTTTTCTCCAAGAACTAGACACAGCAGCTCCATACAAGAAATATAGATCCACCAAAATTCAACCATTAAAATCCAAAAATAATTCAAGAATCGTAATCTCCAAGTCGAGATCTTCAAAGAGCACCTATTAATTTTACGAGTAGAGTTCCGGAATTGCAAGTTCATCCAAAGTCACAAGTTTGAGGTATGTGGGGTTTGAACAAGAATAATCTTTTCGTTCTTGTGCCCAAAACTTGATTTTTATTTAAGTATTTATGATTTATAGTTGAAGTCATGTCTAAATTATCTTGTTTGAAGATTATGAATTTATAAGTTATTCAAGTTGTGGATTTTATGATATTTATACTTATTATGCTTAGATTTAAGAGTTTATATTATGATCTACACGCTTTATTTATGAGTTTATGTATTGAATGAATTTCAAGATTTGATATGAAGTATGAATTATTAATTTGAGTTGACATGAGACAAGTATGATATTTGAGATTATATTTTTGAAAATTGAATTATTATATTTATGTTGAGGTTGAAGTTGGATTTTTGATGATTTTATGATCTTGAGTCTTCCTTTAATAAATTATTTACCGAGATTTAAATTGAGGTGTATATCATAAATTTTGAGTCAAAATAGGAATCCACAATTTCGTATGATTTAAATTAAGACAAATATGATTTGATCTTCATTATAGACCCTTGAGTTATTTTAAGGTGGATTTCCTAAATGAGTTCTGAGCTTGAGTACGGGAGTAGTATTTAATAATGAGTGGGAGGTGTGGGTTTAGAGTATCCTACTTCCCCAGAACTATGTGCCACCAAAGGATTGAGATTTATGGGCCTAAGGCCGAGATAGTGATCACTAAAAATTGAGGTTCTATTTTGATGGAAAGGGTAGAATATCTCTCCCCAACGTGAGAGAGATGTTGGACTCTATGACAGCTCATATGGTTTATGTCGGTTAAAAGAAACTCCCACAGTCCCAAAGTAGTCCCCCACTCTAATTAAGTTAAAAATATGAGTTTTGAAAGTATTGTTTACAGATTTCTTTAGCTTACGAGTTTTGAGAATAAAAGAAGAAATTCAAATTTTTGAGATAAGTATAATGACTCTCGAGATTTATGATAAAAGTTTCACTATTCATGATTTATGGGAATTATATTTCTGATTTGTTCAAGCGTTGTGAGTCATTATTGTCAGCATGCATGGTTTTTATAAATATACACCCCCATATACTCAGTACATTCCCAAAGTGCTGACCCACATATATGTCTATGTGATACATTGTCTCAAATGTAGGTTCAGGTGCTCAGTCCCAGTAGTGTTAGTGATTTCGAGCACCTTCATCTATATTTCAACAGTGGTGACTCCTTATGATTCGAGGATCTAATCTCCTGATGTTCATTACTACCAACAATTATATTTTTTTCGTTTGAGTATGAGTCAGTTGGGGATCTGTCAAATTGGCTCCCTATTCTTGAGTTTTATAGGCTCTATTAGACTAAGCTATCAGTTGTATTTTCAAACGTTTTCTGTATTTTGCGATTGGATATTTTAATAGCAGTGTAGATTGATGAGATTTAATTCTAATTATTTGATTTGGTTTCTTAGAGTGAGTATGGAATGCAGTAGTAGGCTCAAAACGTTAGCTTAGGGCTGCTTGTAGCCTTAAGCATTGTGTGACATCTCGGGGTGAGATTTTGGGGATTTACAAACTTGGTATCAAAGCTTATGGTTTAAAGAGAGTCCTAGGGAGTCTGACAAGCCACGTTGCATAGAGTCTAGATCATCGGTGTGTAGCGCACCATATCTATGAGCAAGAGGCTACAAGACATTTTAGGACAAGTCATCTTTTTCTTTTATAATCCGCCGTGCTTACAGTTATCTCTCTCAGCTATTAACTCATGATCTCTTATAACAGAATATGCCTACTCACTGAGCCAGTATCCACAAAATTAATAACCAGCCACCTCATCCCAAAAATCCTCTGAATGAAAATTTGATGCATACTAAATTTTGGGCAGCTTTTCAGGCATTAGCCTAGGCGGTTACTACAAATGTTCAGACCAGTTAGTAGGCTACAGTTCCACACCAGCAAGGAAGTGATTCAGCTATAGCTAGACTTTGTGATTCTATGAGAATGAGTCCACCAAAATTTTATAGGTCTAAGGCAGGCGAAGACCCACAAATATATCTAGAGGAGATAAGAAAGATCACGCAGGTGATGCATATTTCCGAGGAAGAGAGTGTGGAGTTTGCATCTTACAGGCTGAAAGACATTATGTATGACTGGGTTGTAGCATAGAGAAATAATAGAGGGAGAGATGCAGCTCCCGTGGCTTGGCAGGGAGTTCCAAGATGCATTCTTGGACAAGTTCTTTCCGATTGAGATAAGGGAAGAAAAGATTGGGGAATTTATGAACTTGAGGTAAGGCTCTATAACTGTTAAGGAGTACTGTTTAAAGTTCAACCAGTTGGCCAAGTATGCTCTAGATCTAAGGGCTGACACGCGAACCAGTATGAGTAAGTTCTTGACAGGCGTGTTCGATTTGGTACTAAAGGAGTGCAAGACTTCTATGCTTAATAAGGAGATGGATTTGTCTAGACTAATGATGCACGTATAACAGATTAAGGCAGATAAGCTAAGGGAAAGAGATAGAGTATGGGGTAACAAAAGAGCTTGATCGGAATAGTATGAGTACATCCAAGCTAGGTCCCACGAAGGGAACCATCCATAGTTTTAGAGCCGTCCACCTATACCTGCACCTTAATCTGCCAGTGCCCCCGCACCTAGGGGAAGGTAGGAACGGGGAAATAGGCCTTCTATGTCCAGGTCCCATAACAGTGTCAGTAGCATACCTAGTGGTCCTCCATGTGCTAAATGTGGCATAGATTATCCAGGTGAGTGCCTAGCTGATTAGAGGGGTTTCTTTGGTTTTGGAAAGTTGGGCCACAAACTTAGAGATTGCTTGTATGCTAGGTAGGGGAATCGAGATGAAAGACCCTAGACTCAGACTTACCTGTGCACCAGCTCCATTAGCTCGTCTAGCTCCTCCTTAGGACACTTCTTCCAGTACTGCTGGCGGTCAGTGCCAGAACAGATTTTTTGGTCTATCATCTCACTAGGAGTAGGAGGATTCTCCTGATGTTATTACTGGTATGCTTCGTGTTTTCCACTTTGAGGTTTATGTATTGCTAGACCCCGGGTCAAGTTTTTCCTATGTTACCTCACTTTCTGCAGTAAATTTCAAAGTGAGTCCTAAAAATATTTCTGATCCTTTCCTTGTTTATACTCCAATAGGGGAGTCTGTTGTTGCTAAACAAGTCTATAAAAATAGTCCTGTTATTGTTCTTCATAGAGTCATACTCGCTGATCTGATAGAGTTGGACATGGTGGATGTTGATGTTATTTTGGGTATCGATTGGCTTCACTCTTGTTATGCATCTATACATTGTCATACCTACGTAGTTAAGTTTCAGTTTCCAGATGAGCTAGTTTTTGAGTAGTCCGAAAATTCTATGTCTCTCAAGAGTCATTTTGTTTCCTATCTCAAAGCGAAAAAGCTAATATCCAAAGGTTTTATCTATCACCTGGTTAGAGTTAAAGACACTAAGTCTGAAACCCCAACTCTTCAGTCAGTTAGCATAGTTAATGAGTTTCTCAATGTCTTTTCGGAAGATCTTCTAGGGCTACCTCTGATAGAGAGATATAATTTGGGATTGACTTTCTTCCTGATACACAGCCTGTTTCTATTCCTCCGTATCACACGACACCTGCAGAACTTAAGGAGTTGAAAGAACAACTTAAAGATCTCTTCAATAAAGGTTTTATAAGGTCCAATGTTTCTCCTTGGGGTGCACCTATTCTATTCATGCGAAAGAAAGATGGTTCCTTGCATATGTGCACCGACTATCGTAAGCTTAATAAGGTAACTATAAAAAACAAATACCCTCTTCCTAGAATTGATGATTTATTTGATCATCTACAGGGTGCAAGTTACTTCTCAAAGATAGACCTTAGATCTGGCTATCATCAGTTTAAAATAAGAGAGTGTGATATTCCAAAGATAGCCTTCCAAACCAGTTATGGTCACTTTTAGTTTCTAGTCATGTCTTTCGGGTTAACAAATGCTCCAGCAGCCTTCATGGACCTCATAAATTGAGTGTTCAAGTAGTACCTTGATATGTTTGTCATTGTATTCATAGACGATATTCTTGTGTATTCTTGAAGTGAGGATGATCATGCCAACCATCTTAGAATAGGTCTACAAACTCTTAAAAATTATCAATTATTCGTTAAATTTAGTAAGTGTGAGTTTTGGCTAAGGTTAGTTGCTTTTTTGGGTCATATTATTTTCATCGAAGGCATTAGAGTTGATCCTCAAAAGACAGAAGCTGTAAAGAATTAGCCTAGACCTACCTCCTCATCTAACATTAGGAGTTTCTTGGGTCTAGCTGGCTATTACCATTATTTTTTCAAAGGTTTCTATTCTATTGCATCTCTGATGACCCGATTGACCCAAATAAAAGTTAAGTTCCAGTGGACAAATGCCTGTGAGAAGAGCTTTCAAGAGTTGAAGACTCGACTCACTTCAGCCCCAGTTTTAGCTTTGCCTGATGGTACTGGTGGTTTTGTGGTATATTTTGATGCCTCTAGAGTTGGTTTGGGTTCTGTGTTGTTACAGTGAGGTAAATTTATAGCTTATGTCTCTAGACAGTTGAAACCTCATGAGAAGAATTACCCAACCCATGATCTTAAATTAGTAGCTGTGGTCTTTGTTTTAAAAATCTGGAGACAATATTTGTATGGTGTTCATATTAATGTGTTTACTGATCACAAAAGCTTGCAGTATGCGTTTACTCAGAGAGAGTTGAATCTTAGACAGAGAAGATAGTTAGAGTTGCTAAATACTATGATATGAGTATGTTGTGTCACCCGGGCAAGGCCAATGTTATGGCAGATGCCCTTAATAGGTTGACTATGGATAGTGTAGCTCATGTAGAGAATGATAAGAAAGAATTTGCTCGTGATATGCATCATTTGGCTAGATTGGGTGTTAGGTTGCTTGATTTCGCTGAAGGGAATATGTTAGTGCAGAGTAGTTTCGAGCCCTCTTTAGTCTCGAAAGTGAAAGAGAAGCAAGACAGGGATCCTAGTTTGGTCAGACTGAAGGAGTCAGTTAAGGACTAAGAAGTAGAGGTTTTCTCCCAAGGAGGAGATGGTGTGTTGAGAATGCAGGGTAGATTATGTGTTCCCGATGTTGATAATCTGAGATAGAAAATTTTGGCTGAAGCGCATGGTGCACGATATTCTATTCATCCAGGTGATACCAAGATGTACCACGACTTGTGGGAAATCTATTGGTGGAGTGGTATGAAGAAAGATATAGCAGTATTTGTATCAAAGTGTGCGATGTGTCAACAGGTTAAAGTAGAGCACCATAGACCTGGAGGCAAGATGCAAGAGTTTAACATTCCTACTTAGCAGTGGGTAGAGGTAAATATGGATTTTGTGACTGGTTTACCTCCTTCGCGTCGTCATCATGATTCTATTTGGGTTGTTATAGATAGGTTGACTAAGTCAGCATATTTCCTACCTATGCATACATCTTATACATCTATGGATTATGCTAGGTTGTATATCCATGAGTTAGTCCAATTGCATGGAGTTCCCTTGTCCATCATCTTAGATAGGGGTACTCAGTTTACTTCACAGTTTTTGAGAGCTTTTCAGAAGGGTCTTGGTACCCAAGTTTATTAAAGTTTTAATTTTTCATCCACAGACTGACGGTCAAGCTGAGAGGACTATTCAGACCTTGGAAGACATGTTGAGAGCATGTGTACTTGATTTCAAAGGGAGTTGGGATGGACATTTGCCATTGATTGAGTTCGCTTATAATAATAGTTACCATGCTAGCATCCAAATGGCACCATTTGAGGCTTTTTATGGGAGGAGATGTAGATCACCGATAGGTTGATTTGAAGTGGGTGAAGCTGCTTTGATTGGACCTGATACGGTGTTTAAATCCATAGAGAAGGTAATATTGATTAGAGAAAGATTGAAAACGGCTCAGAGTCTTCAGAAGTCTTATACAGACGTGAGAAGAAGAGACCTTGGGTTCGAAGTTGGTGACTTAGTGTATCTGAAAATTTTTCCTATGAAAGGGGTGAAGAGGTTTGGGAAAAAGGGGAAGCTTAGCCCCCGGTATGTTAGGACTTATAGAGTTTTTGAGCCGTGTTGGAAAAGTAGCCTATGAAATTGAGTTGCCCACAGAATTTTCTACTATTCATCTGGCATTCCATGTATCTATGCTTAGGAAGTGTATTGGTGATGCTGTTATTGTAGATCCTTCGGAAAACCCTGATGTCCAGGACAGCCTTTCATATGATGAGGTTCCAGTTGAGATTCTAGACTATCAGATCCATCGACTAAGGAACAAAGAAGTTCCCTTGGTCAAAGTTTTGTGGCGAAATCAGTCAGTTGAGGGAGCTACTTAGGAAGCAGACATGCGAGCCAAGTACCTGCACCTCTTCATAGAGAAAGCCGAAGGTACTATTATTTCTTAATTTAGTCCTTTCTTATTCATGATTCAGTCGTCTAGCCATTCTCATCAAGAGTTCATTGTATTCTTTGAGGTATTTAAGAGTTTAGAGTGAAGTAGAGTCAATTGAGCAAGTTATTTCGGTTGTGTATTCTCAGTTTTCCCTATTTTTTAGCCTATCAAGAGACATTCGAGGACGAATGTTCCCAAGGGCGAAATATTGTAAGACCCTGTGAAGTTCCCTCGTCGTTTAAGCCTTTTCGAGGGATTTGAAAGAAACCTTACCCTTAGAAATTTTGCTAAGTGTTCCAACACTTTGTTTTATTGAGCCCTTAACTTCGATTTGAAAGAAACCTTACCCTTAGAAATTTTGCAAAGTGTTCCAACGCTTAGTTTTATTGAGCCCTTAACTTTGTTGAATTATTTCACGACCTTTCCGACATCCGTTTTTTGATTTTCTAGTTGCGTTATGATGGGGCAAGTTTATATTACATCTCGAGTGAGTTTTGGAATTTTTGGACCTCATTTAGGGTGTGTTTGGATTTCAAACCAGTGATCCTCTATGATAAGGGGGCGACACCCTGGTACTCCCCCGCTATAAGCAGGGCGCCGCTCTGCTATCTCCACCACTCCAGTCAGGGCGCCACTTGGGGTACAGCGGTGCTCAAGGATGGGCGATTCCCTGGCCATTCCTATGCTCTAATAACTTTTAGTCTTTCTCCGTCCTTTAACATGAGATTTGGGCTTCAATTGGCCAAAATATTGATATACTCATCAGTTTTCTCCAAGAACTAGACACAACAGCTCTGTACAAGAAATATAGATCCACCAAAATTCAATCGTTAAAATCCAAAAATAATTCAAGAATCGAAATCCCCAAGTCAAAATCTTCAAGGAGCACCTATTAATTTTACGAGTAGAGTTCTGGAATAACAAGTTCATCCAAAGTTAAAAATTTGAGGTATGTGGGGTTTGAAGAAGAACAATCCTTTCGTTCTTGTGCCCAAAGCTTGATTTTTATTTAAGTATTTATGATTTATCTAAATTATCTTGATTGAAGATTATGAATTTATGAGTTATTCAAGGTGTGGATTTTATGATATTTATTGTTATTATGCTTAGATTTAAGTGTTTATATTGCGATTTACATGCTTTATTTACGAGTTAATGTATTGAATGAATTTCAAGATTTGATATGAAGTATGAATTATTAATTTGAGTTGACATGAGACAAGTATGGAGTTTGAGATTATATTTTTTAAAATTGAATTATTATATTTATGTTGAGGTTGAAGTTGGATTTTTGATGATTTTATGATCTTGAGTATTCCTTTAATAAATTATTTACCGAGATTTGAATTGAGGTGTATATCATAAATTTTGAGTCAAAATAGCTATCCACAATTTCATATGATTTAAGTTAAGAGAAATATGATTTGGTCTTCATTATAGACCCTTGAGTTATTTTAAGGTGGATTTCTTAAATGAGTTTTGAGCTTGAGTACGGGAGTAGTATTTAGCACTGAGCAAGAGGTGTGGGTTTAGAGCATCCTACTTCTCCAGAACTACGTACCACCATAGGATTGAGATTTATAGACCTAAGGCCGAGATAGTGATCACTAAAAATGGAGGTTTCAATTCGATGTCAAGGGTAGAACAACTCTCCCCAACATGGACGAGATGTTTGACTCCATGACAGCTCACATGGTTTATGTCGGTTAAAAGAAACTCCCACAGTCCCAAAGTAGTCCCCCACTCTAATTAAGTTAAAAGTATAAGTTTGAAAGTATTGTTTACAAATTTCTTTAGCTTACGAGTTTTGAGAATAAAAGAAGAAATTCAAATTTTTGAGCTAAGTTTAATGACTCATGAGATTTATGATACACGTTTCACTATTCATGATTTATGGGAATTATATTTCAGATTTGTTCAAGCATTGTGAGTCGTTATTGTCAGCATGCATGATTTATATAAATATAAATGATATTATTTACTTAAATGCATACACCCCCATATACTCAGTACATTGCCAAAGTGCTGACCCACATATACGTCTATGTGCTACATTGTCTCATAATGTAGGTTCAGGACTCAGTCCCAGCAGCGTTACTTTTTCTGAGCACCTTCATCTATATTTCTGTAGTAGTGAGTCCTCATGATTTGAGGACCTAATCTCCTGATGTTCAGTACTACCATCAGTTGTATTTTTTTTTATTAGAGTATGAGTCAGTTGGGGATCTGTCCCATTGGCTCCTTATTCTTGCATTTTAGAGGCTCTGTCAGACTAAGCTATCAATTGTATTTTCAGACATTTTCTGTATTTTGTGATTTGGACATTTTAATTGCAGTGTGGATTGATGAGACTTAATTCTAGTTATTTGATTTGGTTTCTTAGAGTGAGTATGGAATGCAGTAGTAGGCTCAAATGGTTATCTTGGAGCTACTTGTATACTTAAGCACCGTGTGACGTCTTGGGGTGAGATTTTGGGGCGTTACGATCTCTTGGTCATATTATTTACGGTGTTGGCATTAGAGTTGATCCTCAAAAGATTGAAGTGGTGAGAAACTGGCCTAGACCTATTTATCCATTAGATATTAAGAATTTCTTAGGTTTAGCTGATTATTTCCATTGGTTTATTGAAGGTTTTTTGTATATTGCATCCCTCATGTACAGATTGACTTAGAGGAGAGTTAAGTTTAAGTGATCAGATCCCTGCGACAAGAGTTTTTAGGAGTCGAAGTCTTAACTCACCTAAGCCTCAGTTTTGACTTTACTAGATGGTTTATATGGGTTTGTCATGTACTGTGATGCAATTAGAGTATATTTGGGTTGTGTCCTCATGTATAGAGGTATGGTCATAGCCTATGCCTCTAGATAGCTTAAGCCCTATGAGAATAATTACCCAACTCATGATCTTGAGTTAGCAGCAGTAGTGTTTACCTTAGTGATTTGGAGGCATTATTTGTATGGGGTGCGTGTAGATGTGTTCACAGATCACAAAAGCTTGCAGTATGTGTTCTCTCAAATAGATTTGAATTTTCATCTAAGAAGGTGGTTAGAGCTGTTGATAGATTATGATATGCATGTTCTGTATCATCTGGGCAAGTCCAATGTAGTGGTTGATACTCTCAGTAGGTTGTCTATGGGTAGTGATACCTATATTGAGAAGCTAGTTCAGTAAGTTTATCAGCTTGCCTGACTAGGCATCCACTTAGTCGATTTAGTAGAGGGTAGTGTGTGGGAGTAGAATAGTTCAGAATCATATCTTGTTTCCAAAGTAAAGGAAAATAAGGATAGAGATCCCAGTCTAGTTAAGTTGAAAGAGTCAGTCAGAGATTAAAAAGTAGAGGTATTCTCCTAAGGGGGAGACGGTGTATCGCATTGCCAGGGCCGCCTATATGTGCCAGGTGTAGATGACTTGAGGAAATAAATTCTTGCAAAAGCACATGGTGTGCGCTACTCTATTTATCCAGGGGCCACTAAGATGTACTGCAATTTATGGCAGATCTATTGGTGGAGAGGGAGTGAATAGGTTCGGCAAGAAGGGGAGCTCAGTCCTCGATATGTCGGTCCTTACGAAATTATAATCCATTTCAAAAAAGTAACTTATGAGCTCGAGTTGCCTTCATACTTAACTTCAGTACACACAGTATTCCACATCTCTTTTCTAAAGAAATACGTTGGTGACCCAGTAGTTGTAGTTCCCTTAGAGGGTATAAATATTCAGAATGATATCTCTTTCAAAGAAGTCAAATCCAAATCTTCGATCATTAGATTCACAGATTGAGGAACAAAGAAGTTTCCTTAGTCAAAGTTCTTTGGAGAAATCAGTCTGTTAAGGGAGCTACTTAGGAAGTAGAAGACGTGTGGACCAAGTATCCCCACATCTTCTTTGCAAACTCAGATTCATCTTAAGGTAACAGTCATCCATAGATTTACTCAATTTTATGTTCCGTTATAGTTACAAACTTGGTCTTTATTACCGTTGCATATCATCTTTATAACAGTCATGCATTTAAGAATCAGTTCATTCATGTACTCATGAATCAGATATGCATGTTTAGTATGACAACTCATCTTATCAGTAGTTTTAGTCATGTATTCCATACATCATACATGCATGTTCAGTATGTAAACTCAGTCTATCAGTGTTTCTCAGCTTAATCAGTCTCATTTAAGGATGACTGTTCCAATGGGGAGATATTATAATACCCCGTATTTCCCTAGCTCAGTTGAACTCTCAGTGTATGAGTATTCCTATATAGAATTTTGAAAATACTCAGAATATTTTGGTTTAAGGCTTACCATTTTGTAGGAAATTCAGTCAGCTTTCCAATGATATAAAATTTGCCCAAATTTGATACTCAGGTGAAGAGTTAGAGAAATTTTATTAAAATAGTGTGACATCTGGTGTAGCATCGGATTGTGGAGCTAGTTCAAATGGCATTCGATAGTTTCCAATGAAGCTCCACGATAATGGTGATCGCATCAATGCTCTAGTTCACAATTGTCATTTTCCAGTGAGGGACCGTGATTCAACAACGTCGCACCATGGTCCATTTTCCCAATTTTCAAATTCTAGTAAGGCTCGGCGATCACGGCGCGTCACGCCAAAGGTTAATTTCATATTTGTCCTTTTTAACCAGTTTTAAGCCAGGATCTAGTGGCTCACCGCAATGCCACCACATCGCGGTGAAGTCTAAAATTAGGTTTTTTCAGTGATTAATTTTAATTACTTTCTAGGGGTAATTTGATATTTTTCCATGACCATAATTAGTCTAAACATGAAATTAAACCCCTAAATAACCTGTTATATCATTATTTACTCACTTTCTCTCAATAATTAAATCATTCTCTGTCAAAGGCAAAAAACCCTAGCTTTCAAGAACCAAGAACAATCTCAAGAATTCCTCCAAGAACCTTCAAGAATTAATCTACTCAGGTATGCAAGGTGTTTATTCGTGGGTTCCTTTCGTCCATGGAGTCCAAGAATCCTATTTAAACATACAAATTCTCATATTTACTAATTCAATGCTTGAAATTGATTGTATTCATGTTCATAATATTAATTGGGTTTCAACCCATGATTAAATTTAAAGTTTCATGAAAATTAGATAGCATGTGTGATGAACATGTGATTATCATAATAAGCCATTGAATTTACAATTGATTATTGTATCCATGATGTTCATGTGTTGACTATTATTATGTGAAATAATCATGCTCCCCAAGTGTTTGATAGAATGTTCATGTGAATAAAAGAGTGAAATCATGAAATATCATTATGTGGTCCCATTTATGTACAAGTTCATGCATATTAAGTGTTTGACAAAATTTCAAGGTGAATGCATTGTTAACAAGTAAAGTGTTATTATTCTTTTAAGATCATGTCATGCTTTATTTTCAATGTTATCGAGTCCTGGGGATATTCAATACTCGAAAAATCTACCAGTTTACCTAGAGCTACAGTAGTTAAAGAATAGTCTCAGTAATGTCACGATCAGTAGTACTCAGTCAGTTATAGAACTCAGTGAAACTCAGTCCATTTTAGTTCAGTATAATAATCAACATCATTCAGTTGGGAGTAGGATTCAACACAAAGTGAACCTAAGGATGGGGGATCACCTGCCAATAGAGGGTGTGATCTTTAAAAGCAATCCATGTGTTCTAGAACTACCTAGCCAACATAGTTTGAGATATCAACCTGCCAGTTAAGGGTTGATAAGTTGTTTCTACCTTCCAGTTGAGGGTACCACTATTCTCGTTCAGGGCACCTGCCAGATGAGGGTGACTCTTCAGTATGTATTTACCCGTGGCACGGTACTGACACCCTTCTAACTGGGGTTACAGGGTGGAACCTAAATCTATTTAGAAAAGAGGCATGTCGATTAGATGATTACCTCCCAAAGTCTCAGTTTTAGTTTCAGTATATAACTCAATTCAGCTCAGTTTTATAGAATTAAGACTGTTAGACATGGTCAATAAGTGTAAATAACTCAGTTATCAGTAATCTCAGATATCATTTACTCAGTTATAATAACTAAGTACTCATCTTTAGTAAAATCTCAGTGATAATATACATGTTTATGCACAGTATTACATACTTAGTATTTTACAGTAGTTTTAGTCATCCATGTACTCTTACTCAGTTATTCCATATCATTCATTCAGTTATTGTTCAAGCATATAAACCCTTGCATTCATCCTTACCTCATATAGCATACCAGTATATTCTATTTACTGATGCATACTATCTCTTGCACAATGATGTCTCATATTATAGGTTCGGAAGCTTAGGCTCTTGACCGCGCATTGACAGATTCGGTCAGTTGCAGCAGATTTAATAGTGAGTCCTCATCTATTGAGGATATGCTTTTATTTTAGTATTTCAATATATTTAGTATTTCAATAGGTGGAGTTATTTGGGGGCTTGTCCCTTCAACTCCGCATTAAGACGGTTCAGTTAGAGGCTTTTCAGACTAAACTAGTTCAAAATGTATTCAGATTTTAGATAGTTTAACAGATGTTATTATTTCTAGTATTCAGATAATGAACCATATGGAATTTCAGCCTAACATCTGCATTTATTTTAGTATTAGCATCCATTACTCATAGCAGGTAACAATCATGGATTAACTTGTGGTCCTTCAGGGTCGTAAGTACTGTGTAGCTTCTAGGGTACAGACTCAGGGCGTTATAGTTCTCTTGGGGTCACTTGGGACTCTATGAACTGTGTTACAACTAGGGGAAGTCTCGGGTCATGACAAACTTGTTAATAGAGCAACAGGTTTAAAGTGTCCTAAGGTGTCTGAAAGCCCGTTAAGTAGTGTCTAGTTCATGGGTGTCAAGCGTACCACACTTATGGGTGAGAGGATATGAAACATTTTAAAAAAGTCTTACTTCTTTAATGATTCATGTCATTCCATAGAGTGAATTCTATTAAACATATTCTTCTAACTCGTTCTCTACCGTTTATAAAAAATGAGACCTAAGGAAACTAATGAAAGAAGGAACAAAAATCAGCTAACACCACTGCCAGTTCCTGAAGACCCTCTGAATTTACATGTCTCTCATACTGAGTTCAGAGGAGCTTTGTAAGACCCCACAAAGTTCCCTCATTATTAAAGCCTTAAAAGCGAGTCAAAAGAAGCCTTATATCTAGAATTTTAGATAAATGTTCAACACTTAGTTTATTTTTTAGCCTTTGGACTTTGATGAATTATTTTGCAACCTTCCTGACCTCCATTTCTTGATTTTTTTTATTGATACACGATGGAGCAATTCAAGAGTACATCTTGGGTGGGTTTTGGAATTTTTAGACGAGCCTAAGCCCATGTTTGGTAGGCCCAACCAATAGATAAAGGCTAGCCCGCGCCTCCCAGGGTAGTCCCCCAGGCAAGGCAGGGTGCTACCTAGGGTAGTTCCCTAGTCTAGGAATGGCCTTGCCCAGGGTACTACCCCGGGCTAGGCAGGGCATCGCCCTGGGAACTGCCCCTAGGCAAAATTTTAGACTCCTTGCCCAACTCATTAAGAGCAAAATGGGTATTTT
This sequence comes from Capsicum annuum, assembly GCF_002878395.1. Lineage (NCBI taxonomy): Eukaryota > Viridiplantae > Streptophyta > Magnoliopsida > Solanales > Solanaceae > Capsicum > Capsicum annuum. The sequence goes on along the minus strand of NC_061114.1, from coordinate 215,078,763 downwards.
TCATACCCTTTTCAGATTTAACATAGGATTTAATCCCCATATAACCAAAATAAATGATATTTATCACAAATTTCTCAAGAACCCATCCTAGGGTTTCAACCCAAAACCCAAAAGAACTCAAAATTTAATCGTCAGGTTTAAAAATTTCTTCAAGAATCAAAATCCCCAGAACGAAAACTTCAAGAAGCACCCATAAAAAGTATGAACAGCATCCCAAGAGCAAGAGTTCATTCAAAGTCCATAATTCAAGGTATGTGGGGTTTGAACAATAACACTCTTTCTGTTCCTGTGCCCAAAGACTTGTTTTTTATCAAAGAATTTCATGTTTCCAAGTGTAATTTATGCCCAATTTACTTTATTTTGAGATTATAAACTTATGAGTTGTTCAAGCCTTAAAATTGCATGTTATTTCACTTACTTATGTATGAATTTTTGAGTTGGTACTATGAATTGCATATCATTATGAGAAATTGATGTTTCCAAGTGTTTCTAAGATAAATGTCAAGATTTAAGCTTTACTACAAAAGTTTGGTCATTTGAGTATATTTATATTTGTGCTTGATAGTGAAGAATGATTTTTGATGTTTTCTTAAAGATTATGACATTTGTATGATTTAATAAGCAATTACTTTGACTTTGATAAAGATGGATTTTGATCTTGAGTTGAGATAGGAATCCACATTTACTTATGGTTTAAAGCAAAGTGAAGTATAGTTGCCTTCCATTATACATTCTTATACTGTTTAATGTGGATTTTCCTAAAAAGTTTTAAGCCTAAGTATGGTAGTAGAATTTATCATCGAGTTGGGCTTGATCCAAGGTTTCATACCCCATAACTACGTGCCACCGTAGGATTGAGATTTATCGGCTCGAGGCTGAGATAGTGATCACTAAAGTTAAGGTTCTATTCTGATGGCAAGGGTAGAATGACTCTCCCCAACATGGGCAAGACGTTGGACTCCATGTTAGTTCACTTGATTTATGTCGGTTAGAAGTAACTTCTACAGTCTCCCAGAGTTCCCAAGTTTTAATTTCCTAAAGTTCTAAGTCCTTCAGTTTCAAAGAAGTTCTACTCTCCTCAAAATAAAAGCATGAGTTTTGAAAGTATTGTTTATAGATCTCTTTAGCTTACGAGTTTTGAGAATAAGAAGAGAATATAGATTTTGAGTTAAGTATAATGACTTACGGATTTATATTACATGTTTCACTATTCATGATTTATGAGAAGAATATTTTAGACTTGTTCAAGATAGGTGAGTCATTCATATTTGCATTCATGATTTTATAATGAGTACTGATATTATTTACGTAAATGCATACACCCCCATATACTCAGTACATCCTCAAAGTGTTGATCCATATATATGTTTGTGTGCTACATTGTCTCATAATGTAGGTTCAGGTGCTCAGTCTTAACAGCGACAGTAATCTACGAGTACCTTGATCTACACTACTGCATTTGGTGAGTCCTCTTGGTTCAAGGACCTATTTTACTTGATTTTAGTCTTCATAGTAGTTGTTTTATTTCTATTCAATTGAGTATGAGTCATTTGGGGATCTGTCCCAATGGCTCTCTAGTTCTTGAGTTGTAGAGGCTTTGTAAGACTAGACTGTTAGTTGTGTTTTCAACTTTTCAGTATTTGATATTTGAAACATGTTGTATAGTTATTTCAATTCAAATTTGGCATAACACAGCGTTATTGCCTGATTCTTTATCTTAAAGCAAGCGTTAGATAAAGTAGCAGACTCAAAGGGTTATCTTAGGGCTACTTGTAGCCTTAGGCACCGTGTGACATATCGGGATGAGATTTCGGGGCGTTACAAACTTGGTAGCAAAGCCTAAGGTTTAAAGTGTCCTAAGGAGTCTGACAAGCCACGTTACGTAGAGTCTTGATCGTCGGTGTGTAGGATGCCATATCTTTGAGCAAGAAGCTGTGGGACATTTTAGGAAAAAGTCATCTATTTCTTTCATAATCCATTGTGCTTATATTCGTCTCTCTCTTCTATTAATTTATGATATCTTATGACAGAAAATGCCTTCCCACAGAGCCAATGCCCATAGGAATAACGAGCCATCTCAACCTGTTGATCCCCTGAATGATAATGTGTCTTATGCTAAATTTTGGGCTGCTTTTAAGATGTTAGCCCAAGCTGTGACTGCTACTGTGCAAGCTAATAACTAGGCTGATACTCCACGTCAGTAAGGGGGTGATGCAGCTACAACCAGACTTTGCAACTTCATGAGGATGAACCCACCCGAATTCTTTAGGTCAAAGGTAGGTGAGGACCCGCAGTTGTATCTTGATGAGGTGAAGAAGATCACCCAAGTTATACATGTGACTGAGGTGGAGAGTGTAGAACTGGCCTCTTATCATTTGAAAGATGTTGCTTATGACTGGGTGATGATGTGGAGAAAAAGTAGAGGGAGAATACAGCTCTCATGACTTTCTAGGTATTTCAGGATAAATTCTAGGATAAGTTCTTTCCATTAGAGATGAGGGAAGCAAAGGTAGCAGAGTTTATGAACATGAGGCAAGGCTCCATAATAGTAAATGAGTATTCCCTTAAGTTCAACCAGCTAGCCAAGTATGTCCTTGAATTGATAGCTTCCAATCTAGTATGAGTAAGTTTGTGACTAGTGTGTCTTGATTGGTGTTGAAAGAGTGTGTGGCTGCTATGCTCAATTGGGATATGGATCTTTCCATACTGATGATGCATGTTTAGTAGATTGAGGTAGATAGAATAAAGGAGAGATAGAGTAAGGGGAAGTAAGAGGGCTAGATTAGAGTAGTTTGAGTATGGTTAGACCAGATTGCATGGAGGGAACTATCCACAATTTCAGAATCATTCGTCTATGCCTGCACCATCATTAGCCAATGCTACCATACCTAAAAAATAGGAGTAGAGGAATAGGTCTTCGATGTCTAGATCCTAGATTAGTGTGAGTAACAAACCTCGCTATCCTCCGTGTACTAAGTATGGTAGGGACCATCCCAGTGAGTGCTTTGCTGATCAGAGGGGTTATTTTAGTTGTGGCAAGATAGGCCATAGACTTAGAGTGTGCCCGTCCAGTCCCTCCTTAGGGAACTTCATCCAGTACTGCTGGCGGTCAGTGTTAGAGTCACTTCTATGCTTTACAATATCACCAGGAGCAGGAGGACTTGCCAGATGTTGTTACTGGTATGCTTTCTGTCTTTCATTTTGATGTGTATGTATTATTTGACCCTGGGTCAAGTTTTTATTATGTGACATCATTGGTTACTGTAAATTTTAAAATGAGTTTTGAAAAGAACCATGAGCCTTTCCTGGTTTCTACCGTAGTAGGTGAGTCTATTATTGCTAAGCAAGTCTATAAAAAGTGTCCTATACATATTCGCTGATTTGATAGAGTTAGACATGGTTGATTTTGATATTATTCTGGGCATGGATTGGATCTATTCTTATTATGCAACCATTGATTATCATACTCGAGTGGTCAAATTCCAGTTTTTGAATGAGCTAGTTTTCGAGTGGTTAGGTGATTTCGTATCTCCCAAGATTCATTTTATATCTTATCTTAAAGCCAAAAAGTTAATCTCCAAAGCTTATATCTCTCATTTAGTTAGAGTTAAATACACTAAGTTTGAGGCTCCAACTATTCATTCAGTTAACATTGTTAATGAGTTTCTCGATGTTTTTCCAAAAGATGTCCTAGGGGTATCACCCGATAGAGAGATAAAATTTAGGATTGACCTTTTTTCTGATACACAACCTATTTCTATTCCTCCCTACCGTATGTCACCCACAGATCTTAAGAAGTTGAAAGACAAACTCAAAGATCTTTCAGATAAAGGTTTCATAAGGCCCAGTGTTTCCCCATAGGGCGCACCTATCTTAATCATGTGAAAGAAAGATAGTTCTTTGCGTATGTGCATTTACTATCGTCATCTTAATAAAGTCATAGTTAAGAACAAGTACCCTCTTCCTAGAATTGATGACCTGTTTGATCAACTGTAAGGTACATGTTATTTCTCAAAGATAGACCTTAGATCCAGCTATTATCAGCTTAAAGTTAGAAAGTGTGTCATTCCAAAGACAGCGTTCCGAACCCGTTATGGTCATTTTGAGTTTCTAGTCATGTATTTCGGGCTAACTAATGCTCTAGCAACTTTCATGGACCTCATTAATTAAGTGTTTAAACAGTATATCGATATGTTTGTCATAGTGGTCATAGATGATATTTTTGTCTACTACCAAAGTGAGAATAACCATGCAGATCATCTTCGAATTGTCTTGCAAACTCTTAAAGATCATCAATTATTCTCCAAATTCAAAAAGTGTGAATTTTGGCTAAGGTCTGTTGTTTTTATTGGTTATATTGTTTTCGATGAAGGTATTAGAGTCGATCCTCAAAATATAAAAACGACAAAGAATTGGCCTAGACCTATCTTTCTATCAGACATTAGGAATTTATTCGGTTTAGCTGGCTATTACCTCTATTTTGTTGAAGTTTTCTCATCTATTGCATCTCCCATGACCCGATTGACCCAAAAGAAAGTTAAGTTCCTATGAGAAGGGTTTTCAAGAGTTAAAGACTCAACTCACTTCAGCCCTTGTGTTAACATTGCCTGATGGTGTAGATGATTTCGTAGTGAATTATAATTCCTCTAGAGTTGGTTTGGGTTGTGTGTTGATGCAAATAGGTAAGGTTATAGGCTACGCCTCTAGACTGCTGAAGCCTCATGAAAAGAATTACCCAACTCATGATCTTTAATTAGCTGTTATTGTGTTTGCTTTGAAAATCTGGAGACACTACCCGTATGGTGTTCATGTGGATGTGTTTACGGATCATAAAAGTTTTCAATATGTGTTTAATCAGAGGGAGTTAAATCTTCACCAGAGGAGATAGTTGGAGTTGCTAAAAGATTATGATGTGAGTGTGTTGTATCATTCAGGAAAGGCCAATGTAGTGGCGATGCCCTTAGCAGGTTGTCTATAGGCAGTATTACTCATATAGCAAAAGATAAAGAAAGAACTATCTCATGAAGTGCATCATATGGCTAGACTGGTTATTAGGTTGCTTGATTCAGCTGAGAAGAATGTTTGGGTTCAAAGTATTTCCGAATCTTCTCTAGTTTCAGAAGTGAAGAAGAAACAAGATATGGATTCTAGTTTGGTCAAACTGAAGGAGTAAGTTGAAGATCAAAAGGTAGAGGTTTTCTACCAAGGGGGAGATGGTATGTTGAGGCTTCAGGATAGATTGTGTGTTCCCTGTGTTAATGGTTTGAGGTAGAGGATTATGGCCAAAGCGCATGGCGTGCGCTATTATATTCATCCAGGTGCAACCAAGATGTACCGTAGTCATGATTCAATTTGGGTTGTTGTAGACAGGTTTACTAAGTCAGTGCATTTCTTGCCAATGCATAAATCCTATACAACTAAGGATTATGCTAAGTTGTATATCTGAGGGTTAGTCAGGTTGCATGTAGTTCCCTTGTCTATCATCTCAGATAGGGTTACTCAGTTTACTTTCCAGTTTTGGAGAGAATTTTAGAAGGGTATTGGTACCTAAATTCATCTTAGTTCAGCCTTTCATTCACAGACAGATGGTCAGGCTGAGAGGGCCATCTAGACTCTGGAAGATATATTGAGGGTGTGTTCTCTTGATTTCAAATATAGTTGGGATGAGTATTTTTCATTGATTGAGTTTGCTTATAACAAAAGTTATCATGCTAGTATTCGAATGGCCCCGTTTGACTCTTTGTATGGTAGGAGATGTAGATCATCCATAGTTTGGTTTAAAGTGGGTAAAGCTGTTAAGAATGTTAAGTTGATTAGGGAAAGGTTGAAGATAACGCAGAGTCATCAAAAGTCATATGGAGATGTGAGAAGAAGATACCTTGACTTTAAAGTTAATGATTTGGTGTATCTGAAAATTTTTCCCATGAAAGAAGTGAAAAGGTTTTGGAAAAAGGGGAAGCTTAGTTTATTTAGCATAACTTTAAATTTTTTTGATTAAGTGATTAAGGTCGCTAAATGATTTGGCGTATCTGAAAATTATTTAGCGAACTTGGATGGATTATTTAGCGAACTTGGATGAATTATTTAGCGAACTTGGATGAATCAACACTTTAAACTAAAAAATTTTGTTCAACATTTAATTTATTTTTGAGCCTTTGAACTTGGATGAATTATTTAGCGACCTTCCTGACCTCCGTTTATTATTTTTTTTATTGATACACGATGGGGCAAGTCAAGAGTACATCTCGGGTAAGTTTCAAAATTTTTAGACGAGCTTAAGACATATTTGGTATGCCAAACCAGCAGCTAAATGCGCTAAGCCCGCGCCATCCAGGGTAGTCCCCCGGGCTAGGCATGGGCACTACCCAGGGTAGTCCCCCGGGCTAGGTAAGGCGCCACCTTGGGAAATCCCCTTAGAAAAAATTTTCGCCTCCTAGCCCAACTCATTAAGGGCAAAATGGGTATTTTCAATCCCTTTTTCAGCTTTAACATGGGATTTAATCCCTAAATCTCCAAAATACATGATATTTCTCACAAATTTCTGAAGAACTCATACTAGGGTTTCAACCAAAAACCCAAGAGAACTCAAAATTTAACCTTCAGTTTTCAAAATTTCTTCTAGAATTGGAATCCCTAGACCTAGAGCTTTAAGAAACACCCATCAAAAGCACGATAGCCTCCCAAGAGCAAGAGTTCATTCAAAGTCCATAATTCAAGGTATGTGGGGTATGAAAAAGAACACTCCTTTCATTCTTGTATTCAAATACTTGATTTTAATCAAAGAATTTCATATTTCCAAGTGTAATTTATGCCCAATTTACTTTATTTTGAGATTATAAACTTATGAGTTGTTCAAGCCTTGAAATTGCATGTTATTTCACTTACTTATCTATGAATTTATGAGTTGGTACTATGAATTGCATATCTTTATGAGAAATTGATGTTTCCAAGTGTTTCTAAGATAAATGTCAAGATTTAAGCTTTACTACAAAAGTTTGGTCATTTGAGTATATTTATATTTGAGCTTGATAGTGAAGAATGAATTTTGATATTTTCTTGAAGATTATGACATTTTCATGATTTAATAAGCAAGTACTTTGACTTTGAGAAAGATGGCTTTTGATCCTAAGTTGAGATAAGAATCCATATTTACTTATGATTTAAAGCAAAGTGAAGCATAGTTGGCTTCCATTATACATTCTCGTACTATTTAATGTGGATTTTACTAAAAAGTTTGGAGCCTAAGTATAGGAGTATTATTTAGCACCGAGTTGGGCTTGATTCCAAGGTTTCATGCCCCAGAACTATATGCCACGTAGGATTGAGATTTATGGGCCTGAGGCCGAGATAATGATCACTAAAGTTAAGGTTCTATCCGATGGAAATTGTAGAACATCTCCCAAATGTGGGGAAGATGTTTGACTCTATGTCAGCTCACATGGTTTATGTCGGTTAGAAGAAACTCCCACAATATCCCAGAGTTCCTAAGTTTTAAGTTCCTAAATTTCTAAGTCCTTAAGTTTGAAAGAAGTTATAATCTCCTCAAGATAAAAGCATGAGTTTTGAAAGTATTATTTAAAGATTCCTTTAGCTTACGAGTTTTGAGAATAAGAAGAGAATATAGATTTTGAGTTAAGTGTAAAGACTTACGAGATTTGTATTAGATGTTTCACTATTCATGATTTATGAGAATTATATTTCAGACTTGTTCAAGCCATGTGAGTCATTCATATTGGCATGCATGATTTATAATGAGTAATGATGTTATTTACGTAAATGCATACACCCCCATATACTCAGTACATCCTCAAAGTACTGATCCACATATACGTCTATGTGCTACATTGTCTCATAATGTAGGTTCAGGTGCTCAGTCTCAGCAGTGACATTGATCTACGAGTACCTCCATCTACACCTCCGTAGTTGGTGAGTCCTCATGGTTTGAGGACCTTTTTTACTTGATTTCAGTCTTCATAGTAGTTGGTTTATTTCTTTTAAGTTGAGTATGAGTCAGTTGGGAATCTATCCCAATGGATCTCTAGTTCTTGAGAAGTAGAGGCTTTGTCAGACTAGACTGTCAGTTGTGTTTTAGACTTTTTCAGTATTTGATATTCGGAACATGTTGTCTAGTTATTTCAGTTCAAATTTGGCATAACACAACGTTATTTCTTGATTATCTATCTTAAATCAAATGTTAGATGTTGTAGCAGGCTCAAACAGTTAGCTTAGGGCAACTTGTAGCCTTAGGCACCGTGTGACATCTCGGAATGGTATTTCAGGGTTTTACATGCTTTCACATTTTATCCCAATCTATGACTTCTCAAAATAACTAGCAAGTTGTTTCCCCAGCCAATCCAGCAACAGATATGAAAAAAGCTATAATTTGAGACTTCACTTGGATAAATTCCCCGGGTTTCTTTAGGTCCAATCCTTAGGAGGATCCATAGGAGTTCCTGGATAGTATTCAGAAGGTTACTAAAATCATAGGTGTCACTTCATCTACGAGTGATGATCTGGCTGCTTACCAATTGCAAGGAGTGTCTTACTATGGTTCAAGCAGTGGAAGGAGGATAGAGGTGTAGATATAGCATCGATAGATTCGGATGAGTTTATTGCTTCTTTTTGGACAGGTTATTCCCACTTTGTCAAACTAAAGTAGGGAAGTATAAGTTTGAAGGAGTATTTTCTCAAGTTTACTCAATTGACAAGGTATTCTCCAATTATGGTTGCTGACTCTAGGGCCTGATTGAGCAAGTTTTTGTTAGGTGTTTCCGAAGATGCAATTAAGGAGTGTAGAATGATCAAGTTGGTTAAGGAGATGGAAATCTCCATACTGATGGTTCATGCTCAAAATATTAAGGAGGGGAAGATCAAGGAGATGGAAAGGGAGAATAAGAAAGCTAGAACTGGTACCTTTAATTTCTCTTAACAATGGTGGGAGGGTTGAAATCGCTCTCTATTTCGCTAGAAATCTTCAGCTCCAGCCCCATCTTCTGTTAGTGCTCAAATTCCCAAGTTCAAAAAGGATACATGTGATAGAGATCTAGGCTCTAATTCTGAGGGTAGTGTCAATAGTCCTCATAGTAACCTAATTTCAAGAAGTGTGGTGGCAACCATAAGGGTGAGTGCATTTCTCGTAGTGATGCTTGTTTTCGATATGGAAAGAAAGGCCACATAAGGATAGATTTCTTAGTGACTGCACAAAGTGGTTTGGATGTCAGTCTAACTCTTTGGCAATTCCATTAGGTCGTCCGACTCAGTAGGGTGCCACTTCTAGTATGATTGGTGGACATCATTAGGGTAGATTCTATGCTATTCAGACTTAACAAGATCAGGAGGGTTCTCCTGATGTGGTTACTGGTACATTGTAAGTTTTTCATATTCATGGGTATGCATTGTTAGATCCCAAAGCCATACTTTCCTTTGTGACTCCCTATAAAATAGTAGATTTTGGTGTCATCCTTGAAATCTTCGGAGAACCCTTCTGAGTTTCTACTTTAGTTGGTAGTTCAATCATAGCTAGATGGGTAAACCAAGTCACAGTACCCCAGAAAATTACCTCAGTCGACTTAGTAGAGGTAGACATGATCAATTTTCACGTTATTCGTGGCATGGATTGGATCCACTTTTGCTATGCCTTAGTTGATTATAGAACCAGAGAAATCCAATTTCAGTTTCCAAATGAGCTAGTCTTAGAGTGGAAGGTAATACGGTGCTTACAGGTCGATTTGTTTTTTCCTTAAGGTAAGAAAAATAATTCCCAAAGGGTAAAATGCATGGCCTGAACTGGGGCCTTGTCATAACGGGCATCTAAAGCTCAACAAGGACGAGAGATCACTCCATTGGTCTAACCTAACCATCAAATCAAACCACAAGTGTCAGATAAACTCTGAACATAATAATAAAGTGGAAATAAGGCTAATAAACAAAACTTAAGATCATGTAGTCATTCCATTTATATCCATATGCAAAAACCAACCTACCCAAGTCCATAATCATCCACAAAGCCTCTACAAATCTGAAGTCAATAATATGTAGGAATAATCAACGAACAATAGCCCAAAACAAATCCAAAGGAGTCTATGACATAAGGTAAGAAAACTAAGAAATGTGCACCTTTCAAAGTATGTAAGCTCACCACTTCAATGTCAACACTCAAAATGCCCGAACACCTGATAACCATGCAAGAAAAGAAGAAGAAGATATGGCTCGTGTGTCTTATGGGGACACAACGTTCGGAGATGGATAGCAGTTGTAACACTAGCATTTAACGGATAAAATAATGCCAATAGTTTAACACCATTATATCAATTCATATAACCCATGAAATACATATATATACATACCATGCTGGTATAAGGAGTAAGATTAGCATGAACTTTGATATCATTAACCTGGGACGTGTATCCTTGCTATTCAAAATTCACCAATATGCTATATGGGGTTAGCACTACCTGCTGAAAAGGCCTCAGCACGTATTTGTCACATAAGCTAGAGAGAATATGAGATGGCTAGTACATATCCAAGAGTATAAGTGTGATATCATACACACAGTCACCATGACCAACCTCATGTTGGAAAATCATGAGTTTCTAGCTTTGGTTGTGTGGCAAAATATCCTGCTTTAAAGCCAAAATTAAAACCATTAACACACAATCATCCATTTAGGAAATTTCTTACCAAAGGTGCTTCATTGGTATCGTTATATCAACTCTACAAAAAAGTATATACAAGCCATTACCTTCAACAACAAACCATTCATATGTTTTCTAGGGCTCTATCCCATCGTCCAACAAGGACACTTATTTACGCCAAGGTTTAGGGACTCAAACCCATTTTAATTAATTAAACCACAAATGTTTCCTTTTAAACCATTTCATGGCCAACAAGGACTTTACAAAACCATTTGTACTCATTAAGCCATTGCCTTAGTTCAAAAATGCCATTAGCATGTGACTAGTAATCTTCTTTAGAACTGTTCACAAACACCTTGTGGGAACACCTTTAACATGATAAAATCAAGGTAAAAACCATTAAGATTAGGGTTACCCATGACCATGTATTAAACCACAATCAACAAGCACCAACGTATGCAAACCATCACCAAATACATGTGAAAACATTATTTAAATCAAGAGTAAACAATACTCAACAATAAACATCAAAACCCTCAACATTGGATTTCAAAACCACTATTTAAGAATCAAAATCAATGTTCAAACACATGATATATCTAACTAACAATGAGGGATGATTTACATTCCATATAAAAGATGGTTCACTGATATATTCTTGGTCTTCAAGCCTCTAGAAGGACACCTCTTGAAACCCTAGCTTCAATCTTGATAGAGAAGTTTTGAAGAGTGTTTTGGAATGTTTTGATCTTGTATATGTGAATAATGAAGGGAAAAATGAGGTTATAAGTCATGGGTTATAAGGTTTTAGGGGTAGGAAATGTCAAAAATGTCCTCAGCTTAAAAGCCGAAAATTGCACCCAAGAGGGAATGACTCACCCATTGACATGTACCCAGGGGTACGAGTAGTACCCTAAATTGTACCCTAGACCTCACCATGGACCCCTAAAATGACCAATATATGACCCCAAGTGAATAACTCATACCCTATGGTATGAGTGGTACCCTACAACCCATACCCAAGTTAGAATGTTTTTGCCAAGACTTCCAGCATCATTCAACTAAGTATCTTATGAATTGTACACCATCATACGATTGGTATGTTCCTAAATTATACCTTGTACAGAATGCCATCACCCTAGAATGATCATCATATGAGAAAGTGGGTACTATTCGTACCCTAGTATAAATTGGTGTGCTTAAACCGTACCCTACCTAGAAACTCAAAACTTGGGGGAATTTTCTAAGGGTTCAAAGCCTAGGTATTTCAATTCTCCCCACTTGGATCATTCGTCCTCGAATGATGGGTAAATCAAGAACAAGCACAAGTTAACACATCATAGTACATCAATCTTAACTTTAACCAAGTTAGAAATCAAAGACACATAACATGGATATGACACATGCCATGATCATTATCAATTTTCTATTCATTTAATTGACATTGGGACTCTAACCCATTATCTATCAAAACACTTGCTAAATTCAAAGTTTTGGGACTTGAGCCCATTGCCTAATAAAGACATAAATCAAGTTAAGAAGATTAACACATACCACAAACATGAGTTTCCCAAACAGAAAACAAATGCTTACACTTGGACTTCATGTCCTCTTTCGCATCCCAGGTAGCTTCCTCAGACTTTTGGTTCCTCCATAGAACATTCACCGAAGCCACCTCTTTCATTCACAACCAGAGAACTTGTTGATCCAAGATCCTCACCGGGACCTCCTTTTAGGACAAAGAGTCCTAAAAACCAATATCCTCTAAGGGAACAACCAATGAAAGATCACCCATACACTTCTGCAACATGGACACATGGAATACCAGATGAATGAAACTCAAACTAGAGGGAAACTCCAATTCATATATAACATTACCAACCATTTTCAATATCAAGTATGGACCAACATATTCGGGACTAAGCTTTCCTTTCATACAAAACCGCATCACCCCCTTCATTGGATACACTTTTAAGAATACCTAATCTCCAAATCCCTACACCTTACATCCGCATAAGACTTTTGATGACTTTGAGTGGCTTTTAACCTATTGAAAATTACCTTCACCTTCTCCAAGGCTTGGTGAACAAAATCAGGCCAAATAAACTTACTCTCACCAACTTCATACCACCCAATAAGAGTATGACATCTCCTACCATACATTTCCCCAAAAGAATCCATGCCAATACTAGAATAGTAACTATTGTTATAGGCGAACTCAATCAAAGGTAAATGCTCATATCAATTACCACCATAATCAATCATATAATTAAGTGACATATTATCTAATATCTAAATGGTCCTCTCCGCTTGTTCATATGTCTGCGGGTGGAAGGCGGTACTAAGAAACACCTTAGTCCCAAACCGTTCTAAAATGACTTCCAAAATTAAGATGAGAATGGAGGACTACGATCTGAGATGATAGAAGATGAAGCACTATGCAACTTCACAATTTCTGTAAAATACAACTTAGCATAATCCTCTGCCCAATAACTAGTCCTCGACAACAAGAAATGAGTGAATTCGGTCATTCTATCCATAATGACCCAAATAAAATCACATTGATTCCAAGATTGGGGAAGACCGATAACGAAATCCATATTAATCACCTCTCACTTCCACTCAGGAAACATAATCTCTTGGTATAATCCACTGAGTCTCAGGTATTCAACTATCACTTGCTAACACGCCATACACTTAGCCACATAACTAGCCACATCTAACTTCATATTATTCAACCAATAGAATTCCCTAAGATCATGATACATCTTCATAGAACCAAGATGAATAGCATAACGAGATCTATGAGCTTCAGCCAAAATCCTATCCCTTACTTTATCGACATTGGGAACACAGAACCTACCTTGGTACCTCAAGATACTATCACCACCAATAGTAAAATCAAAAACCTTTTGTTGACCTATATTACTCTTAATCTTCATCAAATAGGTATCTAGCATTTTCTTTTCCTTTATCTCAAACAAAAGAGATGACTACGATACCTTATGCACAAATACACCACCATCCTCAGAGTTTGTGAGATAAACTCCAAGATTAGCCAAACAGTGGATGTCCTTCACTAACTCCCACCAATCTTCATCCATATGAGTTACACTTCGAGTAGATAACCTACTAAGAGCATTAACAACTACGTTAGATTTACCTAAATGGTAATAAAGGCACATATCATAGTTCTTCAGTAACTCAATTTATCTCTTCTTTCTTATATTCAACTCTTTCTAATTAAACATAAACCGTAGGCTTTTATATTAAGAAAATATGCCAACATATGATACCGGATCCAAAAGGTAGTCTTAGGGATATCCACTTCCCTAATCTTAAGTTGATGATAACCCGACCATAGATCGATCTTAGAGAAACACTTCATACCTTAAAGCTAATCAAACAAATCATTGGTCCTAGTAGAGGATACTTATTCTTTCTAGTCACCTTGTTCAACTGATGATAATCAATGCATATTCGAAGGGAACTATCCATCTAATGCAGAAACACCATGGGAGCAACCCAAGTAGACACGCTAGGATGGATAAAACCTTTATCTAAGAGATCCTTCAATTTCTCCTTAAGCTCTTTCAATACTGTCGGAGCCATTTTATAGAGAGGCATAAAGATAGAATGAGTGTTCAGAATAAGATCAATCCTAAAACTCAATTGTCCTATCGGGAGGAACACTAGGAAGGTCATCGAGAAAGACCTCAGGAAAATGATTAACCATGGGATAGATTCTAGAGAATTACCCTCCGAGGTAGAATCTTTAACTCAGACCAAATGATACAAACACCCTTTAGAAATTAACTTTCTGGCACTAAGATATGAAATGAACTTCCCCTTAGGCATTAAAGAACCCCTTCCCATATAATTACCAGATTATTATGGAATTTAAATGTGACTGTATGGGTCTGACAATATAAGGTGGCATAGCAGGAATGTAACTAATCCATCTCCAGAATAACATCAAAATCAATCATATCCAACTCTATCTAGTCTACAAGAGTTTTCCTACCACTAATAGATGACACATACACCCTATAGACTCTTTTAACAACTATAGAGTCTCCTACCGGGGTATAAACAAAAAAAAGAAATAACAGGATTAGAGGGACAAAATTAAAATAAATATCCACAAATGGGGTCACAAAGGATAGAGTGGACCCTGAATCAAGTAAATAATATACATCATGGGAGAAAAGTTTTAACATACCCGTAATGAAATTGGGAGAAGCCCCTAAATCCTGGCAAGATGCAAGAGCATATAATCGATTTTGTCTAATGTTGGTACCAGAAGCATAAGTAGAAGTAGAATCAGCACCCTTTAATGCAAGAGAAAATAAAGAGCCAATAGGGACCTTATTAGCCCCAAAAGCCATCCTAACAGGATAGTCCTTCTGCATATGAGCACTCTAACCACAAGAAAAACTCATGTCCTTTCCTTCTATATAGAATCCACGGTGCAATCTCTCATAAAATATAAAAGGAAGGTGGGATGGAGACAAATGAGCCTCACTAGCCAGAGATTAGGCACCTTGTTCTCAGAATCCACCATCAAATTGAGATTGACAATCACTCGATGGCTTCGGGTAAGGAGAACTAGCCGAGGAGAAAGAACCCAAACTCCACCACTTTTTTATGTGGCTACTTACCACCGTATCTACTATTTTTCTTAGAAGGCCTAAATTTCTTCCCTTGTTTTTCCCAAAACTTAACCTGCGTCTTTTTCTCTTCCTCTATTTATTACATATACATGACCAACTAAGAGATGTCTATGCCATTGATTAACAAAGCCTACTTGATCTCAAGGACCAACTCATGGGATAATCCCAAAGCAAACTAATGTATTCTAGCTCTCATGATGGAAACAATCTCAGGAGAATACCTAGATAGCTGATGAAATTGTAAGGCCTACTGCTTAATAGACATCCTACCTTATTTCAGAATCATAAACTCTTCCGCTCTCACTTTCCTCAACTCTTGATGAAAGAAGAGGTCTAAGAGGGCACTAAAGAAATCCTCCCACACAGAAGCACTAGCATCATCACCTCTTGACTTTTCCCACTCTTTGTACTATTGGTACACTGTATCTATCAATTGGTAGGAAGAAAACTCAACATCTTAAACCTTCAAAGCATGCATAATTTGGAATATCTTCTCTATTTCATTAATAAAACTTTAAGGACACTCCTCAACCATAGTACCGGTAAACATAGAAGCATGCAACCTCACGAACTGGACAACCCATCTTGCCTTAGAACATGAAGTGAACAGAGCACCACACTCAGTCTTTGAAGCCACTGACTCTGTCAATAGAGTAATGGAATAATAAAGGTCAACATTGGTAGCATCCTTTTGAAGTGACTGAAGAGGAGGACTATAACGTCCTAAGTCTATACCCCAAATATTACACGGTACTCATAATCCTAAAGGACCACAAGCTAACCCATGACTGGTTCCTACTAAAATAACTACATAAAAACACTATAATTATATGGAAATCGGCCATAAGGTTTAAATCTAAAATTAATACTGTATAAGAAAATTTGAATACTGAAAACAACTGTCTAAAATACTCTAGTCTGAAAAACCTCTACTATCTGAATATGGAGTTGATGGGACAAGCCCCCAACTAACTCCGTCGACTAAAATATAACTAAAATATTGAAATATTAACTTTGTCCTCGAATTATGAATACTTACTACTAAGTCTGTTGCTGAAAAGCTGGGCTGCTAAGAGCGGTCAAGAGCCCGTACGTCTGAACCTCTGATTTAAGACATCATAACATAAGAGAAAAGTATGCGTCAGTACTTTGAATGTACTGGTATGCTAAGTGAGGTAGGCTGAAATGTATGGGTTCATATGTATGAACGATAACTGACTGAATAACATAAACATGACTGAAAGAGGATACATTCATGAAAACATAAACTGTAACTAAGATCATAATAACATTGAATACTGAGTTCTAAATTACTGGCTTACAAATATCTAAGTTTATTGATACTGTATTACTGATAACTGAGTGACTATATCTATCAGTCCTGATTCTGCAGAACTGAACTGAGTTCTATACTGAGACTGGAACTGAAATTGAGACTGTGGGAGGTAATCATCTAACAAACATGCGCCTCTCTTAACTGATTGGGTCCAACTTGTAAACCCAGCTGGAAGGGTGTCCGTACCGTGCCATGAGCAAAGACAAGCTAAGTCACCCTCTTTTGGTAGGTGCTCTGAATGAGAACAGTGGTACCCTCAACTGGCAAGTAGGATACCTCATCAACCCTCAATTGGTAGGTTAATTTATCAACCTACACTGGCTATATAGTTCTGGAACACAAGGACTGCTTTTAGGATTCACACCCTCTACTAGCCGGTGACTCCCCATCCTTGGGTACACTCAGTACTGAATCCTACTCCTAACTAAATAGACACTGAACTGATTTATAAAATGTTCTAGGCAAGACTGAACTATTACTGATTAGGTTAATTGACTGAACTAAACTGATCTTGCTAGGTTCTAAATTGATTACTGACTGAGTTCAGAATTGATTACTGGCTGAGTTTTGAACTGATTACTGACTGAGTTCTAAGGTTGATTACTATATTACTGATCATAATACTATCAAGTCTATTCCATAACCACTATAGCTCTAGGTAAACAGCTAGATTTTCGGGTATTAGATACCCTCATGACTTGATAGCATAAATTATAGTACATAACATAATCTTGAAACATGATAACTAACTTCATGGTCATCAATCATTTATTGGAGCATTTTAACAAACACTTGCATGACATGAAATTTTATACATACTAATATGATGAAATTTTACTATTTCAAATCACATGAACAATCCATCAAACACTTGGAGGGCATAGCATATGCACATAATACTAGACAACATGTGGGCATTATAATTTCACGTACCAATTTCACAATTAAAAGGTTTTAGCATAAATTCACATGATACAACACATATAATGAATAATTTTGTATGAATCTCTCAACTAATCATGGATTAGGAACCCCATTAACATGGTAATCACGAACACATTCAAATCCAACCATGAAATTCATCTAACTCATTATCTTGTAGTAAAAAGTATTTCTTGAGCTCCAAGGGTGGAAAAAAAATCCTTGGATGAACACTTGACATACCTTCATGCTTGAATTCTTGAAGATTGATGGAGTGTTCTTGAGGACTGATCCTGAAATTGATGTTCTAGGGTTTTTTTTTTTAAAGCAATTTGAAAAAAAAGTGTAATTTACTTTCTGATGGCTGAATTTTGTGTTTTAAGGGCTAGTTCGAAGTGGGGAAAATGTTCCAAATACCCCTTTGGATGCTATTTTAATTATTGAAAAATATGCCCAGCAATGCGAAGATCAACGCATATTGATGGGTTCGATGCTATGGCTGATGTGTTGCATCAATCCATGTTGGCTCACTGGAAATTGACATTAGGAGCTGGGGAAAGCATTTTGTCAATGTGATAGGTGGTGCATTGATATCGTGTTGATTCATTGGTTTGGGCTCCCAATGGTTCTTCAAATGAAGTCCAAAAAATCTAAAACTTATTCGAGAACATCTACGAATATTCTTAATCGTGAATCAATTCAAAAAGATCAATACTTCAAGGTTATAAGGATCGTGAAATAGAGTCGCCAACTTCGAAGGCTAAAATAAGACTAAGTCTAAGTACTTAGCTAGAATTTTCTAAGTCTGTAGCCTCTTAATAAGCCGTAAAGGACTGAATTAAGCTTAGGATTTTGCGGTGTCTTACAAAGAGTAGAAGGAACCTGTAGAACTCCCAAACCATCAGGTATCAAACCTCTAGACTGAGTATCATCTCTATAAGTAGAGAGAGGACCATCAACAATGTACTTAGTCGAGAAAAAAGGATTTGCAAGAACTTTAGATCTTGTTGGAGCAATTATTTCAAAGATGAGCAAATAGAAATCAGAAAGATCCAAAACCTTAAACTCTATAGCTCAAAATAAGACAAAAAGGTGAAACATTACTAAATACCTTGTAGCCTCTCTCTTTTAAGTGTGGCCCGCTACATACTCATAAAAGAGACTCTTTATGACATGACTTTGTAGACACCTAACTAACCATAAACATAGGCTTTGATACCAACTTGACATAGACAAAATCAAAGCCTTGTCATAACAGGCATCTCAATCCCAACAAGGACTAGAGATCACCCCATTATTCTAACCTAACTATCATATCAAACGACAAGTGCCAGTTGAACTCCAAATATAATAATATAGATAAAACAAGACTAATAAACATAACTTAGATGGTCTCATCATTCCATTTATATCCATATAAAACATCTAATCTGCCCAAGTCCACAGTCATTTACAAAGTCTCTACAAATCCAAAGTGAATAAAATATCGAGACAATCCCCTGACAATAGCCAAAACCAAATCCAAAGAAGTTTATGACATAAGGTAAGAAAACCATGAAGTGTGTGCCTTCCAAAGTATGGAACCTCACTACTTCACTTTTAATATTCAAATTGATCGAACACCTGATCACTGCGCATGAAGAGAAGAAGAAGCTCTTGCCCCTGTGTCACGTGGGGACATAACATCTAGAGATGGTTTGTGATTGGAATGCTAGCATATAACTCAAGGATAAGGATAAAACAATGCCAATAATGTAAGACCATTCAATCAATGCATATAACCCATTCAATACATACACACACACACATATACATATACATACATATATATATACTCTGATGGGATAAGGAATAAGATAAGCATAAACTTTGAAATCATTAACCTAGAATATGTAGCCTTGCCATTCTGAATTAACCCATGGGCTATATGGGTTCAGCGCCACCTGCTGAATTGGACCCGACACGTGTTTTCCCCTTAAGCTGGAGAGAATATGAGATTAATAGTACATCTCTAAGAGTATAAGTGTGACATCATGGACATGGTCACCATGACCAACCTCACATGGGAAAATCATGAGTTTTCAACTTTAGTCCCCCTAAGACCTCCATGTTTCATGGCTTGGCTAAACATCCTACTTTAAAGCCCAAATTAAAACCATTCACACATAAACCAATCATTTAGGAAATTTCTTACCAAAGGCACTTCATTAGTATCACCATACCAATACTACTTGCAAGTATACACATGCCATTACCTTTATCAATAAACCATTTATATGATTTTTGGGGGTCTAGACCATCATCCAACAAAGACACTCACTTACCCCAAGGTTTAGGGACTCGAACCCATTTTAATAAATTAAGCCACCAAAGTTTCCATTTAAACTATTTCATAGACAACAAGGCCTTTACAAAACCATTTGCAAGGAATTCATACTCATTAAACCATTGCCTTAGTTCAAAAACACCATTAACATATTCCTAGTAACCTCCTTTAGACATTTCACAAAAACCTTGTGGGCACAACTTTAACAAAACAAATCCAAGGTAAGAACCACTAATATTAGGGGTGCCCATGACCCATGGATTATACCATAATCAACATGCACCCACATATGCAAGCCATCACCAAAAATATTTAAAAACATTATTTAAATCAAGAGTAAACAATACTCAACAATATACATCAAAACCCTCAACATTGGATTTCAAAACCACTATTTAAGAATCAAAATCAATATTCAAACACATGATATTTTCGAAATAATACCTTATGCAAGATGATTCATAGAGAGATTCTTGGTCTTCAAGCCTCTAGAAGGATACCTCTTGGAACCTTAGCTTCAATCTTGATAGAGAAATATTGGGGGGTGTTTTAGAATGTTTTGATCTTGTATATATGAAAAATGAAGAGCCAAATTAGGTTATAAGACATGGGTAATAAGGGTTTAGGGGTGGGAAATGTCTACAATATCCTCAGCTTAAAAGCTAAAAATTACACCTAGGAAGGTACTACTAACCCCCTTAACCTGTACCCTAAGGTATGAGTGGTAACCTAACTCATACCCTAGACCTCACCATGGACCTTTAAACTGACCAATAGATGACTCCACATGCACAACTCATACCCTATGGTACGAGTGGTACCCTACAACCCTTACCAAAGTCAAAATGCTTTGGACAAGACTTTTAGTATCATACGTCTAGGTATCTTACAACTCGTATACCATCATACGATTGGTATGATGCAAAAATATACCTTGTATAGAATTCCATCACCTTAAACTGATCATCATACATGAAGGTCGGTACTAGTCATACCCTAACATTTTAGTGGTATGCTTAAACCGTACTCTACCCAAAAACTTAAAACTTGTGAAAATTTGCTAAGGGTTCAAATCCTAGGTGTTTCGATAAATATATTATCTTATTTGAGTCAATGAATCAAGGTCCCAAATCTTAAGTCTTGATTCAGTTTTGATTGTAAATGAATTTGTAGAAGTATTTCTTAAAGATTTGCTCGGAGTTTCTCCCAAGAGAAAAATGAATTTTGTATTATATCTTCTTCTAAATACCCAAACTATTTCAATTCCACCTTATAGAATAGATCTATCAAAGATCAAGAAATTGAAAGATCTCTTAGACAAGGATTTTGTTAGGCCTAGTGTCTCTCCATGGGGTGCTCCAGTTCTTTTCGTGTGCAAGAAAGATTGTTCTCTGTGCATCGACTACCATCAGTTGATGAAAGTCAAAAGGAAGAATAAGTATCCCATCCCCAGGATTGATGACTTGTTCGACCAACTTCAGGGTGCAAATTATTTTTCTAAGAATAACCTTAAATTTGGCTACCATCAGCTCAGAGTTAGAAGATCTGACATTCCAAAAACAACCTTCAAAACTCGGTATGGTCACTTTTAATTTATAGTTATATATTTTGGACTAACAAATGCACCTGCATCTTTTATGGACTTGATTAACAGGGTGTTTATGTAGTACTTGTACATGTTTGTTATAGTCTTCATAGATGACATCTTCATGTATTCATGGAGTGCGGATGAATACGCAGACAATTTGAGGATTGTTTTCTAGAATCATAAAGATCATCAGTAATTCACTAAGTTCTACAAGTGTGAATTTTGGTTGAAATTATTTCCTTGGTCATATAATTTCTAGTGAAGGTATTTGATTTGATCCTTAAAATACCAAAGCAGTAAGGAACTAGACTAGACCCATCTCTCCATCAAATATTAAGAGGTTCTTGAGTTTATCCAATTACTATAGATGGTTTGTTGAAGGATTTTATTCTATTGTTTTTCCTATGTCCAAGATGACTCAAAAGAAGGTCAGATTCTAGTGGTCAGATTCTTGCGAGAAGAATTTTTAGGAGTTGAAGACTAGACTCACCTACGCTCTAGTTTTGACTCTGCCTAAGGGTTCAGATGGTTTTATGGTATAAGATATTTCTTCCAAAGTTGGTCTTAGTTGTGTATTGATATAGAGAGGCAAGGTTATAACGTATGACTCTAGACAACTCAAGTCTCATGAATTGGCAACGGTTTTCTTTGCCTTACAAATTTAGAGGCACTATCTTTATGGGGCTTATGTCAATGTATTCACTGATCACAAGGTCTTTAGTATGTGTTCATCCAGAAATCTAAATATTTGTTATAGAAAGTGACTTAAGTTAGTGAAAATTATGATATGAGTATCTTGTACCATCCGGGTAATTCCAATTTTGTAGATGATACCCTTAGTAAATTGTCCATGGGGAGTGTTTCTAATGTTTAGGATAATAAAAAAGAGTTAGTTTGTGAGGTTCATTAGCTTTCTAGGTTGGGTGTTCAATTTGTTGATTAAATCAAAGGTATTGTTTGGGTTTAGAATGGTTCAGAATCATTATTGGTTGCCGAGGTGAAGGAAAAGCAAGAGAGTGATCCTATTTTTCTTACGTTGAAAGAGGAAATTTAGAATCAAATGATTAAGGTTTTCTCCCATGAAGAAGATGGTGTTCTTCGCTGTCAGAGTTGATTATGTGTTCTGGAAGTGGTTGATTTGAGGTAGTAAATATTAGCAGAAGCTCATAGTTCTTTCTATTCTATTCACCTAGGAGCCACTAAGCTGTACTGTGACTTGTAGGAATTCTATTAGTAGAATGGTATGAAAAAGGATATTGTGAAATTCATGGCTAAGTGTCTAAATTGCTAGCAGGTTAATATTGAGCACCAAAGCCTAGTGGTATGCTTTAGGAATTTATTATTCCTACTTGGAAGAGGAAAGTGGTGAATATAGATTTCATTACAAGGTTCCATTGGAATCTTTGACAACAAGGTTCCATTGGAATCTTTGACAACATGGTTGTATTTGTTAACGTGGACTGAATGACTAAGTCATCCAACTTCTTTCTTGTTAACACTTTAAATTTAGCTAAAGATTATGCTAAACTCTATATTAGAGAGTTGTTAAAGTGACATGGAGTCTGTTTGACCATTATTTTAGATAGAGGTACCCAGTTTACCTCTCAATTTTAGAAGAATTTTTAGAAGAGTCTTGATGCCCAAGTTTATCTTAGTAAAAATTTTCAACTGCAGATAGATGGTCAGGCAGAGATGACTATTCATACCTTAGAGGGTATGTTAAGGGCATGCGTGATTGATTTCAAGGGTAGTTAGGATGATCACTTGCTTTTGGTTGAGTTTGATTATAATAACAACTATCACTCCATTATTCAATGGTTCTATTTAATAGTCTTCATGGCTCCAGTATTCAGATGACCCTGTTTAAGGATCTTTATGGTAAGAGATATAGATCTCCTATTGGTTGGTTTTACGAACTTGAAGCTGCTTTGATAGGTCCAGATTCGGTGCATGGGGCAATAGAAAAGGTTCAGTTGATTAGATAAAGGCTGAAAACTACTCAGAGTCATAAAAAATCTTAAGCAGATGTGAGGAGAAGGGAGTTTAAGTTTGATATTAGTGATTTTGTCTCTTTGAAGGTTTCGCCCATGAAAGGGGTAATATATTTGGTAAGAAGGGAAATCTTAGTCCACGTTATGTGGGTCCTTATTGATATTAAGTCGATATGGAAAGGTAGCCTATGAGTTGGAGTTTTCTGTAGGTTTAGACTTATTGTATCCAGTTTTCCATGTTTTCTTGTTGAAGAAATGCATTGGTACCTATCATTAGTAGTTCCTTTATAAAGGGCTAGCATGAAAAATACTCTCTCCTATGAAGAGATCCCAATCGAGATCCTTGATCGTTAGATTCATAGGTTGAGAAATAAAGATTTGCCTTAGTAAAACTTCTATGAAAAATCAATCAGTTGAGGGAGCTACATGGGAAGAAGAGGCAAATATGATGACCAAGTACCCCCATTTTAGTCTTTGAACACAGTCCCAACTTAAGGTAGTAATTCCCTTAATTAATTAATTCTTTCATTTCAACCTCAGGCCATCCAACTATTATCATTTCATAGCATGTTTCACGAGTTTAGTTCAGTCCATGCATCAGTCGTAGATTCAGATATCAACTTACGGTTCAGCTCGTAAGTGTTCAGTGTAAAATTTTAGTTTTCTCCTAGTACTTCAGCGTAGTCAGTTTTTATATGGGGATGAATGATCCCAAGGGAGAGATATTTTAATACACTAAGTTTTTAAGCTTTAGACCTACAAAAATATAGGCCATCGAGTTAACTTTCCTATGCCATCAATCTCACCTTAATCAGGTATTGTAGTAAAAATTTATGATAAATTGACTGAGGAACTATCAAACTACTAGTGACAACGGCCCTGGTAACAACTCATTGTCAGACACAACCATCCATAGAAAAGACTCGTTGTCATGATAGTGAAGTAAGGGATCAAAGACTTCATCCCATTGATGACGAGTCCACCTTACTACTCGTTATTAGTCTAAAAGAGTCATTAGGTTGACCCATCGTCACAAGAGTAAGAAACCAAGGAATCAAGTCCCTAATAACTCCTCCTCATAACAACTCGTGACCAGACCTAACGAGTCATTATCTAAACCATGACAACTATTTCCTAAAATTCCTGAATATTTTAGGATGGGATTTTTGGTATTTTTTCTCTATTTTAACTCCTAACCCATGTTGTTTAGGCTTCCCTAAGGTTGGAATATAAGCCTAAATTTCCCTAAAATCCCCATAAAATCACAAAATCAACTGAAACCAAGAAAAAATAAGTTATTATTCTTCTTTAAATCCAAGTTAGGATTCCTCATTCTCAAGTTCAAATTTCAAGGATTTCTCCAAGACTTCTTTCTCCAGGTATGTGAGATTTCATCAATGGGTTCCTTCCACCCATTGAGTTCCAAAGGCTTCTCAAATTCTCAAGTATAATTCCCTTTTAAGTTTTGGGTTCCAGGTCAAACATGAGTTTTTTTTTTAATTTCTTTAGTTTATTCTTATAACAAAACTATGAAGATATGCTTTCCTATTGGCTTAGTATCTTCCTATATCAAAATGATGAATTTCCTTTATTATTGATCAAATATTGAGTATTGTCTTAAATTATGGAATTTTGAATTCTGATCAGCTTTTAATATTATCATATTCAGTTGGATTAGTTAGAGCTTGTGGGTTATGAATACCCGATACCTAGAGATTTATGCATATATCAGTTTAAATGTCTTTGAGCACTTTAGATTATCCATTTTTTATATTTTCAGAATGTAACTAAGATGAGCAATTTAGTTTTCAGTATAATTCAGTTGGGAGTAGTACTTACCACCGGTGAGCACAGTGATGAAGGCTTACCTGTTGGTTAGGATTGAGACGTTTAGTAGAAATTTCTAAGTTCCAGAACTACGAAGCCACTGTAGGTTATAATGGGTCACTCGTCAGTTGAGGACAGATACCCTAGTCCTTTGAGACATTAATTTAGTGGATCCATGCCATCCAGTGTTCGTACCCTTGACAATGTACTGAACACCAATCCATTTGGGGGTATAGATTGGACCCTAATTTTCTTAGATTAGGGTATGTCGGTTATTTTTAGCTCCCACAATCCTCAGTTCATGTTTCAGTTTATGCTGCAGTTTTGATTAGCATGATAAATGTATTCAGTTATTCAACTTTAATTCATCACATATTTATACCTGGTCTTGCATTCAATTTACATGTTCACGCAATCATGTTCAGATGACACCAGTTAGTTGCTCATCTTACATACTTTGTACATTCAAAGTACTGATCACATACCTTTTTGCACTATATTATTTCATAATATAGGCTCAGATGCTCATATTCGGATTGCACTTAGCACATTCCCCTACCATTCAGCAGTAATTGTGGTGAGTCCTCATCATTCAAGGACTAGTTATCAGTTATTTATTTCTCAATCTTTTTGTTGGAGTTAGTTGGGGGCTTGTCCCAACTACTCAATATGATTTAGAGGCTTTCATATAGATGTTTAGATTTTCAGTATATTGGGGTGGTTAGATAGTTTTACTTCTAATTTTGGTTGATATTCATTATTTCATTATTTTTATTTCCATCAGTTATTTCAGTTTAGCTTCCGCCCAGTATATTATTATTTCTTTTGTATTCTTAGAGTTATGCCTGACCATGAGTTCGCCTGAGGTCACTAGCAACTCTAAGCACCGTGTTGCGACTAAGGGGCAGTCTCAGGTCGTGACATCGTGATACTATTTAAATAAAAAATCAAATACAATGATTGTTGCAAAAAAATAATTTTTATCGAAATTATTATTTTCTTAATGTAAATTTTGTCTTGATGCTACTAGCACTTCTCGAATTATGAAGAAATCATCCTACATTCAAAAAATATGCTACTAACAATCCTCAAATTCAGGAAAAAAATCAAGTTGAAAATTTTTTTGTATCAATATAATTTATTAATAAAGATTTCGCTAGTTATTTTCCCAAATTTATTAATAAAGATGTCGCTAGTTATTTTCCCAAGCATACAATAATACATTTTCACATGAAATGAAGCAATTAGTCCTTCGTGTTACACAGTCGGGACTAGTGCAACTTATGGACATGCATGAACAGTAAAGGATTTTATTAGTTGGAGTTGTAAATATGTAAAGATGGATGTTAAAGATTGATCATCAGCTTCAGTGATGAATACAATTTTTTTTACAAGTTTAAATGAACTCAATATATTTAAAAATTTACTAAAATTGTAACTATTAAATTGCCCATAAATTCAGAACTAGATTGAGTTCAGATAAAAACATTATTCAAGAATTCATTAAATTTAAATTTTGGATTGTCTCAATTTGGAATTAATAAATTATGATAAAAATTAGGGCATTATAGTAGAATTTAAGCATCTTGTGACTGTAGTTTAGTTGCGAGAATTTCGCGTTGTGGCCGTGGAGACCTGGGCTCGAATCCCAGCAGCCACAAAATATTTAATTTTTTCCATCTACATCTTTTATTCTCTAATCCGCAACTTAAATCACGTGTTATGCTATGTTTTGATAAGAATAAGGTTGAATACATCATAAAATTTCTCAACTTGACATCATCTTTGTAAGACCCCGCAAAATCGTTGCGTCCGAGTTCAGCTCATTTGGCTTTACAAGCCTCAAGACTTGGTAAATTTTCATAAGTGTTCAACACTTAGTCTCATTTTATACCTCCAAACTTCGGGGATTTATTTGACGACCTTTCCGACCTTCGTTTTTTGATTTTCAAGTTGCGTTGCAATGGGGCAAGGTCGTAGTACATCCGGGGTAAGTTTCGGAATTTTTGGAATCCATTTAGAGCATTTTCGGAATTCGAACCAGTAGCATCATGCAATTAGCATGCGACGCATGTTATTCTGCGGTGGGAAATAGCATGCGACACATGCTCCATCTCACGATGCCAAAAATTCTTGCAGTCCACTTCCGTATTTTTAAGGGCTTTTTGGTCATTCTCCACCCATATATAAGCTTCTAAACACGGGATTAAACCCATTTTTCACCAAAATATTGTGCTTTCATCAATTTTCCCTCAAGAACAACCAAGAACAATTCTAAGGTTCAATTAGGGGTTTCAAATTCCAAGCTTATTTCACTACTATCTTCACGGATTATTAATCTAAGGTATGCGTAGTGTTCATCTATGGATTCAATTCGTTCATAGAGCTCAAGAATCAGGCTTTTAAATGTTGTTTTGTAAACTTTTATGGTCATATGCGCATGTACTTGTTGATGATTGTTGTTTAAGTTTCAAGATGATATCTAAAGGTGTTTTCATGGAATATATGTGGTTGTTAGTTGAAAATCATGAACTTTAGGTAGTTTGATGTAATGCAAGTATGAGATCCACCTATGCCTTAAAGAATGCATGCAAGGTGTTTGATGAAATGCCTAGGATGCTAGAAATTCATATTTACATGATTCCATGATATCTAAATGACAAGTCCATGTTATCTATACACTTCAATATGAATTTCCATGCTATTTATGTGTTGCTATTGTTGTGGTATGAAGCATGTATGATAATGGAGATATGAATTATGTACACGAAATATATCCATGCTGTCCCTACCACGTTGAGATGTTGAATAAATACATGAAGTATACTATCCCCTACTTATGATATTGTGAATTGTGGACTCCAATCTTGTGATCAAGTCATGTCATGTGTGAGTAAGTTTCCTTCTATCGAGTCCTGGGGTATTTGTACTTGAAAACTATAGCTATGTGCCTAGAGCCATGTCATGTTTCATGATATCCAAAATCAAGCTATGATTCAGTAGAATTCAGTCAGTTATATGACTCAGGAAAACCTCATGATTTCAGTCAGTTATCAAATATCAGTAGTATGATTTAGTATCAGATTTAGTATTCAGTTTTGATTCAGATTCAGTTATTTTGGGTATTTTCACCCACATGGACGTTATGATTTTCAGACATGTTTTATTCAGTTGAACCTTATGGCCTACATGTTCATGTTTTCCGTATATTATATGTATATTATACAGTGTACAGGTACAGATATTAGTCATGGATTAGCTTGTGGTCCTTCGGGGTTAAGAGCACCGTGTAGCATTTCGGTTTAGATAAATCAGGGCATTACAAACTTGGTATCAGAGCCTAAGGTTCAGTAGAGTCCTAGGAAGTCTAAAAGCCGTATCTAGTAGAGTCTTGTACATGGGTGTATTGTGCGCCACATTTATGTGCAGGAGGCCATAAGATATTTTAGGAACAGTTCCCTTCTTTCAGTATTCATATCATGCTAGTGAGCATAATCTCAAGTTAAGCTCTCAGTCTAATCCATTTTCTCTTATTTTAGAATATGGTTCCAAAGAGAAGAAACCAGCCAGCTCCTCAGCCTAAAGATCCTTTGGGTGAACATGTTTCTCATGTGAAGTTTAGGGCCGCATTCACCATACTAGCTCAGTCTGTGGCTGGCCAAAATAAATGACCAACAGTTATTCTGGCCAATCCATTGGTCAACTCAGCCGCAGTTAGGATTCAGGACTTCACCCAAATGAACCCTCCATCTTTCTACGGGTCTAAGTCTGATGAAGAACCTCAAAAGTTCATTGACCAAGTCCAGAAGGTCATTGACATCATGGGTGTTACTTCTATTGAGAGTGCTAAGTTAGCCACATACCAGTTGTAAGATGTGGATCATGCTTGGTATAAATAGTGGAAGTTCGAGAGGATAGATGATACAGGTCCGGTCCTATTGAGTGGGAGAAATTTGTCATGGCTTTCTTAGATAGATTCTTTCCCCAGGAGCTGAGGGAAGCCAAAGTTATTGAGTTCATCAACCTCAGGCATGGAAATATGATGGTTAAGGAGTATTCTCTCAGATTTACTCAGCTATCCAGGTATGCCCCTCATGTGGTTGCAGATAATATAGCTCAGATGAGTAAGTTCATGTCAGGGGTGAACGATAGCGTGGTAAATAAGTATAGATCTGTGATGCTGAATAGTGATATAACTTTAGCTAGACTCAAGACCCATGCTCAGCAGATAGAGGAGCAAAAGGTTAGGGCTAGGGAGAGGCATAATAATAGAGCAAGATCAGGCAGTTTCAGTTTTGCTCAACCCAAATTCGAAAGAGAAAACTGTTCCCAGTTTTATCCCAAGTCAGCAACTCCAGCTCCTTCCTCCGCTAGTTCCCCAGTGCCGAAATTCAGAGGCGGCAACAAAGATAGATCACCAGGCTCTAAATCTTAGGCAGTATTAGTAGTGCCCATATTTATCATCAGTGTCAGACTTGCGGTAAGCAATATCAGAGTGTGTGTAGAATGGGTCAAGGCATTTGTTTTGGTTGTGGCAAGCCAAGCACAGAGTTAGGGACTGTCCTCATCCAGGTCCTCAGGGTTAGCAGAATCATCCCACAGCTCTGTCCAGTCGTCCGAACTAGCAGGGTGCCACTTCTAGTGCTACTAGTGGGCAACGACCAAATAGACTCTATGCTCTTCGAACTTGACAAGATCAGGAAAATTCTCCTGATGTCATTACTGGTACATTACAGATTTTCCATGTTTATGTTTATGCTTTGCTAGACCCAAGTGCATCTTTGTCTTTTGTTACCCCATACATAGCAGACGATTTAGGAATCAGTTCTGAAATTTTAGCAGAGCCCTTTTTAGTCTCTACCCCAGTGGGTAAAACCATCATAGCTCGGTGGGTATACAGGAATTGCCCAGTTATGATATTTCAGAAATCCATGTCAGTAGATTTAGTCAAGTTAGAGATGACTAATTTTGATGTGATTCTCAGCATGGATTGGCTCATTCCTGCTATGCCACAGTCAACTGAAGAAACAGGATAGTTCAGTTTCAGTTCCCAATTGAGCCCGTCCTAGAGTGGGAAGGTAGTATTTTAGTGTTCAGGGGTCAGCTTATCTTCGGGCATGGAAAATGATTTCTAAGAGGTGTGTGTATCATCTCGTGCATGTTAAAGATTCCAGTTCCAAATCTGTAAGTGTTGAATCAGTTTCAGTTGTCCATGAATATTTAGATGTCTTTCCCAAAGATCTTCCAGGCATTCCTCCCAAAAGGGAAATAGACTTCGGCATAGACCTTCTCCCAAATACTCAGCCTATTTCTATTCCACAATACAAAATGGCATCAGCAGAACTCAAGGAACTGAAAGATCAGTTGAAGGATCTCTTAGATAAGGGATTCATCAAACCCAACATTTCCCTGTGGGGCGCACCAGTCTTATTTGTACGCAAGAAAGACGATTTTCTTAGGATGTGTATTAATTATCGTCAGCTCAACAAAGTTACGGTCAAGAACAGGTATCCACTTCCCAGAATAGATGATCTATTTGACCAACTTCAGGGTGCCAGTTACATCTCTAAGATAGACCTCGGATCAAGCTATCATCGACTCAGAGTTAGAGAATGTGACATTCTGAAGAAAGCTTTTTGTACTCGATATGGTCATTTCAAATTTCTAGTCATGTCCTTTAGTCTAACCAATGCCCCTACAGCTTTCATGGAATTGATGAACCGGGTGTTCAAGCAGTACTTGGACATGTTTGTCATAGTCTTTATATATGATATTCTGGTCTATTCTCGCACTGAGCGTGATTATTCAGACCATCTCAAAATTATTCTTCAGACTCTCAGGGATTATCAGTTGTTCGCCAAGTTCAGTAAGTGTGAATTTTGGATAAGATCAGTAGCATTCCTTGGCCATATTGTTTCCAGAGATAGCATTAGAGTAGATCCTCAGAAAACTGAAGCGGTAAAAAACTGGCCCAGACCCGTATCTCCATTAGATATCAGGAGTTTCTTGGGTTTGGCTGGCTATTATCGACCATTTGTCAAGGAATTTTTGTCTATCGCATCTCCTATGTCTAGATTGACTCAGAAGAAGGTCAAGTCTCAGTGGTCAGATTCATGCAAGAAGATTTTTTAGGAATTGAAGACTCGACTTACTTCAGCTCTAGTTCTAGCTCTCCCAAATGGTTTAGATGGGTTCGTAGTATATTGTGACGCATCCAGAGTGGGTTTAGGTTGTGTCCTCATGCAGCATGGTAAGGTCATATCCTACACCTCCAGGCATTTAAAGCCCCATGAAAGAATTATCCTACTTATGATCTTGAGTTAGCAGCCATGGTTTTTACCTTAAAGATTTGAAGGCATTATCTTTATGGAGTTCAAGTAGATGTCTTCATAGATCATAAGAGTCTCTGGTATGTCTTTTCTTAGAAAGATCTCAATCTTTGTCAGAGAAGGTGGTTAGAGTTCTTGAAGGATTATGACATCAGTGTCCTTTACCATCTGAGCAAGGCTAATGTTGTGGCCGACGCTCTCAGTAGACTCTCCATGGGTAGTGTTTCTCACGTTGAGGATAGCAATAATAAGATAGCTTAAGAGATTCATCAGCTTTCCAGACTAGGCATTTTCTTAGTCAACTCTTCAGAGGGTGGTGTATGTGTTCACAGTAGTTTAGATTCATCTCTAGTTTTTAAGGTGAAAGAGAAGCAAGACAGGGATCCTAGACTTGTCAAGCTAAAAGAGTCTGTTCAGAATCAGAAAGTGGAGGTTTTCTCCTAAGGGGGAGATGGTGTTCTTCGTTGTCAGAGTCATCTGTATGTTCCAAGTGTAGATGAATTGAGGCAGCAAATTTTTGTAGAAACACATGGTACATAATATTCTATTCATCCAGGGGCCACTAAGATGTACCACGACTTACGAGAGATCTATTGGTGGAGTGGGATGAAGAGAGATGTTGCAGAGTTTGTGGCTAAGTGCTCTACATGTCAGCAGGTTAAGATAGAGCATCAGAAACCTAGTGGTTCCATGCAGGAGTTCACCATTCCCACTTGGAAGTGGGAAGAAATGAACATGGATTTCGTGATGGGTTTGGCTAGAACTCGTTATCAGCATGATTCAGTTTGGGTCATTGTAGACAAAATGACCAAGTCAGCTCATTTTCTTCCATTTCGTACCTTTTATTCAGCTGAGGATTATGCCAAACTCTATGTCAGGGAATTAGTCAAATTATATGGTGTTCCACGATCTATCATTTCAAACAGAGGTACCCAGTTTACCTCTCACTTCTGGAAAGCATTCCAAAAGGGTCTTGGTACCCAAGTTCATCTCAGTACAGCCTTTCATCCTCAGACAAATGGTCAAGCAGAAAGGACCATCAGACTCTTGAAGATATGCTAAGGGCGTGTGCAATTGATTTTAAGGGAAGTTGGGATGACCACTTGCCTTTGATTGAGTTTTCATACAACAATAGCTATCATTCCAGTATTCAGATGGCTCCATTTGATGCTCTCTATGGTAGGTGGTGTAGATCTCCAATTGGTTGGTTCGAAGTGAGTGAGGCCTCAGTTATAGGTCCTGACCTAGTATTCAACGCCTTAGAGAAAGTTCAGTTGATCAGAGAGAGACTCCGGGCTGCTCAGAGCCGACAAAAGTCTTATCCAGATATTTGTAGAAAAGATCTCGAGTTTGAGGTCAACGATTATGTCTATCTTAAGATCTCTTCTATGAAGAGAGTGAAGAGTATTGACACCTAATTTTTTCACTCCACTACTACGTTTAATCTCGGGTTTCCTCGAGTTTCGAATAAAATCACAACAATTATTTTTTTTCCAAATAAATGCGTTTAAAAATAGGTATTCGGGATAATTTTTTCATTTAAGTGATAATTATATATTTTAGTATTTGCATATACGAGATTTTATAAATGACATCATTTAAATGAACATTTTCATCAAAATTACACTTTAAATTAAGGATTATTTGGAAAATACATTTTAAACAATTAAATCTTGATTTAAATACAATTTATTCTTACAAATAATCTATTTGGTGAAATACTTGTTTGGTTTTATTAAATCAAGAAGCTCGGGATTGAACAAGGGTTCAATTCGTATCAAATTTCGATTTGAGGCTTTAGAAATTGTGTTTAGAAAAGCTTTGGGAACTCAAATTCTATTTCTTAGAAATTTTAGGTTTTCGAAATTGCTAGGGAGAGATTCGAGGGTTGAAGAGGGAAATATTTTGAGTGAGATTCTGACTCGGAAATAGAGAAAGGAAAATTTTAGAATTTTCTAAATTTAGGTTGAAAACCTTAGTTGAAAATCTGGGGGGTTATAAAATCTCTAAGAGGTAAAATCTAGAAGACGTCTATTGGTGGTCGACATCGCGAGATTCCAATAATGACAATTTTACTAATAGCTTGTCGTCCTGTTTTGCTGCCACGAGACAGGTAACACTCCGTTTTAGTTATTTTTCAATTATTTCTCCTTTATCTCCCATTCTATAGTCATTCAGTGTCTCTCATTGTTATGGTATGCTGGGCTGCCTGCTGTAGAGGTCTTAAGGACCATGAGTTGCTGTTGTGGATGAAGGAGTTGAGTGTGTTGTGGTGTTAAGATTAATCTATTTTCGGGTTTGATTTCTATCATTCTTTTACTTTGACATCATGGTTTGTAGTTCATTCTTGGGGTTACTGAATAATTTTTGGACTATGTTCCACTTAGTGTATTCTGTTGCTTTTGATTGTATTCAGTAGTTTAATAGGGGATGTTTGGCTTGTAGTTGTTATTTGATTGTGTATGTCTATTGTTATTACCGGATGGCGTCACTATTGTCGAAGCTAGCGGCATTGCTAGCAGAGCTACCTCTCAAGTTCCTTTGGCTTATCATGTGCCAAAAGGATAATGAGTAAGGTCTAAGATATGCTAAAAAATCCTAGGATTCCTCGACAACTACCTTATTTGAGTGAGCGAGGAGGAGGATTGAAACAATCTGTTGTTTTGATCATCGTAAATGTTTGTTTTTATTGTAACTGTTAAGCCATAATGTCAATAGTGGAACTACCTCTTGAGTTTTTTGGTTTCTCAAAGGACGAGGAACAACGAAGAAAAGTCCACTAAAAAACAGAAAATCCTGTGATTCCTTGGTGATCATCTCGGCTACCAAAAGCTATCCTTTTGGGTTTGCCGAAGAGAGAGTAAGGATGAGGATAGTGGGCTTTGCCATATTTGCTTTTGGTTTTGTGAGTTATGTCTTTCATTTTGTTTCAAATCCAGAATTTAGATTACCGCTCTTCCTTTAGGTTCATTTTCAGCATGAAAACATATTAGACGGATAACATCGTCGTATTTCAGGATGCTACGTATTTAAGTATGTTTGTTTAGAAAGTCAGCTTAATTTTGTTGTCATTGTACTGTGTATAGTCTATACTCAGGCTAAGGTTTCCCAAGGATCTTTTTCTGTCAACAATAATCAAGAAAGTAGGGATGAAGTTGCACTCATTTTACTCTCATTGAGATTGTAGGCGACAAACAAAAGCTCTTTGTCTTCTTTACACATATTGTATTTAGAAGTTTCCTAAAAATAGTCGCTAGTAAAAGTGACTTTGTGTCTACTAATCATCTACCTTGAGAACTGGTACATGTAGAAAGCAGGACAATGACGAATGAAGCCAGGTAAAATTATTTTATCATTACTGCAAAGGCCATTGCATATCATTACCGCAAGGCGTTGCCCCAAGGGCTATTGAATATCATTGCCGTAAGGTGTTGCCCTAAGGGCCATTACATATCATTGCCACAAGGCGTTGCCCCAAGGTCCATTACATATCATTACCGCAAGGCGTTGTCCTATGGTCCATTATATATCATTGCCGCAAGGCGTTGCCCCAAGGGCCATTGCATATCATAGCCGCAAGGCATTGCCCCAAGGGCCATTACATATCATTGCTGCAAGGCGTTGTCACAAGGGCCATTGCATATCATTGCTGCAAGGCGTTTCCCCAAGGGTCATTACATATCATTTCCGCAAGGCGTTGCCCCAAGGGCAATTACATATCATTATCGCAAGGCGTTGCCCCAAGGGCCATTACATATCATTGCCGCAAGGCGTTGCCCCAAGGGCCATTACATATCATTGCCGCAAGGCGTTGCCCCAAGGGCCATTACATATCATTACCGCAAGGTATTACCCCAAGGGCCATTACATATCATTCCTGCAAAGCGTTACCCCAAGGGCCATTGCATATCATTGACGCAAGACGTTTCCCCAACGGCCATTGCATATCATTGCCGCAAGGCGTTGCCCCAAAGGCCATTACATATCATTGCCGCAAGGCATTACCCCAAGGGACATTACATATCATTGCCGCAAGGCGTTGCCCTAAGTGCCACTCCAAA
The DNA here is from genome assembly GCF_002878395.1 of Capsicum annuum. Lineage (NCBI taxonomy): Eukaryota > Viridiplantae > Streptophyta > Magnoliopsida > Solanales > Solanaceae > Capsicum > Capsicum annuum. The sequence continues at coordinate 215,043,077 of NC_061114.1, read as the reverse complement.
AAGGACGCAGCACAATGTGGAACTCTTTCTCAGCAGCAAAACGGGACATAGTCTGGAGAGGGATGTCAAACTCTGTAGACGCGAGCTAAATGATGATCACCACCACCATTTTACCACGCCTCTATTAGAAGGAATATGGGTATTTTTGGATATTCTGGTCTCAGTTTTACCTCTAGGATGTTTTCTTAACTCATACCGAGGGGAACTTTCTTTTTTATTTCAAATTCGGGTGACAACATACTTAGAGTTTTGGAAATTATGCCCAGGTAAATTCTTACCTATGGACGTGAATAGCTCCACGTTCATGGTTAATAGGTTACAAGTTTTTTCTCCGCAACTCGATTAACTTGTCACTCATCCTGATCCAAAGATCGTCTGAAATAAAAGACTGTCTTTTCTACCGTTCGAGTCGAACTACAAGCAGTCTGATTCCCTGAGTCCTAGAGATATGTAGGTTGGGCTCTATGTAGAAAAATTGACTGCATTCCAACCTCCCCCCAAATACCTTTTTTCCCCAGTTTCTCGATTTTATCAAAAACTCTAAAATCGAGATAGCTTGTGAATTTTTTGAAAATCGTGCTCTATGAAATATTGAATTCTCATGTAACCTGAGATATGTAGGAAACCTGATACCGAGGTTCAGCCATAACTCCATAAAACTCGTGCGAAAAACCAACGTCTTTCATATTCGAATCTGTGGTCGGACAAAAAATTAGGAACGTCAACCTCCCTTTGCCCAGGGTTACTTGCATCCACCCTACCCAAAGGGAGGGGGAAGTTATTGACACCTAATTTTTGTCCTCCACTACTATGTTTAATCTCGGGTTTCCTCGATTTTTGAATAAAATCACAACAATTATTTTTTTCCAAATAAATGCGTTTTAAAATAGGTATTCGGGATAATTTTTTCATTTAAGTGATAATTATATATTTTAGTATTTACATATACGAGATTGTATAAATGACATCATTTAAATGAACATTTTCATCAAAATTGGACTTTAAATTAAGGATTATTTGGAAATTAAATTTTAAACAATTAAATCTTGATTTAAATACAATTTATTCTTACAAATAATCTATTTGGTGAAATACTTGTTTGGTTTTATTAAATCAAGAAGCTCGGGATTGAACAAGGGGTCAATTCGTATCAAATTTCGATTTGATTTAGTCAATTTATTGAACTGGCTTTGATTGAAATCAAATTTGCCCTAATTGAAATGCAATTGACCAATTGGTATTTAATTTGTCTATAATTTAAATTCAATTGCCTAAATTAAAACTCAAATATCCTAATTCTAGTCCAATCCTTAAAATTACCTCCTAATCTACCTAATTCCATGCTCAATACTTAAATCCCAAACCAACCCATTTTAAACAAAATCAGCCCAGCCCAACAATTCTCTAAATGACAGCCCAACTCAATTAATAACCCCCAACCTAAACATCCTCCTGACTCGGGCCCAATTCATCTTCTCCAAATAACATCAGCATCAACAACATTCAAGAATAACAATGCCAAAACCACCTTCAACATTAACAACTTCCAATCGCGACAGACCGACCCAAACCCAACCCTCAAATTTAATGATTTCAGTCTACAACTCATGTCTCGTGAACCCAGAAAGAGGCCGACCCGACCTTTTTCCATACGCGTCTCATTAGTTCGTACGAAGAAAGCTCGAGAAGCTTCCAAAATAGGTCCAGGTGTCTCCTCAATGGTTTGATTCCATAAATCTCGGATGAGATTGTACGCTTTCATACATACATGGGGGGTTTTAATTGGTTTTTGACTGAAATTTGTTGGGGGGGATTTTGATTGGTCTACCCGTTATGAATCAGGGGAAAAATAAGGTGATGTGGGGGGATTCAAAATTCAAAAAAAATTCGGAGAAGGCCCCCTATTCATTCTCTATATATAAAGTCATTCATTCTCTTTTGGGAGGATTTTTTCCTTGGTTTTCGTGGGGTAAACACAAGGAGAGTCTTCTTTCTCTTTGGAAGTCTTTTTTCTGTTTTAGGGGGAATCAAGAAAAAGGGTTAGAAATTTGAGGCTTTAGAAATTATGTTTAGAAAAGCTTTGGGAACTCGAATTTTGTTTCTTCGAAATTTTAGGTTTTCGAAATTGCTAGGGAGAGATCCAAGGGTTGAAGAGGGAAATCTTTTGAGTGAGTTTCTGATTTGAAAACAGAGAAAGAAAAATTTTAGAAGTTTCTAAATTTAGGTTGAAAACCTTAGTTGAAAATCTGGGGGGGTTGCAAAATCTCTAAGAGGTAAAAGCCAGAAGACGCTTTATTGGTGGTCGACGTCGCGAGATTCTGATAGCGACGATTTTACTGATAGCTCATCATCCTGTTTTGCTGCCACGAGACAGGTAACACTCCATTTCAGTTATTTTTTAATTATTTTTCCTTTATCTCCCCATTCTGTAGTCATTCAGTGTCTCTCATTGATATGGTATGCTGGGCTGCCTGCTATAGAGGTCTTAAGGACCATGAGTTGTTGTTGTGGATGAAGGAGTTGAGTGTGTTGTGGTGTTAAGATTAATCTATGTTCGGGTTTGATTTCTGTCATTCTTTTACTTTGACGTCATGGTCTGTCGTTCATTCTTGGGGTTACTAAATAATTTTTGGACTATGTTCCACTTAGTGTATTGCTTAAGGCAAGAAGGGATGGATTATTAGGCTAAGTCTGTTGCTTTTGATTGTATTCAGTAGTTTAATAGGGGATGTTTGGCTCGTAGTTGTTATTAGATTGTGTATGTCTGTTGTTATTATCGGATGGCGTCACGATTGTCGAAGCTAGCGGCATTGCTAGCAGAGCTACCTCTCAAGTTCCTTTGGCTTCTCATGTGCCAAAAGGATAATGAGTAAGGTCCAAGATATGCTAAAAAAATCCTAGGATTCCTCGACGCCTATCTTATTTGAGTGAGCGAGGAGGAGGATTGAAACAATCTATTGTTTTAATCATCGTAAATGTTTGTTTTTATTGTAACTGTTGAGCCATAATGTCAATAGTGGAACTACCTCTTGAGTTCTTTGGTTTCTCAAAGGACGAGGAACAACGAAGAAAAGTCCGCTAAAAAATAGAAAATCCTGTGATTCCTCGGTGATTATCTCGGCTACCAAAATCTATCCTTTTGGGTTTGCCGAAGAGAGAGTGAGGATGAGGATAGTGGACTTTGCCATATTTTCCTTTGGTTTTGTGAGTTATGTATTTCGTTTTGTTTCGAATCCTAAATTTAGATTCCCGCTCTTCCTTTAGGTTCATTTTCAGCATGAAAACACATTAGAAGGATAATATCGTCGTATTCTAGGATGCTAGGCATTTGAGTATGTTTTTTCAGAAAGTCAGCTTAATTTTATTATCATTATACTGTGTATAGTCTATACTCAGGCTAAGGATTCCAAGGATCTTTCTCTGTCAACAATAATCAAGAAAGTAGGGATGAAGTTGCATTCATTTTACTCTAACATGGGATTAGAGATGGGACAACGCATCACAATTGCTTGTCTCCATCCTCAAATACCTGCTGCCAGAACTTAATACTGCAGGTTATTTAAGCACTCTTCCAGATTCAAATATTATTTGTCTCGTGGTCAAGTGCAATTAATATGTTGTCATTGTCGAGGTTATGGTTTTAAGTGACTAAAAAGTTCAAAACTTGAAAGGAAATTCGTTCCTTCAAAAAGGCTTGCTTTATAGCTATTACTATGACTCATGAGTCAAACATTGAGCACCTCGCTTGTTCTCCAGGCTACTGTTATGTGCCTTATGATTTTGGCTTTCTTGATGTTTACTTTCTTGATAAAATTGGATAACATGTAAGCTTTATGGATTAACATCTCGGTGAGTATTCAAAACCTCGTCCATATTCTGACCATGCATCTAGCTTGATAGAATCTTGAATTAGCTTTCTTTGACTGATATTATTGAATATAATGCACATGTCATTCTGATCATGAATATCTTTCAAATAAACTTACACTATGTCATGTGCTACTCACGTTATCACTCATCATACGCTCTTGGGTATCAAACATATCATTTATCCCTGAGTGCAAATAAGTTTACATCAAGGCATATTTGCTTAGCATATTGTTTGACTATATGGACACACCCTCCTTCTTTCTTATAAGCCTTTTCTACATCTTTGCTTTTTCAGTGACAGAGTATAAGTTAGTTCACTCTATATGCTTTCTTTCCTTCAGATGGTCGTATGTTACGTGTCTTACTTACTTCCTTGATTTGATTTTCGTGTTTACATTCTTCAATTTTCTTTTCTTTTTCTTGTTTATTTGATCACGTCTTAACATTCTTTAATTTTCTTATCTCGCATGAATCCACTTTGGAGTCCAAATGGACTCTTTCCCTTTGCATCCCTCATTGGGCCAATGAGGCCCATTTCATTGATTCAAGTCTGAAGGCCTAAGTTCCAAAAAGTGATCCCGTGGTGTACAAATACAAGCATTCAAGAGAAGAAGAATGGGCTAAAATCCCTTCTTTGAAGCGGCAAAGGGACTAGAAAGTCTCTTTTTATTTATTTGTTTATATTTTTTATTTGTTGTCTTTATCTATTTTATTTATTTATTTCCTTGCTCATTCATTTGGGCCACGAAGCCAAAGTTGTATTTAATACAGGTGGATCGAGACTCGAGCTAAAGGCTCGAACACATAGAATTAGGACAGGTGAAAATAGGTCGAAAACCCAACTAGATTAGGACAGGGTCGACGGTTTGGGCTCAAAAAGCCTAAATCACTACTTCCCCGCTTTTTTCCCTTTTTCTTTCATTTATTTGTTTGCTTGTCTCTTTGCGAACCTAGTTAAATCCCTAATTAAGTCGCTAAAAAACTGATTTCGCAAAAACTTTTTCCTTAATCAATTACTTTTTCAACAAATTAATTTTCCAAAGTTAATCAAAAGAATATTTTCAAACAGTTTGGATAACCACAAGTTAGCGTACGTTTTAGGTGCCTAACACCTTCCTAAAACGTTAATAAAAACCACTTACTCGGAATTTTAACTTAAATCGATTTTCCAGTTTTGAATCATTTTAAGTAACTCTTTAGAGGTTTCTTAATTCCTTTTCAAAATTAAGTGGCGACTCTTCAAAAGTCAAAATTCCTCCGCAAAATAAAGAGGTTCGGCAAGAAAGGGAAACTCCCCGATATATCAGTCCCTTTAGGATTCTCAGTCGCTTCGGTAAGGTAGCTTATGAGCTCGAATTGCCTTCAGATCTAGCCTCAGTTTATCAAGTCTTCCATGTCTCTTTGATCAAGAAGTGCATAGGTGACCTAGCGGTAGTTGTTCCTATTCAAAGTATCGACATTCAGAACAGCCTCTCTTATGAGAAGATTCCAGTTGAAATCTTAGACTATCAGACATGTATATTGAGGAACAAAGAAGTCCCTCTAGTCAAGGTTCTTTGATAAAATCAGTCTCATGAGGGAGCTACTTGGGAAGCATAAGCAGATATGCGTACCAAGTATCCTCACCTCTTCCCTGCCAATTCAGATCAAGCTCAAGGTAACAGTTCTCCTTAAGCTTATTCAGTTTCATTTTTATATTCCCAGTATAAACTTGGTATCTATTACCATTGCGTACTCAGTCATGAATTCATGTATTAGTTCAGTTATAATATCATGCATCAGATATGCATTCTCATCTTGAGAAACTTAGTTTATCGGATTGCTCAGCTACACATTGATGTATTAGTTATCCATGCATCAAATATGCATGAGTTCAGTATGTTTAGCATGTCAGTCATAAGATCATGTTTCAGTCCTTCATGTTCAGCTTGTCTTGTATACCCTCTCAGTTGATTCTTATTCGAAGACGAATATTCCCAAGGGGGAGATATTGTAAGACCCCGCAAAATCTTTGCGTCCGAGTTCAGCTCATTTGGCTTTACAAGCCTCAAGACTTAGTAAATTTTCACAAGTGTTCAACACTTAGTCTCATTTTAGACCTCCAAATTTTGGAGATTTATCTGATGACCTTTCCGACCTTCATTTTTTTATTTTCAAGTTGCATTGCGATGTGGCAAAGTCGTGGTACATCCCAGGTAAGTTGCGGAATTTTTGGAATCCATTTAGAACATTTTTAGAATTCGAACCAGTAGCATCATGTGATTATCATGCGACACATGCTATATCGCATGGTCCCAGCATGCTATAGAGCATGCGATGCATGCTATTCTGCGGTGGGAAATAGCATGCGACGCATGCTCCATCGTACAATGTCAAAAATTCCTGCAGTCCACTTCCGCATTTTTAAGGGCTTTTTGGTCATTCTCTACCCATATATAAGCTTCTAAAAATGGGATTAAACCCATTTTTCACCAAAATATTGTGCTTTCATCAATTTTCTCTCAAGAACAACCAAAAACAATTCTAAGGTTCAATTGGGCGTTTCAAATTCCAAGCTTATTTCACTACTATCTTAACGGATTATTAATCTAAGGTATGCGTGGTGTTCATCTATGGACTCAATTCGTTCATAGAGCTCAAGAATCATGTTTTAAAATGTTATTTTGTAAACTTTTGTGGTGATATGAGCATGTACTTGTTGATGATTGTTGTTTAAGTTTCAAGATGATATCTAAAGGTGTTTTCATGGAATATATGTGGCTGTTAGTTGAAAATCATGAACTTTAGGTGGTTTGATGTAATGCAAGTATGAAATCCACCTATTCCTTAAAGAATGCATGCAAGGTGTTTGATGAAATGCCTAGGATGCTAGAAATTCATATTTACATGATTCCATGATATCTAAATGACAAGTCCATGTTAGCTATACACTTCAATATGAATTTCCATGCTATTTATGTGTTGCTATTGTTGTGGTATGAAGCATGTATGATAATGGAGATATGAATTATGTACACGAAATATATCCATGCTTTCCCTACCATGTTGAGTTGTTGAATAAATACATGGAGTATACTATCCCCTACTTATGATATTGTGAATTGTGGACTCCAATCTTGCGATCAAGTCATATCATGTGTGAGTCAGTTTCCTTCTATCGAGTCCTGGGGGTATTCGTACCCGAAAACTATAGTTGTTTGCCTAGAGCCATGTCATGTTTTACGATATCCAAAATCAAGCTATGATTCAGTAGAATTCAGTCAGTCATGTGACTCAGGAAAACCTCATGATCTCAGTCAGTTATCATATATCAGTAGTATTCTGTCAGTCAGTTATTCATGTTCAGTCTCTTCAGATGGGAGTAGGAGTTAGCACCGAGTGAACCCAAGGATGGGTGTGATTCTTAGCAGTCATCCTTGCGTTCCAGAACTATGTAGCCAGCATAGGTTGAGACATCGTAGCCTGCTATATGAGGGTAGGTTAGGTGGATTAACCAGTTATATGAGGGTTACCATCATTCTCACTAGAGTTAACTGTTATACGAGGGTAGCTCACACGTTGTCCTTACCAGTGGAGCGGTATTGACATCCTTCCAGTCAGGGCAGAGATTGGACCCCAGCTTAGCCATAATGGCACATATGGGGCATATCGGTTAAACCACTACTTCCTACAGTTTCAGTATCAATCTCAGAAAAAGAACTCAGATAGTTCTTCAGTTCTCAGTATATCAGGATTGTCAGATACAACCAAACTCAGCTACAGTACGGAACTCAGATAGTTTCATCAGATTCAGGACTGCCAGCTACAGTCACCCATGTTATCAGAATTACAGTATCAGTCGTGTTAGTTATAGTAAACCATGTATTAGCTTACATATCTAGCTATCACGCATTCACGATTCCAGTTACTATGTATGCATGTTTGCACTCTAACGTTCATATCAGTCAGTCAGTTAGCATTGTTCATGCATGAAACTTTTTTGTGTTTAGCCTACCTCACTCGTATACTCAGTACATTCCCCCGTACTAATGCATTTGCGCTATGGTGCTTTATTTTTATGTTACATCATAGGTTCAGAGACACGAGCTCTAAACTAGCAGTAGCAATCTAGTCGCAGAGATACAGTGAGTCCTCATCCATTCGAGGACAATATAATTTGATTTATTCATTTATTTCTTCAGTTCAGTTTTATGGAGTTAATTGGAGACATGTTCCTTCAACTCCATATTCAGACAGTACTTAGAGGCTTTCAGATTTAGCTATCAGATTTAGTATTCAGTTTTGATTCAGATTTAGTTATTTTGGGTATTTTCACCCACATGGACGTTATGATTTTCAGACATGTTCTATTCAGTTGAACCTTATGGCCTACATATTTATGTTTTCTACATATTATATGTATATTATGCAGTTTACAGGTATAGATATCAGTCATGGATTAGCTTGTGGTCCTTCGGGGTTATAGCATCGTGTAGCATTCCGGTTCAAAAAAATTGGGGCGTTACAATCTTTCACTTTGGAACATCAAGTGGATGTTGTTCACTTTAGACACCACAACTAGCATACGGGTGTGTCATTTTGGAAACTTTTGAAGAGTTGGCACGACGCATGTATTACACCTACATGAAGGCGTGTGGGAGCCCTTTTTTGACTGGCGTGGCATCCAAGTTGGCCCACAAACAATATATTAACTCTTCATTAATTTATACCATCTTCCTTATTTTTTTTTCACCATTTTTGTCAATCTTAAGCTTAGTTAATGGTGAAAATTATTTGAAGAGATTTAAAAATTGGATACACATTTAGGAGTTCGTGAAGATTAAACAATAAACACCACTTTTTCAAATTATTTATTTTCTTTTCACGCATAAACAATTGACATGTTTTCATTTTTAGAAAGAAGCCAAAAACTTGCATTTAAAATTCAATCAAAAACTCCTTCAAAATTTAAAATAAAATCTAAATTTTATGTATGAATTCCACAATACGTTCCTAATCTATTGCTATAATAATTATTTTGAATGGTGGTGGATTGCGAAAGTTCAAACTTTGAACTCAAGCTCCGGGCTCCATTAATGACTATTAATGAAGTTTTCTTTTCTGATTCTTTAAGTCTGAAGCTTCAATGCAGTAAATGCACTTAAAACAGATTCCAAGAAGTTTATACAAAAAACAACAACTACAAATTTTGAGGAATTGAAATTGGGGGTTTAGGGATTTAAGGGGAGGGTAGGAGAAGACAATTTTTGAGGTAGGGTACACTACAAGAAAATAAAAAAATTGTGATAGAAAATTTGTGACGGAACACTTCTATCACAATTTGTGACAGAATTTTGATGAATTTATGATGAATTATTCTTGCATAAATATGAAATTTTAAATTTTTTTATTTCCACATAAAAATTTGAAGAGTAACAGATTTGGGAAAAATTTGTGATAGATTTGAAATATAATTTTTGTGACAAACAACTTTTTGTCACAAATCAAAGCTGATGAGAAAAATAATAACTTTCTGTCACAAATTCATAACTAAATTTGTTACAGAATGAACATCCCGTCACAATAAATTTTTAAAAAAGTAACTAATGTAATAAAAATTTGTGATGAATTTATTCCATCATAGTAAAAAAAATTTTTTGATGAATTTATTTCCATCAAAACAGAATTAGGCGCTTTATTTTCCCTCTGAAAATTTTATGTCTTTTCAGTGTCCCTCTTTTTTTTTTTTACAACTTTTTCACTTCCCGTCAAAACACAAAAACCCTATTGTTCTTTCATTTCCACTCATCGAGCCTTCAGATGATAGTGAACCAAGTTTTTCTTTGCATTTATCTCAAATTCTATGTTCTTCTTAACTTCTAGAGGTAATTTTTCTCAAATTATATTCTTTACATTTCAAATTCGATCAAATAGTCTTAATTAAAATCTCTATTCACCTCCTCAGCTTTTTCGGTGCTTAATTATTTAAGTTATATATTTGGCTTTCAATTTGATGATTTGTTTAAAGAATATGTTTGTATTCACTTCCGTGATTCTATTTTTTTTTTTTTTTTTTTACGTATTGGAGAAGATGATCGATAAAGGGGAGGGGGCGATAAAGGGGAGGGGGGCGTTGCAGCAAAATTTTAGGGGTGGGGTGACTTGGAGAAGATGATCTTGGGGGGTGGGGGTTATTTTTTGATTGATTCTTTTAAGAAAATTAAATTAATTATTTAAAATTTATTTTGGAGAAAAATGACAAATGTCATCGTATTATTTGTCATTTTACACATCATCGACGTGTGTAATACACACACATTATATATTGCTGCTGATTGTGCAAAAAGTCTCCAAATGACACACCCGTACGCTAGTTGAGGTAACGTTCACTTGAGGTGTCAAAGTAAAAGATGATGTCAAGTTGAGGGCCTGGCGATATATTCTACTAAGAATAATTAATTTGTAACTAAAAGTTAGAATCAATATCTAATTTAGATCAATTAGAAGATTTAATGAATACCATCAATTAGAAGATTTAATGAATACCATCCCTAATTATAATTTTCATAAAGTTAATGGTGCCGTAATTGTTCACTTTTTTTCTTTTATCACTACACTAGTGTTTTTGCTTTGTCCGTCTATATTGTGTCAAAAATTACTTATTATTACTTGATTAAAAAACAAGAATTAAATAAAAATTATGATTTTAATATTAAATATCATGCCATCACAAGTAGATCCTTCGAAAAACATAACTGCTATTTAAAGAACCTGTCTGCAATATTAAGATAAAGATATACTGTACCACTTTTTGTGGAAAAGATCATAAATTATTATTCCTCCTCATTTGATTAAATTACTGCACATCTGACCTTTGGTTGGACAAGAAATCAGTTGGGAGATCAATGAAGGGAAAGTCTATTTTTGGTGGGATAACTGGTCAATCGAAAGATCATTTAAGTTAAAGTAGCTAAGTCTAGCGCCAAGGCTGAATATCAATATCAATCATTAGCGTCTCTAGCTGCTGAACACACTTGGGTGACATCTGTTCAAAGACATTGGCATTTCCCTTCCCCATCCTCCACTACTCTTCACAGATAACATCAGTATCCTTCACCTAAGCGTTAATCCAGTTTTAAATGCTCGTACAAAACATGTGGAGGTTGAATACCATTTTTTGTGCGAAAAAGTTATCCAAGGAGCTATGGTGACGAAGTTTATCCCCTCAGTTCATCATCTTGTTGGAAAAATCGGATAATTTTCCCACTATAACAGAACAACTTAGTGAAATTAACTAGTTCAGAACAATTGATCCAGACAGAACACTAACAAAAATATCCGACAAATAATATTGAATACTAAAAATAAAGATATCAGAAAAACAGAACAACTTAGTGAAATGAACTGGTTCAGAATAATTGAACCGAACAGAACACTAACAAAAATACCCGACAAATAATACTGAATAATAAAAATAAAGACATCAGAAAAAATTTGATAACAGAGTTCAGCCAAAAAAGATTTAATATTCGAACACCGCTCAAGGCAACCTTTTCTATTAATTGTGGAAGAAGAGAACAATTTTGGGATATTTGAAATGGGAGGAGGAAGAGTTTTTTATAACTCTAAAACTTTCTCCCCAAATAGTAAAACTACGACGTGGGAGAAAAAGAGCCAAAAAAACAACAAATCTCCACCTTGGCTCAATTTCAATCCCTCCAAAATACAAATTTTCTCAAAAAAATAAATAATAAAAAACAGTCTTTTACGGTGCTTCCAATTTTGTGTTGTGAGGCGCCAACTTCAAATATGCAGGACATTAACCAAGTATAAAAAGTGCTCGAACTTGGCCCTTGTAACCATCTTGGTCAGCATATCTGCAGGATTCTTCGTAGTATGAATCTTCTAGAGAAGTATCTCCTCCTCTTTGAGATTTTTCCGCACAAAATGATAGCGAACATCAATATGCTTCGTCCGTGCTTTAAAGACTTGATTATTTGCTAAATGAATAGCACTCTGACTGTCAAAATACACCTCAAGTTGTTTGTGAACAACTTCCAAGTCTTTAAGCTACCTATGAAGCTAAATTGCTTCTTTCACAGCCTCTGTAATCGACATATACTCTGCTTCTATTGTAGACAAAGCCCCTGTAGACTGCAAGGTAGACTTCCAACTAACTGGTGACTTTCCTAAAGTGAACAAATAGCCAGTTGTAGATTGTCGCTTATCCAAATCACCTGCATAATCAGAATCACAATATCCAACTATGCATTGACTAAGTGATTTATCCCGCTCAAATGTTAATCCAACATCTACAATATTATGGAGATACCGCAGAATCCATTTCACAGCTTGCCAATGACCCTTTCTCGAATCATACATGTACCTGCTAACAACACTAACAGTTTTAAAAATATCTGGTCTCGTATACACCATTGCATACATCAAGCTTCCAACTGCATTTGTATATGGGACTTTTGCCATATATTCTTGCTCTTCATCAGTTGTCAGAGATAGTCTGCTACTCAGTTTCAAATGAGGAGCAAGTGGGGTACTTATAAGTTTAGTGTCATCGTGCATACAAAAATGTTGCAGTACCTTCTTCAAATACTGCTTCTATGACAACCAATGTTTGCCCCTCTCTATATCTTTGCTTATCTCCATGTCAAGAATCTTCTTGGCTTCCCCTAAATCCTTCATCTCGAACTCTTTACTCATTTGAGCCTTCAACTTGTCAATCTCATCTTAGATCTATGTTGTAATCAACATATCATCAAGATATAAGAGTAAGTAGATATAGGAACCATCTTGAAGTTTGTACAAATACACACAATGATCGTATTTGTTTCTCATGAACTTCTAACCCTTCATGAACCTGTCAAATCATTTGTACCACTGTCTCAGAGATTTTATCAGTCCATACAATGATTTTCTAAGTTTACAAACCCAATCTTCTTTACCATCAACCTTATATCCTTCTGGCTAAGTCATATAGATTTCGTCCTTCAAATCACCATGTAAGAATGCAGTCTTCACATTAAGTTAAGCTAGCTCCAAACTCAACTACGCTACTAAGAAAAACAAAATTATAATGGAAGAATATTTTACAACTGGAGAAAATACCTAATTATAATAAATTCCCTCCTTATGAGCATAACTTTAGCCATCAATCTTTCCTTGTAGAGAATGTTTTCTTTATCAGGAAATTCTTCTTTTTTTTGTAAATACCCATTCGCACCCAATTGCCTTTCTGCCTTTCAGTGGTTGTGTCAGCTTTCACGTCTTGTTCCTCTTAAGAGATTGCATTTTATCTTCTATTTCACTTGCCCAACTGCCACTTTCTATGCTTCGAATGGCCTCTGGGTAGGTGGATGGAACATCTTCATCGGTAACTGGAAGTGCATCAGCTACCATCTTAGTGAAATGAGAAAGCTTCTGAATTTCTTATCCTTATCTTCTTACTCTAATCAGTTCTGATTGCTGCAGAGATTCTTGGGTCGGAACCTCTTCCTCATATGACTCTTCTTCAGCCATAGTAGAGTCAGTGGTGGTGCTTTGTGTTGGTTTCACCATTGTTTGCTCAAACTCCACCTTCTTTGGATTACACTCCACCAACTTCATAGTACTATCAACTTTTTCTAGATTTACCTTGTTCAACATAGAAGATTCATCAAAGGCAATATCCCTGCTGATAATCATCTTCTTTGCCTCAAGACAACACAAAAGGTATCCCTTCACTTCAGCATTGAAGCCCATGAAAAGATCCTTCTTTGATCGTGGATCTAACGTTGATTCAATCACATAATAATATGCAATCGAACCAAAAACATGTAAAGTATCATAATTAGTTACAGGTTTTCCAGACCATACCTCTAATGAAGTTTTTCCACCTATAGAAGATGATGGAAAATGATTAACGAGATGTTAAGCGTATGTCACAGTCTCAGCCCAAAATTTTCTACCCAACCTGGCATTAGACAACATACAACAAACTTTTTTCCATAAATGTCTTGTTCATACGCTCTGACACCCTATTCTGTTGTGGTGTTTTTCTAACAGTGAAGTGTCGAACTATGCCACAGTCTTGGCATACATCCAGTAATGGATCACTCTTGTATTCTCCTCCATTGTTTGTTAGGAGAACCTTAATCTTTCTCCCTGTCTGGTTTTCAACTTGAGCTTTCCACTTAAGGAAAATTCCAAGCACCTCATCCTTATTCTTCATAGTAAACACCCATACTCTCCTGGGGAAATCATCAATAAAACTGACAAAATAATGCCTACCTCCAATGAATAAAGTTTTGGCAGGTCCCGACACATGTGAGTGCACATAATCCAAAATACTTTTGGTATTATGAATTATAGTGCCAAACTTCACTCTTCGTTGCTTTTCTAGAACACAATGCTCATAAAATTCAAGTTTGCAAGTCTTCGTACCTTTCAACAATCTTTGCTTGGCAAGAATTTGCAAGGACTTTTCACTAGCATGTCCCAACCGCATATGCCATAACTTCGTTACTTCAACATCCTTTTTGGTTCTAGAAGTTGATGTTGCTATTGTCCCCAACAATGTACTACCTTTGTAGTTATGCAAATTGTTCTTCCTCGTGCCTTTCAACATCATCAGTGCTTCTGAAATTGCTTTAAGAACTCCATCTCATATCATCACAGCTAGGCCCTTAGATTCAAGATGCCCCAATGAGATGAGATTCTTCTTCAACTTTGGCACATATCGCACATCCCTCAAAATTTTGGTGGATCCATCATAATTCTGCAGCTTTATCGAACCTATCCCAGTTGTTTTACATGGATTATCATTGACCATGTAGACAACCCCACCATTGAGTTCCTGAAATTCAAAAAATCATTCCCGAATGGGACACATATGATAGGTATATCCTAAATCCAATATCCACTCATCTGGATGAGATGATGTTGAAGGCATAACAACTAAGGGAATATTTGATTCTGCATCATTCTTGCATTCTGTAACATTTGCATCTTGCGGATCTTGCGTACTTTTCCCTTTATTTTTCAACTTCGGACAGTCTTTCTTCCAGTGCCCTTTCTCATGATAGAAAGCACCCTCATCTTTGGCAACGGCTCAGCCATTTGATTTGGACCTTTCTCTTCTCCCCTTAGTCTGGCTTTGATGACTACCCCTTACCACTAATGCTTCTTAGGATGTTTTTGATTTGGTTTTCATCTTATCCTACTTTCTCCATTCATAACTATATAAAGTAGAACAAACAACATCTAATGACACATTCTCCTTTCCGTGAAGTAACGTAGTTTTCAAATGTTCAAATTCATCCGAAAGAGATGATAACAACATCAAATCCAGATCCTCATCCTCAAATTTCATATCTAAATTCAACAAGTCTGCTACTAATTGATTAAACATAGTGATGTGTTCATTCATAGTAGTACCTTGTTGATAATCAAATCGAAACAACCTTTTCTTCATAAGGAGCTTATTCTGACCATTCTTTTTAAGAAATTTGTCTTCCAATGCCTTCCATAATTTATGCGCCGAAAAGTCTCATTCTTGAAATCGTACTTCTGCTCTCTGGATAGGCACGATCGAATTGTTCCACACCCCAATCGATTAATGATGCTCCAATATCTATCTTTTACCTCTTCTGGTTTCTTTCCCTCAATAGCAATATCAAGACCCTGCTGGAAAAGAGAGTCTAAAACCTCTTCTTGCCACATGCCGAAATGGACAATACCATCAAATATTTCCACCGCTAACTTCAGACTGGACAACGGAAACCTTGACCATGATGACGAGGAGCCTGATACCCCCGGTGTAATATTTGAAATAGGATCCTTCGTTCCTTAATCTTTATTTGCCATTACAAACTCAATAAAAAGTATTCAATATTACATCAACTACAAACAACTCAATATTTCAAGAGGAACAAAGTAATTCTTTTCTGATGTGGAAGATCAGGAAGAACTGCAACCACAGAGCATACTCAGACAGAACCTTAGGCTGGGACAAACCTTGGGTTCAAAAGGACCAAAGGAATTCTTTTACAAAACCTTGGTTCTGATACCATTTGTTAGGAAAATCGGGTAATTTTCCTACTACAACAGAACAACTTAGTGAAATGAACTGGTTCAGAACAATTGAACCAAATAGAACACTAACAAAAATACCTATTAAATAATATTGAATACTAAAAATAAAGACACCAGAAAAATTTTATAACGGAGTTCAGCCAAAAAAGGATTAATCTCCGAGAACCGTGCAAGACAACCTTGTCTATTAATTGTGGGAGAAGAGAACAATTTTGGGATATTTTAAATGGGAGGAGGACGAGTTCTTTTACAACTCTAAAACCTCCTCCTCAGATACTAAAACTACCATGTGAGAGAAAAAGAGCCAAAAAATCAACACAGCTAACAGACATATTTACTAAACTGCTGTCAAAGATTCAGTTTCACACTTTACGGACCAAACTCAGCATTGTGCCCTACTACCCCAACTCCAGCTTGAGGGGGTGGGGGGTGGGGGACGGAAGATAGCCTGATTAGAGATGGATTAGGAATCCTTGATAGTAACTAATTAGTATTGTATAGCTTAGCCACCTAAGATGAAGTCTTGTATGTAGACACGTTATGTGCTACCAACAGTTGTGATAGTCTTAAACAATACTGATAGATAGCATGTAGGATTCTTCCTTTGATCCTTTGTCGTGTATAAATAAACACATGTCTGAATCACGAAAATATACAAAAGAAAAGCGTTAATTCATTAGTTTTAATATTCTTTCTTCAAACAGCTCATAATTTGTTCTTTTCCTAAACTTACAACATTTTGGTTCAACAACCCTTTCTTCAAGGTAAGTTGCATACATATTTATTGTGTTGTTCTATCTTAAGTTCATCGTAAATATGAGTTAAAGAGGCCAAATGAACATATCCATTTGATTTCAAAAGAGATTCTTATTTGTACATCGACTCTACTAGTAAATCATCTAATTACTCGTGTTCTTGTTTGTCTCCACTTGGAACAATATTTTTTTTATGAACATCAACCATGTATCGTAAGTATATTGCTCCTGATTTTTCAGCCATTTGATAACCACAACTATTATTTGATAATTGATTACTACGAATCAAACTCAGTTCTGTTGTCGATCATTTTAGAGTTATATTGAAATGTTAAAAGTACCTCTCTCGTTCTTTAATTTTTTTTTTCTTTTGAAGGTTCCAGAAGCTTTCCAAAGAGGATTGGAACTCGACTAGAGAATCTGCTGGATCTCAACTTAGGTTTATGCCTTGCTGATGAAGCTCAGATTTCGATAGTTATATTTTTACTTCACTGTGCTCCCCAATTGTATTCAACTAAAACCGAGGCAATCATATCTTACCTGTAAATTGTTTTCTAGAAAACTTACGATAAGAAGTTAGCTAGAATTAAAGTCACATTATTCCTTTTTGCAAGTTGTTTTCTAAATCTTTTAGATTTGTTTCCTTTTGTACTTAAAAATGAATAATGCCTCAATGGATATTTTTTTGCATTGCATGACCTATTATAGAATAGAGAACAACTTGGAGCAAAACAAATAAATGGCATGCATGTCTTAATCTTGCCATCACTATCATTAAATGTTGTGGAATAGTCATTGGCTTATAAACAAATAAACCTACAATTTTATTTTTCCACAATAGTCATTGTGTAAATGTATCTTTCATACCATCACAGTGTCAGTGTTTTAGGGTTTCAAAGCATTTTCCATGCATCCTTTCCTTTCCCATGCTTTTCTTATTTTCCGATATTTGTATAACTTAAATTACTCATATATATGTTATTACACAACATGAACTCCAAGATATGTTAAGGAAATTCACATAGTTAGAGTTCCAGAGTATCTCACAGCACCTGACTGCGTAGAAGAAGATCTCTTGGGACTTCGAAAGATAAAGTTGGGAAGGTTATGTGAACGCAACAAATGAACATTTATGGTAGCTCATTGTCCTACACTTGTAAAGGTGAAAGATACGCCTTCAAAGGATATTAAACAATCTGATATTTTTTTTCGTCTTTTTTGAGGTAATGAAAGTTCCCTCGAGCTTCACTAAATGCCATTGTAAAACTTGAATATCTAAGACTTCTATTCCAGCAGCTACATTATATCATCTTAATTGTTCTGCCTATGAATATCTGGTTTTGGGTGATGACCCTATTTTTTGTTACATTTTTTCAGTGGGGGTTTTAAATACTTCGATTCCTTTTGTGACATTATTAATTATTATAAAGTTTTTTCCTCCTTAGATGTCTCACTTTTTCTTTCTTCTTATTCCCCTCAAATATCCTTTATTAAATTGAGATTGCTAATAATTTTATTTATTCGAAATCAGAGAAGATAAAAAGTACGATGAGTTAAAACAAGAGAAATAGAATCCTCACTTCACAATAATTTAGATTAAAAACTACTAAAATTTACAAAGATTATAAAGGAATTAAAAGGATAAAAAATAAAATAGAAACCCAAAATTCCAACTAATATCATGCATGCGAAAGGTGGGTCATGACGACAATGTTACGCATGATACAATTATAAGAGGAAACAAAATTAGAAAAAATAAATGTAAGAATGAATGCTATTGCAAAATTGAGAATTTGGTGAAAGTACTTTCAGCAAGTTGCCGTCTCTCTTTTATTCTACTTTTCATTTATTTTCTTTTGCTTAAAATATATAATAAAAAGAAATTAAAAAAATAGGAACAAAATAAAGTGTTATCGTATTTTGTGAAAATATAAAAGTGAATTGCATTGAAACAAAATAGAACCCCGAGTGTCATGACCTGAAAGTCGAGCCGTGGTGGCACCTATCATACTCTCATGATGGGTAAGTTAATCCAATAGACACAAACAATAAAATAATAAAGTCAATTAACGGGATAGATATTAATAATAAATTTCTGAAACATAAAAATCAATTCAAGAATTGAAAGTCATAGGTACAAGTCTCTAAAAGTAATAAACACAATAGGGAATTCAAGGTATCTCTAAATGTGAAAATAAACATAAAAATAAAAATAAAGATAGAGGAGATTCAGTAGTCACTGAGATCAATCAGTCGCTATCTCTAATCTCGATGATAACCCAACCACGACTAAAACTCGATGTTTGGGAGGAACTTGTTCAGTACCGACACATAAAGTGTAGAAATAAAATGTGTGAGTACAGATCCACAGTGGCTGATCCACATTTTTGTTCAGGGGTTCGATGAAAATCTCAATTTTGCTTTGTGGGGCCTTCTTAAAAAATAATGTGCCTTTTTCTTACTTTCACTTTACAATTTTATTTTATTTAATTTTTTTCTTTCAAATTAATCCCTCTACAAGAAAATAAGGTTTTTAAAAATGTGCAACCATTGAATTATTTATATTATAATATATGAATAGTACTTAATAAAAAATAAAAATAAAAAATTACTGAACAACATCAATATTAATATGTTGAATGATAAAATATGATTAAAAGAATGAACTATGTAATTTGATAAAATAATTTGCAAAAGCTGATAAATTCAAATTTTCTGTACACTATGTAAAACTAGTCAAATATTCCTTCTGTCCCATTTTATTTGTCCCAAATTTTCTAATTTGATTTATCCTTTTATTTGTCATTTTTCACAAATCAAGAAAAGACAAAAAAAATTCTATGTTTCATCCTTTGCGTTAATTACTTTTTCTTCAAATTAATATGTAAACATTATTTAATAGGGATACTATGGTAAACTAGTCATGTTAGTAATTATGTTTCTTTATCAATGTGCCAAGTTAAATTGGGACAGGTAAAATGGGAAGGAGGGAGTATATGAAACTATTTTGAACAAACACGTGACATAAAACGTATAAAAATAGATATGCATAGTATGCTTTTTGAGGGAAAGGGATTGAAAATTAATTTAAAAATTATATAAATCTAACTATGACTTTAAACTAGCACTGAGAGCATAAAAAATGATTACATATATTGAAATACTTTTCATTACAACTATTCAAAAAGTTTG
Organism: Capsicum annuum; assembly: GCF_002878395.1. Taxonomy (NCBI): domain Eukaryota; kingdom Viridiplantae; phylum Streptophyta; class Magnoliopsida; order Solanales; family Solanaceae; genus Capsicum; species Capsicum annuum. The sequence continues at coordinate 215,023,194 of NC_061114.1, read as the reverse complement.
TACAAAATCGGATGAATATTTATACTTGAAAAAAATAGAAAATAAATAAATTTTAAGTAAATAATAAATATATATAAATTGATTAAATGGGATAATTAATTTTTGTTAATTAGGCCCAATTACTTGAAAAAATAGAAAAGAAATAACTTTTAAGTAAATAATAAATACACACAAATAGATTAAATGGGCTAATTAATTTTTGTTAATCAGGCCTAAAGGTCAAAACCCATTATGATACGAGTCAAATGGCCACCTTAGCTTTCGATGACATTATTCAAAGTTAGTACATGGGGCATCAAGCTTTGGTCGCATTGAGGACACAGGATCCTACATGGAGGGGCCGATTTAAGTACACCAAAGAGCAATTCCACGTGTGGAAGATTGCTTGGAGCATTGAAAATTGAGGACTCACAGTTTTGGGCCTTCATTAAGGGCATTTTGTTCACTTAGCCTTGTCCAAGTAACACTCCATGACCACCCCTTTTCATTAAGGGTATTATGATCATTTTGTTATGTAATAAGTTAGACTATAAATAGGCTCTATTAGTTCATTTGCTAGTTAGTTTATGAATGATGAAATATTGAAACATTGAAGGTCCTCTCTTTGAGAGTAAAACACCTTAGTGTAGTCTTAGGGCTTGAAAAAGCCAATATTGATATTTGCTTGGAAACGGTGGTTGTTGAGGTGAGTTGATTCCCTTAGCGGTCACCGTAAGAAGATTGGTGTTTGATTATTGTGACTTTAAGTGTCTCTTCTTTCAATACACATGTTGGTTCTCATTGTTTGGTAAGATCTTACGTCATCTTTCCTATCCCTTATCTTATTTCACTTTGTATGTTGTTTCTTGTCTTCTTTATCTCGTGTATTTGCATTGTTGTCATGACTTATCTCTATCTGGCTCTCGATTTCTCCTTGTGTTGTGGACTATTTTAGCACTTTGAAGATCGTTCCCGTATCATTTGGTGTCATAGCAAGCCTTGATCTTGTTCCCATAAGATTAATCTTGGGCTCGTAAACTTGAAAATAAAAAAAAATGTTAGAAAACTGAAAAATCAAAAAGAGGCAAATCTGTCCATATTTTATGTTCTTGGCCGAAATTGTGTTGTTGTTGTTGTTTTTGTCAAGATTTGTGTCTAAATTTAGGTGTGTTTTTATTGTCTTAGTTGTTTCTAAGTGTTAGTTTTGTCTTCACTAACACCCTTGAGTCTAGATCTAAGTTGAGCTTGAACATTGTCGTTGGTATTGTTGTTAGAGTTTCAAGAACTTGAACATTGTTGGTGTTGTTGTGTGGACCAAAACTTAAAGGTGATTTGATCTTATGTTGTTAGTATTTTGTTGTGTTTTTTAAGCTTGAAAAAGGTGTTGTTGATTGTTGGAGGTTCAACTTGAGGCTAGGTTTTCAAACTTCTATTGAAAGTTCTTGTTGTTCTAGACTATCTTCATGTCTAGTTGCAAAAAAGCTCTTCAACAGTGTTGTTTGATCCAAAAGCCAAGTGGAAATAAGTGAGGCCTTTTTTAGTCTTTAAAAAATTCTCAAAGACCTACCAAAAGGAAAGAGTGGATGGTTTTGTTGTTGTTGTTGTTGAAGTTCTTAGGTTGTATTGAAGAAGTCTTGTAAAAGGTTGTTATTTGATCCAAATTCAAAGAGAAGAGAGTGTGGGTTCTTGTTAGTCTTGAAACAACTTTTAAGACATTACCAAAGAGGAAAAAGAACAAAAAGACCTCCCAAAAGTCTTCATACCAAAAGGGAGTAAGTTCATTTTTCTTGACAAGCCAAAAGAGGAAAGGGGGACAAGACCTCTAAAAGGTTGTCTTGCAAAAAGGTGAAAACTGGTCAAGGTTTGAATTCTTAAAAAAAAAAGGACTTAAAGTATTGTTTGTTAACCTACCAAAACCCAAATTCCCTCTATCTTTGTGAAATTTGAACAACCAAAATTGTGGAACAAAATTTTTCAACTTCAATAATATTTTTGCCCATCGACCAATAGTCGAGTGCCACATCATCAATAGCTCAAGAACATTGGAATTCCTAGTTTCACTTTTTTTGATTCAATTGGTTTCCATTTTGCTGGTTCTCATACTAATTAGCAAACTAGTATTGAGTACGTTTTCTTTCGTGTTAAGTGTTGTATTGTGTGCCTTTCTATTTTATAAGTTGTAGTATTTTCTTTGGTCCAAGTTCGAACATCATTTCTTGAGTCGATCAAACAAGAATCCATTCCGGTCGCCAAGTAGAATTGAAATCCTATTGACTACTGGAGTATAAGCAACTTTCAATATTTCCCACTCCAATTATGAGAATCACAAAAGTGGGTGTATAAGAGTGTTGGTGAGGAGCTTTTACTACTAATCTTGTTTGTTCATTATGTAGGTACAAAGGTGATATAAGGGAACATGTCTTTGATAGTTGGGGATTATTGTGACTATAACATGGGAGACTATGATTGTAGTGAGGGGTTTTATGGCTACGAAGTTGAGGAAGATTATGGAGGCTATGAAAATAACCATGATCAAAACTTGGAAAAATTTAAGAGTTACGGTTTTGAGGAAGAAAATGAGGTGAATGAAGTGCCTAGTACTTATGGAGAACTTGGAGATGATGTAGGACCACATGATGGATCTTATGATGACGTTGGGGCATGTGAGGAGTCTTATAATTCTCACTCCGAACCTAGATTTGGTGTTAGGTATAACCCTTTCGTTTGCAAAGCTTATGAGAGCTATGATGAGAGTACACGTGAGGAGTGTGAAGATTCATATTCTCCACCTCGTAGTACTTCTTATCAATATCGATATAGTATGAATGGTTATACTAGCTCTAGTAGAGGTTGTCCAACGAGAAGAAGAGGGTATGCATCTCCAAATCCGAGGGATACTCATGTGCTTTATAATGTTGATCCGAGAAGGAGTGTACACTCTGGAAAGGTGACCATTTGTGGGATACCGGGCTGCCTCATTGTATTAAATGATAGGTACTATAGTAACTACATCGTTCCATCCATGGTTGACTACTTGGGGTTGTTTCGTGAGCCTTTACTTATTCCATACTTCTTGGACAGGTTTAAGGTTACCGAGAGGGTCAAGGTTGTCTTCTCCCAATTTGAATACCATGAGGAGGTGTGGTGCGATATTCTTCTATTGACATACGGTCATTATGCTTAGGTGCTGATTTGCTTGCACAACATAGAGTTCCAAACGTGTAAAATTGGCCAAATATTGTAAGAGATCAATGGGGGAATCGCCTCATGACTTACTTGCTGCCCAAGCCACGAAGAGAAATGCCTACCTACTCCATCCAAATTATTATGAGAGATAAAAGATTGAGAGGAGTAAGGGAGTGGAAAGTGGTAATCGGAGAGTAGAAAAAGGAGAGGTTGTGTGGAGCAAAGTGAGGGAATTACCACCAAACCATGCTAACATTGGTTGTCCTTCTATTTCTAAGAACATTTGTGTAGGTACCAATATGACAAGAGAAAGCGAACAATGCCGAATGGTAGTTGCTTCCCAATCTTGTGAAGGACCTTCACACCATGACAAAAAAGAATCTACTCAAGGACTTCAAGGTAAAATAACTAACTCTTACACTTTCGTGTATATGAATGATAATTGTGTGGCTAGTAGCCCATTGAGTGTGAGTTGTAACTTGCCTATATATGAGTCTATTGTTTCTTTTCCACTTGATGATGATGTACGTGTTGTGAGTGTGGATACACTAGTTGATCCTATTAATGACCGAATCGAATCTTCTTGTAAGATCGATTTATGTCCACCTAGTGTTGAAACCATTGTGTTAAATAAAAGTAAATTATCTTCTGAAATTGGTGTTGATCAACTTATGTGTGAAAATTACCCAGCACTTGAGGATGTGTATGATGTGATTAATGAACCTCAAGTGTGTGATGATGTTGAAAATGTTGATCAAAGGAATAAGAGTAAACCCGAGAGCTATTCTTGGGATAATCTTGCACTTAAAATCTCTTTGAAACTTGATATTGATCTTTTAGAGAGTGATGAATGTGTTTGTTCTGAATTTGTCTATGAAATAGATCATGCTCTCTTTAGGATAATGTCTTGTTTGAAGATGATATAACCATACCTAATGAACCTAGTGGTGAAAATAATGGTATAGCTTGACTTAGAAGCTATAGCCAATATGCTAACCCACTATGGTGTGGCAACATTCCTCCTAAAGATGGAAATCTCTTCTTGGAAGATGAGAGTACTCTTAAGGGTAAGGGATGCGAAACTAATTCTCCTTCTACTTTGTGTGACTTTATTCTTGAGAGTACTCCTGGTGATGATTATAAAATTAGTAGTGAGTACACACATGAGGGAACCTTAGTAGAAGTCAACTTGAGTGATACATTTCTCTACTCTCTACTTGTTTTGGATAATATGTATGCTATTGTAGAGAGTATGTCGTTTAGTTTGGGTGGAGACCACGGGAAAGGGGAGTATTGTCTAGACCCGTGTCTATGGCCACTCTTCCCGTTTGACCCTGGTGCCAAATATAGACTTGATGATGATGGTGCACCCAACTTGTTGCTTGGTTTACATTACAAGCAAAGTATCACTTTTGGTGAATTCTATAGCCAAATCCTTTGTGCATTTTTCATTAATTATTTAATATTTAGTTCAAAGGATCCTTGGTTATATTCTAAATATGTGCAACCTTGGCATGTTAAGGTGATTTGTCGTGCTAACCCTAACCCTCATTCTATGAGGAGTTTGTATTTATGTGTCCTTTCTTCGGTTTTGCAAGGTTTGGATTCGAGGTCAAATCCTTTTCAAGAAGGGGAGGATTATACAATTCAAATGGCTACCTTAGCTTTCGATGACATCATTCGAAGTCAGTACGTGGGGCATCAAGCTTTGGTCGCATTGAGGACACGGGATCCTACATGGAGGGGCCGATTTAAGTACACCAAAGAGCAATCCCACATGTGGAATATTGCTTGGAGCATTGAAAATTGAGGACTCACAGTTTTGGGCCTTCATTAAGGGAATTTTGTTCACTTAGCCTTGTCCAAGTAACACTCCATGACCACCCCTTTTCATTAAAGGTATTATGGACATTTTGTTATGTAATAAGTTAGACTATAAATAGGTTCTATTAGTTCATTTGCTAGTTAGTTTATGAATGATGAAATATTGAAATATTGAAAGTCCTCTCTTTGAGAGTAAAACACCTTAGTGTAGTCTTAGTTAGGGCTTGGAAAAGCCAATATTGATATTTGCTTGGAAACGGTGGTTCTTGAGATGAGTTGATTCCTTTAGCGGTCACCGTAAGAATATTGGTGTTTGATTATTGCAACTTTGAGTGTCTCTTCTTTCAATACACATGTTGGTTCTCATTTTTTCGTTAGATCTTATGTCATCTTGCCTATCCCTTATCTTATTTCACTTTGTATGTTGTTTCTTGTCTTCTTTATCTCATGTATTTGCATTGTTGTCGTGACTTATCTCTATCTGGCTCTCGGTTTCTCCTTGTGTTGTGGACTTTTTTAGCACTTTGAAGATCGTTCCCGTATCACATTACTCATTTAATAGAAAAAGGAGAGAGAAAGGGAAAAATCTTTCAAAAAACTACCAAAAAAGTAGCAACTATGAATCGACCCTGCAACCTTAGTATCAAAATGAACCCCTTAACCGTTGAGCTACGTCTTTAAATTGTGTTGAAGGGGCTCATTAAAGTCATTACATCCTTACATTTCTAATTTGAACTTTATATATATATATATATATGTATATATATATATATATAATTTTTCATTTGGGGGGTTTCAACCCCCTCAACCCCGCTTTGATCTACCCCTGTTAACCCACATGTACTCAATTGTATTATTGATTGACCCTAATTCAAAGAAATGGCAAGAGACGCCTAATACTCAACTACCCCAAAGGCCCAATGTAACGCTCCGATTCTCTGTAACCAGAACGCCACACGATGCTCATGATCCCAAAGGACCACAAACTAACCCTCTTCTGATATCTGTACCTAAGCACTAGATAATATAATAAAATAAATGCAGAAAACTGGAAAAAACTTGCCATAAGTTTCAAAATATCTGAAATACACAAATCTTAAAACTGAATACTTATACATCTATCCGAAAAGCCTCTAACTGTCTAAACTGTGGAGTTGATGGGACATGCCCCAACTACTTCGTCTACTAAAATAAACTGAATAAAATAATATACTGAAATAATAATTCATCCTCGAAAGATGAGTACTCACTTCTATGTCTACTGCTGCTGACAGGAATTGAGCTGCTAAGGGTGCTCTGGGTCTCGTATTTTTGAACCTATGGTATAAGTAAAATAACAACACCATAGCGCAAATGCGTTAGTACATTGGAATGCACTGAGTATGCAAATGAGGTAAGGCTAAATGCAAGGGCTTATGCCTGAACAATTACTTAACTGAATGATATGAAAGAGTAGGATAAGCATACATAGAGAATCTGTAACTACTGAACATACTGCGCATACTGTCACTGAGCATACTAGGGCTAACTCTTATAACTGATACTGAATATATTGTCAATCTGAAATTTCTAAACATACTAAGATTCCAAGTATCTAAAGCTATTGAAGCTGATATCTGTACTTATTAGTACTGAGGAACTAGATGACTGAGTCTACTGATAATTGATATCTGAGTTCACTAACTCTGGAATACTGAATAACTGAATATGTGAGACAAGGCCTATCTAATGGGTGGTCCACGAATCAATGGAACTATCTAAGTTCCTTTCTAAATTGTATGATCGTATCTGACGATCTTGAATCTGAACACTTTCTGAGATCTTGACTACTACTGAATCTAAAGCTGAAACTCTAATTGTGGGAGTTCTCACTTAATCGAAATGCCCCGAATCTGAACTAGTAGGGTCCAACCTATAACCCCAGTTGGAAGGGTATCAATACCGTGCCACGGGTAATGACCTCTCTGGTCAAGCCTCTCTAACGGGTAACCCTCAAGAGGAAGTCATGCCTAAGGCTATGGGGACTCCTGCAGGTAATCAAGCCTTTATTTGACGGGTGACTCCTCGTCCTGCACTGGCTACGTAGTTTTGTAGTACAGGGATTGTTGCTAATAACTCCGCCTATTTAACGAGGAAGCCGCCATCCTGCACTCGCTCGGTGCTAGTTCCTACTTCCAACTGAAAGACTCTAAACTGATTCTTAACTGAACTTAGACTAAGCTGAATCTTGTTACTGATTATCTTACTTGACTGATCTGTCTGAGTTTGCTTGGTTCCATATCTGACAGAATACTACTTTCTGTCTAAGTGCTACTGAATTTCGTATCTTACTGAGCTTTACTGAAGTCTTTACTGGATACTGAATACTACTGAGATCTAAACTAAGTATTGGGCTTGATTAGACAGAATACTAAGATTACTGAATTTTCTTACTGTTCAGTCACTGACTGATTTCTACTAATCATAGCACGACTGAGATTATCTTGAGACTTACTCGGCTCTAGGCACACAACTATATTTTTCGGGTACAAGTACCCCCAGAACTCGATAGAAGGAAACTGATAAGACATAAATTCTTGAATTCATGACCAACATCAACATCATAATAATAGATTCACCATACACTCAATAAAACATCTCTTCAAGCACTTGGAAATATCAACATGTACTTACTTAGGGAATGTACACCAACATTTCATAATTCATCACACAATATCTTGCATTAAACACATAACATGCATTCAAGTGTACGTAATTGAACATTTCATGCTAGCATGTCACTATCCATTCACTAAAGCTTTTTAACAAACACTTGGCATGCATTGGTCAACACATCAATGGAGATTTCTTATTAACATACTACAATGGCTTTAATTCCTTCACATAAGCATTTTATCAAACATGTAGGAAGCATGCTTTAGTTATTCAACAATTTACTACCTATAGATATTATGACTACATCAACCAATTCACCAATCAAGGATTTCAACATGATATGATCATAGTTCAATATACATGGGAAAACATGGTTATTCCACATCAATTTACATGTAACAGTATCATGGATATAACCTCCAACATCAAATTTAAGGGTTCAACATGATGTTCATAAAAATCATTCCACAATTTACTAGATTTCAAGAAACTTGATATAAATCATGGAATCTAACATCATAATCATGATTAGAATTAGATCTAATATAAGATCTATAAAATCAACCAATTTGAACATTTCATTATGAATATCATGGAATTTATCTCCTACTAGAATCAAGACTTGGAACTTTGTAATCAAAACAAGAACTAGAACTCATCAACAACATGATCTCCAACCTAAATTCACAAAATCATGAAAAAACTCATAAATACATAAATATTGAATTTTTAGAAAAAGGATTATTAAGCTTCTTGGGTGGAAGGAACCCAAAAATCAACACTTGCTTACCTCAAATTATGAATTCGGTTGAACTCTTGATTCCAAAAATCTATTCGTAAGATTGATAGGTGCTTCTTGAAGATTTCGATCTGGGGATTCTGATTCTTGAATCACTTTCGAATTCCTACAGTTGACTTTTGAAGGATCTTGATTTTTGTTTTGGGGCTAAGGGGTGTTGTTCTTGAGGATTTAGAGAATAAGGACCATATTTTGGTCCAAATGGGCATTAATTCAGTGTTTTTGGACTATATAGGGGGTGTGAAAATTACCCAAATACCCCTCTATATGCGTAAACTGAAAACTGAAAATCTCAGGGGTGGACTAGAGCATGCGTCGCATGCTCTAGTGCACAGCAATAGAGCATGTGTTGCATGGTCCAGTGCACTGCAATGGAGCATGCGACGCATGCTAATTGCATGATGCCACTAGTTTGGAATCCAAACATGCCCTAAACGATGTCCAAAAATTCCAAAACTCATCCGAGATGTACTATGACCTTGTTCCATCGCAACGCAACTTGAAAATAAAAAAATCGGAGGTCGAAAAGGTCACAAAATAATTCATCAAAGTTTGAAAGCTTATGGAATGAAGAAATTCCAACACTTAGCCAAATTCTTAAGTGCTAAGCTTCTCTTGGCAAGCTTAAAAAGGCTTTAACGACTTCGAAAACTTATGAGGTATTACATTATCTCCCCCTTGAGAACATTCATCCTCGAATGTCGCTTGTTAGGTTAATGATACTGATCAACTGAACTTACTTAAGGGACGTGAACATCTGAAACATTACTATATGATGGGAACTACTGACATATCGAATTCTTCTACTTGAATATACATAGCTGATGCATAGGATACCAGAATGAAACAATTGATAAGCTAAATTGTCATAATGAACATGCATATCTGATGCATGGATTTGTAATTGAGTTTTTCTCATAAACGCATGACTGAATGCTACTGATAAGTTGAACCTTTTTCTACTGAACATGCATGTCTAATGCATGAATACTTAACTAAACTAACTCTCAATCAAATGCTTGAATGAATATGCAATGATAACTGGTACTACTTTATAAGCAACCTCTGAACATTCAAGCGAATGATTTTAAATAACAAGAAGGCATCAGAATACTATAGGAAATCTCCCCCTTGGGACACTATATCCCTCTTAGAACACTTACTTTACTGATATACTAAGGCAATGCACAGGGCATCTACTTACTGGATCATGACCAAATATCTAGGGTCTGAAACTAATGCATGATGCATGAACTGAGTTATACTCGCAACTACTAGTATCTTCTATCTTGAAATAGTTTTATTCCTGAGATTTCTGATAGCATGATTAGATAAAAGGATGAGAAAACAAACTATGCGGATCTGACTGTCTGATTGCTAAACTGACTTGATGTCTTTACTAGCTAACTCATGCTAAAAACTCATGCTTAACAGAAATACAGAACTTTACACTGACATGAGAAGTGAGAGTAATAACAAGTTTTACTTGTTTTCACTTTTTCAAATACAACTCCAAATTGTATTTGAAATTCTCATTGCCATACACCAACTTGGATTTGAATTTGGAATAAAGTGAAAATAATTTTGGAAAAAAGGAACAAATTCATGTTCGAACGAGCACTTAAATTTTAGGTCCAAAAAGTCAACCTCGAGCTAATAAAAGGCAAAAGTAAAAATTTTATTTGAAAATCTTATTACCCATAATTAGGGTTTGGCTAATTCCGATTCAAGCCAAAACAACCAATCGAACTGTAAAAAAAATGTAATTTTGATTATGATATTTTTATTTTTCAGTCAATTTTGATTTTAAATTCTAATATTCTTAAAATTTGATTCGATTTTTGACTTTTTTTTTAAAAAAAAGATTAATCAAAAAAATTAAATTTTCACAATACAATTACTATCTGCCCATATAGTAATTACATTATATACACAAGCCTAGGGCTAGGCATAAAATACCAAAAACCAAATTATCGAATCAAATAAAAAATTTTGGTAATTGGTATTCAGTAATTCGGTATTTGGTATGGTATTTGAGAGTAAAATTTCAACATTTCGTTATTCGAAATTGGGTTTGGTACAAGATATTTATACCGTTGGGTATTCGGTATTCATTGAATATCGAGTTTATATATATATATATATATATATATATATATATATATATGATCAACCCAATAGGCACTAGTATTAGTCATTCCAAAGAATCTCTTGGACCATGGTAATATATTCGTAAAAAGCAACAAAAAGAATACTAAATAGGATTTCTATTAAATATACCTTTGAAGTTTAAACGTACATTTGCACATTTCTAACTTTAATTTGGTATTACAAAATACCGTACCAAACCGAAGTTTAATTTATCGATTACCGAATTACAAACTGATGTTTATAAGTATGATATGTGGTATCTAGATTCAAATACCGATTATCAAATTCAAACTTTAAAAATACCGAACGAATACCGAACGCCCACCCCTACACAGCCCACCATCACTAGGTCCAAATTTATAGACCCATTCTAATTATTCAAATGAAAAAAATCTAATCCCTAAATTATTAAAACCTAATCTCTAAAATTATTAAAATCTAAAAAAAATCACTAAAATTATACAACAATAGTGACCTACTCGTTCTCCACACTCACTACCGTTGTACCGCACATCCATAAAATTATATGACCCTACTTTATACCCATCCTTCCCTCTAAAGTTGTACACCAGTTCAATTCGATGGAGTTAATAGTCAGGACGGTGGCATTAGTTTGATAGATTTGGACGGAGATAGTGGTTGGGCCATAATTTTTGGGTGGAGATTAATCTGGAAGAGAGGTGCGGGAGATTCTCCATTGCAAAGTGTTCCCACATAATTGACCTTGATTTCTGCTAAATTGTTAGATGAAGTAGGTCCATATTTCGACGACTAGTAACCTACCATGTCAGTAATCTTGGTTTCTACGCGCTATTTCCTTTGGCAAGGCAGTTGAAAAACTCAATTTTGAAAATATTAAGAAAAATGAAGGTATTAAAATTGTACAAGTTAGAAAATTTTGCAAATCAAAACACCAAACTAAAATAAATTAAGCCAAAATTACAAAAATCAAACTGAATCAAGTTGATTTTAGTTTGATTTCAGTTATTATTTTCATCAAATCAAAAATCAAAATACCAAATCAAATCTCATGAGCCAAACAAAACAAACTACAAACCTACCCCTATTCATAACTTAAGCAACTCAAACATGAAATTTCATCAAAAATAGAGTTAAAATCGACCTTTAAATAATCAAAATACGATTTTCTAACTTTTTGCTCATAATCTCCAATTTTTCATGTTCAAACACAATTTAAAATGATAAAATAATTGATAAATTAGTAAATTAATCAAAAATTGATTTACCTAGACTAAAAGGACCTTAAGTTCCAATATTAACAAAAACCCATCACAAATTGATTCTCAAACAAAAATCTTTTGATTTATGAACTTTCGATCTTAAATCTCAACTTTGTGAATCAAAATCATGAAAAATGTAACGGGTATTTTTAAAAAATTATTAAAATAAAGATAGAAACACATAGAAAATATTTATACAAGACAAACAAATCAAAAATAGTTTCAATCAGAGCTTTCAAGCTCCCAAAATATCAAAAATATGAAATCCATAAAAACTGTCTTTTACATAAAAATCGCTAGGACTTTAGGTGGTGAACATTCATGATTGTGTCACGATCCAGACTAATGGACCGTGCAGGGACCTACACTATTCTAAATAGCTAGGAGAACCCTTATTACCAAACTAAAAAAAAATGCGGAAGACTTTTGTTTTTAAGGAAATATAAAGTAAATTAAATACTAATAAATAAACTTTTTCAAAAACTTCTTACAAATGTCCTTCACTATCCCAAGACTTGGCCAGACATGTACAAGAGCTACCTATTATAATATAGACTGACATTAAAATAAATAATGCATGGACTCTAACATCCGCCAGGAAGAAAGTTCAGAAGTTAGTGCTAATATCGTCATACATTTAGTAATTACAAACTAACTTGCATTCAGTCTACACCCCAATAAAGAATGTAGAAGAGTAGAGTCAGTACAACCACACGTACTGGTAGGAATCATCGGCCGACCGTGTTAGTTCATATAATCATAAAAAGGAATTAAGAAAAATAAATCATGACATCCTGAATGGAATATAATTCAACTAAGGTTGTAATAATATTATTACTTTACCTATATAAGTTACAACATCACACTGCTCTTCTAACTCCATCAATATTATATTCGCTACTAACATACTCTAGACTCATTAATTCACACCATCAACCACAATCCAACGCTAATACAATACTATTCCTCTTTATTCACCTTATCTTTTTCATTACTTATATTCATAGGAACAAACCTGTAATTATAGACAACCCATACTAAATTCTCAAGCTAACAACCAAATGCTCTATTATAATATTAAAGAACGATAACTAGCCATTCTGGTAAACTACCACTGAAACATGTATAAATAAAGCAAGTTAACCAACATATAAGTAAGTACAAAGTTTCACTTTTTCAAATACATATCACAATCACATACCCAATGAATTAACAATACAACAATAACGGATCAAGCAGTACTCACAAACAAGCCACATAACCATCATGAGTATATCAACCATACTGTAAACATCCACAGACTCAACACAAATATGTACACACATGCTATGGGACTTATTTTTGCCCAAATAGTCATGACCTGCAGACTTATCTATGTTCATGTACCGTACCGGTGTGCTACCCAATCCAATATATACATATCCATACTGGCGAGGTTCCCGATCCAACATATACATACCCATACCAGTGTAGTACCCGATCCAACATAAATATATCCGTACAAGCATGGTACCCAATCCAACAAATACATATCCATACGGACGTGGTACCCGATCTAACATAAATATATCTGTACCGGCATAGTACCCGATCCGAAATAAATATATCCGTACCGGCGTGGTGCCCTATCCAGCACTCGAAACATCATTAGATAGAAAAATCATGCAACTCAAGGTGTATAAAATTTTCATCATCTCATAAACATGGAGTATATCAAAATAACATGAATTCATCTCAAAAGTATAAAATTCTTTAAGAAAATTTATGTCTTTGGGCACAAGAACGGAAGGGTGTTCTTGTTGATAAACCCCACATACCTTAAACCTTAAGCTTTGGATGAACTTTTGACTCCGAAACTCTATTCATGAAAATAATGAGTGCTTCTTGTAGCCCGCGAGATGGGGAATCCAAATCTCCAAAAAATTTTAAAAACCCACGGTTAAATACCGAGATACTTGGGTTTTTATATTAAAACCCTAATAGATGTTCTTGAGAATTTTTGATGAATGTGATGATATTTTGGTGTTGAAAATTACCCAAATTACCCTTAATGAGACGGACAAAAATGCTGAAAATTTCCCAGGCATGCGATGGAGCATGCGTCGCATGCTCCATTCCACCGCACAGGACCATGCGATGCATGCATATTGCATAATGCTACTGGTTTGAAATCCAAACACGCCCTAAACGATGTCCAAAAATTCCGAAACTCACTCGGGGTATCCTATAGACATGCCCCATCGTAAAGCAACAAAAATTTTAAGAAATGAAGGTTGATAAGGTCGCGAAATAAATCGACGAAGATTAAGGGCTCAAAAATAAACTAAGTGTTGGAACACTTAGTAAAATTCTAAGTCTTAAGCTCTTCTTGACTTTGCTTCGGGGTTCTAACGTCACAGAAACTTACGGGGTCTTACAATATCTCCCACTTAGAAACATTCGTCCTTGAATGTTGTTAGATGAATAAAATCATAAAGAAAGAGAGGATATACATCAAACATTTGGCTAGCATGGCCTTACTTTAGGCTAAGTTTTTGGATATTTCAAAGAATGCTTAACTCATAAGTGAATAACTATACAACTGCAACATGATTAAAAAGGGACTGAATTAAGAGAGAGTGATACCTTTGGCTTAATTAGGATTTTCAAAAAAGAGGTGCGGGTACTTGGTTCGCATATCAGCCTCAGCTTCCCAAGTAGCGCCCTCAACAGATTAGTTTTGCCACAACACTTTGAACAAGGGAACTTCATTGTTCCTTAGTCTCCGAACTTGGTGATCTAAAATCTCAACAAGAACCTCATCAAACGACAGACTGTCTTGAACATCAGGGTTTTTCAAAGGATCTACAACAGCACAATCCCCAACGTGTTTCCTAAGCATGGAAACATGAAAGATAGGATGAATAGCTAACAACTCTGCAGGTAACTCGATCTCATAAGCCACTCTTCCAACACGATTTAGGTCCCTATAAGGACCAACATAATGGGGACTAAGCTTTCCCTTCTTCCCAAACCTCTTCACCCCTTTCATGGGTGAAATTTTTAAGTACACTAGATCATCCACTTCGAACTCCAAGTCTTTATGCCTCACATCTATATATGACTTTTGGCAACTCTGAGCCGCCTTCAACCTCTCTCTAATCAACTTCACCTTCTCTATTACCTCAAACGCTGCGTCAGGTCTAGCTATAGTAGCCTCACCCACCTCGAACTAGCCTATGGGTTATCTACACCATCTACCATACAAAGCCTCAAACGGTTCTATCTAGATGCAAGCATAATAACTATTGTTATACGCGAACTCAATCAGTGGCAAATTCTCATCCCAACTACCTTTGCAATTGAAAGCACACGCTCTCAACATATCCTCAAAAGTCTGGATAGTCCTCTAGACCTGACCATTCATCTGTGGGTGAAACGTGGAACTCAAATGAACTTTGGTACCTAGACCTTTCTGAAATGCCTTCTAAAACTGAGAAGTGAACTGAGTACCCCTATCCGAAATGATAGACAAGGGAACTCCATGCATCCTGACTAACTCTCGAATATATAGTCTAGCATAGTCCTCAGCTGAATAGGATGTATGCACGTGCAATAAATGCACTGAATTAGTCAGCCTATCAACAACAACCCAAATAGAATCATGATGGCATCGGGAAAGAGGTAAACCAGTCACTAAATCCATATTTATCTCTTCCGACTTCCAAGTAGAAATACTGAAATCTTCCATCACACTACCAGGTATTTGGTGCTTAACCTTAACCTGCTGATATGTTTCACACATCACCACAAACTTAGTTATATCCTTATTCATACCACACCACCAATAGATTTTTCGAAAGTCACGGTACATTTTAGTAGCATCGAGATGAATAGAATACCGTGCACCATATGCTTCAGCCATGATTCTCTGCCTTAGATCATCAACATTCAGAACACACAACCTACCTTGCATCCTTAACATACCATCTCCCCCTTGGGAGAAAACCTCTACCCTTTTGTCCTTGACTGACTCTTTCAATCTGACCAAGGTAGCATCTAAGTCCTGCTTCTCCTTTACTTCCAAAACTAAGGATAATTCGGAACTACTCTGAACTAACATACTCCCCTCAACAGAAGCAAACAACCTAACACCTAGCCTATCCAAACATTGCACATCACGAGCCAACTCTTTCTTACCTTTCTCAACATGTGAAACACTACCCATGGATATCCTGCTAAGGGCATCTGTCACTACATTGTCCTTGCCCGGATGATACAACACGTTCATATCATAGTCTTTTTGCAATTATAACTACCTCTTCTGCCTAAGGTTCAACTCCCTCTGGGTAAACACATATTGCAGGCTTTTGTGATCAGTAAACACATCTACATGCACACGATACAAATAAAGCCTCCAAATTTTCAAAGCAAAAGCTACAGCAGGAAATTCTAAGTCATGGGTTGGGTAATTCTTCTTATGAGGTTTCAACTTCCTAGAAGCATATGCTATAACTTTCCCCCTTTGCATCAACATATAACCCAAACCCACTCTAGAAGTATCATAATATACCACAAAACCATCTACACCATCAGGCAGAGTCAACATAGAGGCGAAAGTGAGTCGAGTCTTTAACTCCTGAAAACTCTTCTCGTAGGAATCTAACCAGAGAAACTTTACCTTTTTTTGGGTCAATCGAGTCATGGAAGACGCAATAGAAGAGAACCCTTCAAAATAATGGCGGTAATAGCCAGCTAGACCTAAGAAACTCCTAATATCAGATGGAAAGATAGGCCTAGGCCAATTTATTATAGCCTTTGTCATTTAAGGATCCACTCTAATACCTTTAGGATACAAAATATGACCTAGAAACGCAACTGACCTCAGCCAAAATTCATACTTACTGAACTTGGCAAACAACTGATGATTTATAAGAGTTTGCAAGATGATTCAAAGATGGTCTGCATGGTCATTCTCATTCAGGAATACACCAGAATATCGTCGATAAACACAATAATGAACCTATCAAGATACGGCTTGAACACTCGATTCATGAGGTCCATGAAAGCTGCTGGGGCATTGGTTAGCCCAAAAGACATGACAATAAATTCAAAATGATCATAGTAGGTTCAGAAGGCTGTTTTCGAGATGTCACATCCCTTACTTTAAGTTGGTGATAGCTGAATCTAAGGTCTATCTTGGAAAAATAACTCGCACCTTGCAACTGATCAAAGAAATCATCTATTCTTAGAAGAGGATAGTTGTTCTTGACAGTGACTTTGTTAAGTTAACGATAGTCAATGCACATGTGCAAAGAACCATCTTTCTTCCGCAAGAATAGAACAGGTACGCCCCAAGGAGAGACACTGGGCCTTATGAAACCCTTGTCTAACAGATCTTTGAGTTGCTCTTTCAACTCCTTAAGTTTCGTGAGTGCCATACGGTAGGGAGGAATAGAAATGGGTTGGGTGTCAGAAAGAAGATCAATCCCAAACTCTATCTCTCTATGGGGATGTATCCCAGGAAAATCTTCCAGAAACACGTCAAGAAACTCATTAACAATGTTGACTGACTGGAGAGCTGGAGTTTCAGACTTAGTGTCTTTAACTCTAACGAAATAATATATGCAACCTTTGAAAATAAGTTTTCTGGCTATGAGATATGAGATAAAATGACTCTTAGGGGATACTGAATTTCTGCACCATTCTAAAATTGGCTCATTAGGGAGCTGAAATTTGACCATATGGGTACGACAGTCTATAAATGCATACCAAGAGTGAAGCCAATCTATACCTAGAATAACATCAAAATCCACCATGTCTAACTCTATCAGATCAGCAAACATGACCCTACGAAGGACTGGAATCGAACACTTTTAATATACTTTCTGGGAAATAATAGATTCACCCACTGGGGTAGAAACTTGGATAGGCTCGAGAATATTTTTGGGACTCACTTCAAAGTTCACAGCAACCAGGGGTATCACATATGCAAAACTAGACCCAGGGTCTAACAATGCATAAACATCAAACTAAAATACATGGAGCATACCAGTAACGACATCTGGAGAGTCCCCCTACTCCGGCGGGATGGCAAAGAATAGAACTGATTTTGGTGCTAAGCTAGAAGAAGCGCCCCGAGTAGGGGCTGGACGAGTTACCAGAGCTGGAGCACTGGTAGGCTGAGTCTGGGTGTGAACATCATGTTTTCTTTGCCTGTCATATGGGTACTCTCTAAGTCTGTGACCCAGATCACCACACCCAAAACAGCCTCTCCTCTCACTCTAACACTCACACGGATAGGTCCTACCACACTTAGCATACGGAGGATAATTAGGCCTGCTACCCACACTACGATGGGACCTAGACATAGATGGCTTATTTCTTTGCTCCTACCTATCTCCAAGCACAGGAGCGCTAGATGACAACGGTGCAGGCATAGATGAACGGCCCTGAAACTGAGGGCGATTCCCTCCCTGAAACCTATTCTGACCATAATCGTATTGCTCGGATCTAGCCCTCTTATTTCCCCTTACTCTGTCTCTCTCCCTGAGCTTGTCTGCTTCAATCTGCTAGGTATGAAGCATCAACCTAGCAAGATCTATATCCCTATTCAACATAGTAGTCCTGCACTCCTTCAACACCAAACCCAAAACACCTGTCATAAACTTGCTCATGCTAGCATGGGCATCAGCAATCAAGTTAGAAGCATATTTGGCCAATTGTTTGAAATTCAAGCAGTACTCCTTAACAGTTATGGAGTCCTGCCTTAAGTTCATGAACTCCTCTACTCTCGTCTCTCTCGTCTCTAATAGAAAAAACTTATCCAGGAATGCATCCTGGAATACCTACCAAGTTATATGGGCAACACCCTCCTCTCTCTCTTTTTTCCATGCAACAACCCAGTCATGAGCAATGTCTATCAACCTGTAAGATGCCATCTCAACACTTTCTTTATCAGATATGTGTATCACCTGCATAATTTTACTTACTTCCTCAAGAAACAAATGTGGGTCTTCATCTTTCTTAAACCCATAGAACTCCAGCAGATTCATCTGCATAAAATCATAAATTCTAGCAGTAGCTAAATCACCTCCTTGCTGAGGTGGAACTAGGGCCTGATAGGTGGTGACAACTTAGGCCAGCGCCTGGAAGGCTGCCAAAAACTCAGCGTGGGATACATTGCATTAAGGGGATCAGCGTGCTGAGGTTGCTTATTATCGTTGTTTTTATGAGCTTGATAAGGAGGCATTTACTGAAACAAGAGAGCATGAATTAATAGCTGGGAGAGAAAAAATTAAGCACGATGGACTTGAAAGAAAGAAATGACTTTTGTCTAAAACATTTCGTAGCCTCTTGCTCATAGATGTGGCGCACTACACACCGATGATCAAGACTCTACTTAATGCGGCTTGTCAGATTCCCTAGGACTCCTTAACCTTAGGCTCTGATACCAAGTTTGTAACGCCCGAAAAATAGGTCCCGAGATGTCACATGGTTCCCAAGGCTACAAGTAGCCCCAAGCTAACCTTTTTAGCCTACTATCACAATTTACACTCATTTAAAGCAATAAAACAATCAAAGGTACTCATCATATCAAAGTTATGAGAAAAATTAAGAAAATATCCTCCGTCTGAAAAAAATACAATACCACAATCTCAATAAAACTAACAAATTAGTGAACTAGTATGACAAGCCTCTACTAATCAAATAAACTAGAGAGTCATTAGGACATGGCCCAACTGACCGATACTCAAAGTAACAGAAGTAAACAACTCATAACGAAACTGAAAGTCTGAACAACACATCCTCGAATCATAAGGACTCACCACTATAGGAGATATAGATCAACATGCTCAAATATCACTGTCGAGTCTTGGACTGAGCACCTGAACCTACATAATGAGAAAATGTAACCCACATACAAATATATGGGTCAGTACCATGGAAATGTACTGAGTATATGAGGGTGTATGCAATTTTAATATTCGAACATTACAATTTTATAAAAGACATGCATACTGATATAAATGACTAACATAGCTTGAATTAAATCATCAAAATCATGGATGAATAATACATCTAAAGTGAAACACGTGAGTCATTACATAAGTTCTCAATTCACTTTCTCCTCAATATAAAACTTGTAAAGTATTCAAGTATTAAAACAACTCTCTTTAGAACATAACATTTTAATCTTTTGAAAACAAAAAACTTCTCAAAAAACCATAGTTTCAAACCATATACACTTATCTTAGATAGAGTAAAGCCACATTATGGGAGTTTCTCATAACCGACATAAACCATGTGAGCTACATGGAGTCCAACGCCCAACCTATGTTGGGAAAAGTTGTCCTATCCTTGCCATCGGAGTAGGACCTTAGTCAAAATTCATTAGTGATCTAAGATAGAATCTATCCTATGTGTCTGTATATTTTTCTTAGTGTTTTGATTCTACTAGTGAGCCTCTTAATGTACCTACCTATGTATCTACCCCCATCGGAGACTCTTTAATGGTGGATCGGGTGTACCAATCAATATTGTGACTTTTGCTGAGGGTGAGAATTAGGTTGATCTGATTGTCCTTTATAAAGTAGATTTTGATATTATCTTGGATATAGATTGGTTAGTACTTTAATATTCTATCCTAGAATGTTATGCTAAGTCCGTGACTTTAGCTTTGCTGGGTGTACCAAAGATAGCTTAGAAGGGTGTGCTTCATTTGGGTCCCTATAGAGTTATATCTTTCCTTTATGCTTATCATTTGGTAGAGAGGGGATTTTTTTCTTATTTGGCCCATTTTTGTGATACGAGTGTTGGTACCCTTCCTTTAGATCCTATTCGTGTTTTACGTAAGTTCATGATGTTGTCCCTATGTATTTTCCTAGTATGTCTCTGAATCATGATATTGACTTTGTTATTGATGTTGATCTAGGCACCTAGCCCATTTCTATTCCTCTTTATAGGATGGCTACAACAAAATTATAGAAATTGAAAGTTCAGTTGCACGAATTGTTAGATAAGGGATTTGTCCAACCTAGAGTATCACCTTGGGGTGTGCCTTTCTTGTTTGTGAATAAAAAGGAAAGGTCTATCCATATATGTTTTTATTATTGGCAGTTTAACAAGGTGATGGTTAAGAATAAATATCCTCTTCCTCATATTGATGATTTGTTTTACTAGTTTCATGATGATTTAGTATTTTTCAAAGATTTATTTTAGGTTTGGGTATCGCCGGTTGAGGATTAAAGCTTTGAATATTCCAAAAAAATCTTTTTAAACTTGGTATGATCACTATGAGTTCTTAGTCATGTCCTTCAGGTTGACCAATGCTTTAGCCACATTCATAGAGTTGAAGAACTGAGTCTTTCTGCTGTAGCTCAACTTCTTTTTCATTATATTTATAGATGATATCTTGGTTTATTTCAAGAGTGAGGTTGATCATGAGGAACATTTACAGATTGTGCTTTACAGTTTGAGGGATGAGAAGTTGTATGCTAAGTTCTCCATGTATTTGTTTTAGTTGAAGTCCATTTCTTTCTTGGGTCATGTAGTGACCAAGGATGGTATTATGGCCGATCAAGCCAACATTACAGTATTTCATAATAAGGCTAGGACTACTTCTCCTAATGATATTTAGAGTTTTATTGATATAGCAGGTTACTATCAGCGCTTTATGGAGGATTTTTCATCTATTTCATCACCATTGACCAAGTTGACTATGAAAAATATTTCCTTTTAGTGGTTTGATGCTTATGAGGCAAGCTTTCAAAATCTCAAGGATTTGTCAACTTTAGCTCTTATCTTGACTTTTCTCAAGGAGGGAATGGGTTTTACCATCTTCTGTGATACTTCTGGTGTTGGATTAAGTATTGTGTTGATGTATGCGGTTAAGGGAATTGTGTATGTTTCTCTTCAGTTGAATCCCCATGAGAGTAATTACCCTACCTATGATTTAGAGTTGTGCGCGATTGTTTTTTCCTTGAAGTTATGGAGACACTACTTGTATGAAGTTTGTTGCGAGATTTTCTCAAATCATTGTATACTTTAATATTTTTTCACCCAGAGAGATCTAATATGAGGCAGCTTTGTTGGCTTGAGTTACTTAAGGATTATGACTTAAACTATTTTGTATCATTCGGGCAAGGATAATGTGGTTGTGGATGCCTTAAGATGAAAGTCAACTAGCATGGGTAGCTTGGCACATCTTTTGACCCAGAAGAGGTCTTTGACCTTTGAGGTTCAGTCTTTTTCTATCCAGATGGTTATACTTGATGTTTCAACACCTTGGTTTGTTTTATAATTTTTGGAGGCTAAATCTTCATTGATGGAGTAAGTTTGGGCTTATCAGTTTAATGATATTGGGTTGAGAGTGATTCAGGATAAGATATTGAGTGGTGAAGCTAAAGAAGCCTTACTTGATCAAGATGGTGTCTTGAGGATTAATGGCTGAGTTTGTGTGTTGAGAGTGGGTTATTAGATTAGATTAACTTTAGATGAGGCTCATTGTTCCAAATATTCCATCCATCCATGAGTGACTAAGATGTATCATGATTTGTTACAATATTACTGGCGAGGTGGTGGGAGGAAGGATGTGGTAGATTTGGTAGCTCGTTGCCTATGTTTCCAGCAAGTGAAGGCCGAGCATTTGAGACTTGGTAGTTTGCTAAAAATGTTACCCATTCTCAAATAAAAATAAGAATGGATAACTATAAACTTTGTGACTGGGTTGTCTCATATTTCTCATGGTTTTGAGAGTGTTTGGGCCATCTTAGATCAATTAACAAAATTTTCTCATTTCATTTCAGTTCAGATTTATTTTAGTGCTAAGAGTTTACGCTATATCTACATTCATTAGATAGTTCGTCTTAATGGTATGCCAATGTCTATTATCTCAGATCGAGGTTAAATGTTCACATCCTACTTTTAAAAGAATTTTCAGGAGGTGTTGGGTACCCGGGTTGATCTTAACACAACTTTTCACCCCTAGATTGATGATTAGGAAGAGTTGGATACCCGGGTTGATCTTAGTATAGCTTTTCACCTCTAGACCAATAGTTAGTCGGAGCATACTATTCTGCTTTAGAATGATATTCCCTGTGCTTGTGTTATGGACTATAGAGGTTAGTGCGAGTAACATCTAGCTTTGGTGAAGTTTGCATATAATAATAGCTAACATTGCAGTATTGAGATGGCCCCTTTTTAGGCTTGTATGGTAGGCTTTGTCACTTTTTAGTTAGTTAGTTTGAGGTATCTAAGATTAGAAATCGGGGTACATACTTGCTTTATAAGTCTTTAGATAGGGTTTGGGACATTCAGGATAGACTTTGAATGGCTCAGAGTAAGCAGAAGTACTATACAGATTGTAGACTTCGTGCCTTAAGATTCAGTGTTGGTGATCATATCATTCTTCATATGTCTCCCATAAAGGGTGTAATAAGGTTTGGGAAGAGAGGAAAGCTTAGCCCCTCGAATATTCTTTTTTTGAGATCCTTTGGACTATTGGGGATATGGCTTATGAGTTAGCATTGCCTCCAAATTTATTAGATGTTCATCCAATTTGTCATGCTTTTATGCTTTGGCACTATATTTAGCATGAGTCTCATGTCATTCGTTGGGACTCAGTTCAGTTAGACAAGCAGTAGTCTATTGTTGGGGAGCCCGTTTCCATTCTAGATAAGGATATTAGATCATTTCATTCTAAAGATATTCTAGTGATTAAGGTACAGCAGAGATATAGACCTATAGATGAGTCTACATGGGAGATTGAGTTTGATATATGTGGTAGTTATCCCCAATTTTTTGCTGATACAGGTATTTCCATTGCCTTTAGTTCGAGGACGAACTAGATTCTTAGTGATGGATGAAATAATGACCTAATTTTTGGTGATTTATGTGAAATATTTATTTTGATGTGATTTGACCATTTTATCCATTTTGTGGTTGCATAATATGGTATTTGTACGGTGTGGAGATGATTGGCATAGTTTTCAGTTCATTTCGTGTGATTTGTGTGAAATTGTAGTTTTTGATGGTCTTAAAGGCTTATTACTTGACATAGGTCAACATCTTTTGATTTGTGCATCTGATGGCAAAACAGATTGTGCTAGTAGATCTGAAACGCCAATTTTTGATTGGTAACATGGTCATTGTGGCTTTATGGATTTTATATCTCATTTCGAACCTTCATTTTGAATGTTGTGAAAATAGGTCTCGGGGGTCAATTCTATGAAAATAATGTTTTTCAAAAATCTAATATCGTTGTTGAGTTCGAAGCATCAATTTTAATAAGGTAGCATAGTTCTTTCACATTCTCTAGTCTCGAATGGGTCCGCAAAGACATGAAATTTTTCAAAGTCTCCACAGTTAGTGCAACCACTAAAGCGCCACTTTAGTTGCTTTAGTGGCAGGTAGTAAGGCCCCACTTGTCCACTTTAGTGACCAACTACCATCTAGATAAAGGCATTTTATCGACCCTCATCCGCTTAAGCGAAGTGCTTTGTCCGCTTTAGTAGATTGGCACGTTAAGTGGGAACCACTAAAAAGGTACTTGACCGCTTAAGCGATGACCGTTAAAGCGACCATTTGTTTGTCTTAGCAGCACCAGGGTATATAAAAAAAATTCAGATTTTTTGCTTTTTCGAGACTTGGATCTTGGGGTTCAAGTTTTTGGATATTTTCTTCTATTTTAAAGCTATGGGTAAGCTCCAAATCCCTCTTTAAATTATTTTTCTTTGATTTTTATCATTTAAATCTTATTTAAACTCGAATTTAAAAGGGCGAATTGGGGATTTTGGCCCGAAATACCAATAATAGCATTTCTTTAATTTAAACTCCAATTTCAACCCATTTTCACTAGTTTTTTCTTCTATAAGTAATCTAGAGAAAAATGATTCTAGAGAAAAATGATTTTGGACTAAATTTTTGGTTTTACCCCTCTTTTTCAAAAACTCATTTCTAGGGTCTGCTTTGAACCTAATTTGAAAGTGAGCAATATGGATATCATTAGCTTTGTTTTGACACGTGGATTCTATATCTGTATACTGTAGCTTATTCCAGGTCTATGCATAAGGTGAAAGCTCAGTGCTAAGGGCTTATTTGTTCTGATTTTGACAGTCGAGGTAGGTTTGGCTTAAATTTCTTCAAATTGGGTTGGGTAGTTAATAATAATGTAAAATCATACTATGGGTATGGGGTAGTATCATGAAAATTGTGCTTAGGTGATTTATGTGCCCGTGTGAGGGCCTATATGGGCAATATTTTATAGTTTTGAAATATTAGTTGTTATGTGTAATTGTGTGGGGTCTTGTATGATGTTGTTGGACTGGTATTGATATATGTATTCTTGATTGCATTGTTTTTAGTAGAGGACACCTAGATTTTAGGATTTATGTAGCATCAATGACATTTCTTGCATAGTTCACTTAATGGTTTATGGATTATATTGGATCATGGATGGTTGGTTGATTTGAGTGGATTTTTGGCTCACATGGCTGGATATTGGATATTCTCATTTTGTTTGTTTGTGAGCATTACATCCTCATATAATATTCATTCATGAAACATTGTACTACCATGGAAATACTAGCTTTTTATGACAGAAAATATGACTCTTTAAAAATCCTCTATTGATGTATCTGTCGGAGAAGAGTTCTAAAATTTGATATTGCATATTGATTGAATTGGGTTGACGAACCCCCCATAGGTTATACCTCGGGAACACAACTCCGTAGGTGTATACGAAGGTTGTGCAATGATCTCGTACATCATCATCTTCAATGCATTCCATATATACTGTGCTTATTTTGTGTTATGTTTCTGTTCTTGATGCGATATATGTCTATTTATCTTCATTTCCCCTACATGTACCTAGTATACGTGTATAACTGTGTTTTCTTCTTGTATTAGTATTTGTTATATGAGTATATAGTAATACTATTAGTGGAAACTGTATGGGCTACTATTTGGGACATTTTCTGATTGCAGAAGACGTGCCTATAGTTAGCATTTATATTCTTTATTTTATACTCACTCAGTTAGCCTATGATACAAACTAAGTATAAGTGGACCGTACTCATCCCTACTGCACTTTCTCAATGCAGATCCAGGTACGTGTACGCCTCACATATAGCTGACTCAGGCGATATTTGGAGTATATTCGAGTTAGCAGGCGCTTTATACTTCAGGAGTTGGCCTACTACCTCTTTCTATCTATTTTCATGTCTTAATTAGTATTTGAAGATAGATTTTGATCCTTTTTGGACTATCATTACATCTTTTGATATTCGAGAGGTATTTAATAGTTATTACACTACGACACCAGGTTTTGGAATATTTTATGATATATTTGGTTATGTACTTCCATTATTATCATATCTATGTGGTCAGGTTTCATTATAGAAGCCTTGACTTCGATTTTGTTATTGATTTCTCATTACATATCAGTTTAGGTGATAGGCTTACTTGTCAATATTTGCCGCAACAAGTGTCATCACAACCCTTAATTTTTGGGTTGTAACAAGGTGATTTCCTGTTATGTTATCTATAATAGTGTTTTTGTTCTTATTTCCTGTTATGTTATCTATAATAGTGTTTTTGTTCTTATTTATGGCATGTCAAGATGTGCACTAAGTTGTAACTTAAAGAAATCACGTATTTCTACTATATAGAAAGATGAACCCTTGGACGACCAAGGGCAAATCTGTCATTTACCTCAACGGTAAATCAGTCTTCGAGCTATAAAGAGATATTTTCCCATCTTTTCTCAATGTTTCCAGAAGACTCAATTCCGTCTTTGTTCCTTTCTCCGACTTTCCTTTCACAATCAATCGTACAACTTCTTCTCTTTCTTCGTCAAGCTCTCAAACACCACTCCAATCTTAGATCCGAACAGCAACAAGAACACTAACTTCTCAACGTATAATGCTTGTACTGCTCATTTTGCACAATATCTATCTAGAATCATTAATTTGTGTCATTCTTATGTTTTTTTTATCTAAGCCTACAGAGGAGCTCTCTTCCTTTTTGCTTTTAGTTTTATCTAACAAAAATTTATAAGGTAATGAGTACCGTTCGGTATTTGTGTATGATTTTTATTCATCTAGTGAACTCTGAATCATCTGCCGTTTTATCGATTTTGTTATAGCATAAGAATGCGGACAAGCAAAAAGAGCTAAGTGGTGATATAACTATTGTATACATTAAAGCAGAAGATGAAATCTTTCCCGAGGTACCCGTTTTTTTTAACTTTTCTGTTTTGCCGTACTGCTAAATGTTTCTGATTCTTCCTTTTATTGCTTCTTCAATTAAGCTCTTGTTCCTTCAGTTTTCCTTTGCATACAAATCTGGTTAGGAGTGACATGGTAAGTGTTTTTCTTGTCGTATCAAAAATTTTATGTATTTTATCGCCCTGGTTGATATTTAGTCTATATATGTTGATTTCCTGCAAAAGAATAAACCAATGAAATGTCACTCACACATATACTAGAATCATTCAATTGGGATAAAAGTTAAGATAAATTGAAGGTTCTACTGCATTGGTGATCTCTTTCTAGGAACGATGGTTTGCATTTATTATAGCCCGGAACTTTAAAAGTGCAGTTTTTAACTATCTGTTGAGAGACCATGTGTTGGCTTTTTGGATCACTCTATAAAACTTTTGTAGAGTTTCATGTATCGGGAAAGCCGACCTATTTGGAAAAGGGTACAAAATTGTCCCATGGCTTTTGTCTAATGGCAAGAATGTTGAGCTGATGTGTGGGTTAGATGTATGTCACGGTTTCAAACCTTACAGGCAAAAACTTGACATTTAAGTGGGGAAGGGTAGAGGTGTAGGTCCATTATCCATCGAGATTCGAACAGTGTGGCCTATGCTTTAGTAAACAACAAAGTCTATTGAGGTTATGAAGTCACTTAGTCGAACTAGGAAACTATAAGGAAAATGAGGCTAAGGTTATGAAGTAAGGCCACCTTAAGGGTAGATGGAATGGTTCATTATCCACCGAGGCTCAAACCGTTCTCCACCAGATCTCGAAGATCCTATCAAAAGGGGAAAAAGGGGAGTGGGGGCATTGATTTGAATCAAAGGTATAATGCTATCTTTTTATGACCCTGTTGTTCCGGAATTGGCGATATCCCTTCAAAGACAAAACTGCTATTCCTTCTTCGGATGAGTTGAATAGTTTAATGTTAACATTGTTTTAATTCTTCTGATTATATATAGTCCATGCTATAATAGTGTTATTGTTTTTACTATTACTTTCCTATTACTACTTGCTAAGTGATTACAGATCATGATTGAAACACTTATTTCAACCTCGGGGTTTTATTTGAGTCATATTTGTAAATTAATGCTAGCATTTCTCTATGTGATCTGAAAATTCATTGTTTGGACAACTATTGTTTTCTAGGTGTTTGTGAAAATTCTCCAATGAAGCAGCCTCTTCAACTACAATATTCTTATGTAGCGACTCATTCATTTCTCCGGAAGAAGGAAATTAAACGAGATAGTGTCACATTATGATTGAGTAAAACAATATTGTTATTAGATTACAAAATGACCAGGAGGTTGTGAAACAAATTCCTCACAAATGGGACTCTCAATTTAAACAGAAGCTTAATGACTAAATGGAAAGTCACAAGGTGCTTCCAAAATCCACTTTTTCCTGCTTCAATAGTACCTTGGTCATTTACCATATTTATTTTAAATTAGATATAGATGATGCTGTCATCGCCTTAGCCTCTTCTTAATCCATAGGAAGAATACGCTCTTGATTTCCACTATCTAACAGCTTCGACACAATTTTTCAGTGGTTGATCTTTCATTATTCCTTAAATTTGTGTTATCTCAACAGGAAAAGGAGAATAATAGAGGCTTAATTGCTACTTTGGCTGGTTTGCGGGTTTCCTTTTGGTTGTGTTTTGTTTCACCCAAGGTAATTGCATCGCAATATTTTTTTTTTTTAAAAAAAAAAGTTCAGATTCATTGAAACTTTTACATCACAGCGGGAATAATTTTTTTTTTTTATGAGTAGGTTGCAATTTTTTTCCCTTTTTAGACTTTTTTAACTTTTCACTTTATTATTTCCTCTTTTGTACATGTATATGTGTTTTGCTTCTAAGCTTTGATTGTTTATAAATATTGATTTCGCTTTTGTACATGTATATAAAAATGAAAATATCACTGCTCCGAAGAAAGCTCCGTCCAAAAACACAAAGGCATCGTGAAATTATAGAGCTCTCTCTGCTGAAAAAAGAGAAATAAACTTACTGCAGTTACAGACGACTCTTGTTTGTTCTACAATACAAAATGCAATGAATAGTTTCACTGTATTGGCAGGATCTTCCAAGTTTAATACAAACCTGGTTGAGAAAGGATGTGAAGCAATCACTTCCTCATGCACTCAAACAGGTTAGCTTAACATTTTTGGCTCCTTTAAATTAATACTTATACTGTGGAACAAATTGATGCTAGACCAAAGGTAATTCAACCAGAGGACCTTGTGGATATAGTGATTGGACGTAAATTCTCCTATGTGAAAGCTCATTTTAATATGTGTAGTTGTTTTCTTGTCTGTGAAAGCCACAACTTGATTTGTAATTGTGTGAGGTTCCAGAGGGGTTCGAAGAGGAAGCCTATGGCTTTGATCAAGAAGCTGTGCAAGGCGGTAACACGAGCAATTTTATCATTATGAATTATTTTGTTTTGTGCTTAATGCCAACTATTTGTATATTAAGGAATAACTAGGTAGTTATATTCGAGACTATGTACACCTCTGGTTATGCATATGGTGCGTCTCTCTATCTTTAAATTTGGTTTTTCCTGCTCAAATCTATAATTTTGTTAGTAAAATAAGGTCATTTTACTTCAGTAGTTACTGAAGATCAACAAATACATATCTGTACAACAAACAAACTTAGTCGTCATAAAATGATATCCAGCTAACCAAATCTCTCAGCTTGCTCAAATGGACCGCATTCCAGTACCAAATGAAACATCCCTACCAATCTCTCTCTCTGCTATCAAGACTGATAAAGTGAAAGCTAAAGTTAGAACATTTATTTTATTACTTGAGATTATGTAATTATAATAGTTGCCAGGAAAGGTCTGTTAATATTATTAGCGTAACTTTCATTTGATTTTCGCAGCTTCAAGGGTCAGAATCGAAACAAGTTAGGTTATACCATGGCGTTATCGAGTTTCAATAGCCGCACGAGGGAAACTTGCAAGCTATTCCTATATAAGAAGTCACTGTAGTGTAGAAGCAGACAAGAGACTGGGGACATGCCACTCCTGCTTATCTAATGGGCAATTTTGTCATTTTTAGCTGCTTTGTGATGCAACTGATCCACCTGAATCTCTTCCTTATCCATTTTCAGTTGCATCTCCTTGCTGTTTGGTTGTAATTGATCGACTTTTACTCTGCTTGATATCTCAACTGAATTAATAAAGGGTTAATTACTGTTGCTGCTGGTTTATAGTGAGTTCCTCTCGCCATGTTTTGCTTCTGCCAAGGTAATTGCATCGCTAACTATATACCATACACATATTCTTTTTACGACTTATGATTTGAAGAATAAACATAACAATTCGTTCAATAGATGCCTTGTTTTAAAGGAGAATATAAATTCTGCGACTGCATAACCCCTACAATAAATTCATAAAAACTCCTGCACTATTACATATTGCTTAAAGTCAATTTAGAAATTGGATTTTAGTGCTTCTTGTTTTTATTTCATTAGTTTGTTCCGCTGAATTAGCCTATTTCTTGTGTGTATCATTTACAGTAGTTTGAGAGAAACATTGTTTCTTTTGTTTGAGTGCTTATTCATAATGCTCTTTCGTATATTTTTTTGGGAGATAAGTCACAAAGAGGAACATAGAAATACAGAATTATAAGGTTGTGTTGGTATTGTTCTCCTATTTAAACAAGAATTTAGAGATGGAATCCTTGAAATATGTTGTTCGGCCTCTTCAAAATATCGTCAGATACGTATAGGATCCTTCAAAAGTTGTGCATTTTCTAAGGATCCAACACACATATGGCCATATCTTTAGATAGTTCGAACAACTTAGTCCCTCAATAATCAAATGAAGAAGCATTATGTGGAATGTACACCAAAATTGGAAGTTGACAGTTTTATATTGAAACTTTGGGATACCAGAGGATCTACTTGGGCCAAGGTTTCAGATAGAAAAAGAATATTTTTGATACTAGAAGCCATATATTATTACCTTCTTCAAGATTTTTCTATTTCCTCTGTTTTATTGATATATCACTCGTTTCTGTTTAGTTGTTTAAAAAAGAACAACTTTTTATGTTTGGAAAATTATTAACTTCAAACTTCCCATTTTACCTTTAATAGCATGCTCTTAATAAATCAATAACGGAGACAAAATTTGAAATTTTTGGGTTCACGATTCTTGCCTTTTTAAGTTACCAAGTTCTAAATTATTAAATGAATTTCTTAAGATATATACAGTATTTGGACCAAGGTTACTGGGTTCAACCGAATCTGTACCTTGGTCTCTAGCTCCACCCATGGCCAGCCTCATGAACATTGCTGACAACCCAACAAAACAACAACCTATAAGCAGCTCGTTCTTAGGCACATTGTCAAAAAGTATTTCACCCGAATCCTTCATCTGTGCATAGACCATCGGAGTTGTTGAAAGGCAGACCTCACAACATCGACCTTATCCTGACAGAAGTTGACCTGCCATCAATCTCTGGATACTCTCTTCTTACCTTGATTATGGAGCATGACATATGCAAGAACATTCCTGTACTAAGTATGATACTTCCTTTATCCAGCTATCATTGAAGAAGTTGGTCAGCATATCAAATTTACTCATGGCAGAACTTTTTAAAAAAATTTTGCAGTGATGTCCTCAAACGACTCAGTTAGTACAGTTTATAGATGCATGCTGAAAGGTTCAGTTAGTACAGTTTATAGATGCATGCTGAAAGGTGCAGCAGACTTTCATGTCAAGCCTGTTAAAAAGAATGAATTGAATAACTTGGGGCAGCACGTCTGGAGGACACGATCTGTAAGCATGACCCTAACTTGTCGTGTTTCTTTTCTTAAACATCATACCTGAACTTTTCGCATGTTATCTACATTATAACTTAACTATTTTGTGTTTCTTTTCTTAAACATCATATTTGAACTTTTCGCTTGTCGTCTACATAATAACTTAACTATGTTTACCTTTCAGGCAAGTGAAGTTCCCAGGAGCCTCTTGATGAAAGTGTTGCACAACCAAAGGTTGAGGCCACAGCTGAAAACAATGCTTGCAGCAACCATTCCAGTGGTTATAAGGCTTGCGTTCAGAGAAACCGGGAATGCATTGAGAAACGAAGTGATGCTCAGGTAATATATATTTACTTCCATGAAATTCTTTTTGTACAAAAATGTTTTATTTGTGTCAAAATGTTACTCGAGTTTCCAATGGATGATGATCTTTTTGAGATAAGCTTTAAAGTTTCTAGCAGGATATATAACTATTTCCTTTTTTGTAGAGCTCATGCACAAAGCCAGAGTTGGAGAATGAAGAAGATAATGCAGAAGACTTACTGGAATCTACTCAACCAAATAGGAATGCATCTCTTCCAAATGCTGCAGAGTTGGAGATGGAACTACTTTACGAAGCAAGTAATAGATTGAGAATGTCCGAGAATGATGCTAGAGGTAAAATTTTTCTGACCATCTCATGATTCGGAAAGCTGGCCTGTTCTGTTGAATCATTTACGAGTAGGTGTACCTGTTCTGATGTTCTAGCATTTTTTCCATCATACAAATTGGTGCAGCTCCCATAAAAGATGCAAATGCAATGGTTAGTTTTATTGCTTGAGATGTACTGGATCACTCTCTTTTATATCTTCTTTTGGGGGAAAGATATATTGAGCCGAGGGTCTATTGGAAACAACTTCTCTACCCCACAAAGATGAGGATAAGGTCTGCATACATCTTAACCTCCCTAGATCCCACTTGTGGGCATGCCATTGACTTGATCGGAGCATTTGACTGCATCGGTCTTCTATATCTGTTCATGCAATTGATCATTCTTCATCCAGTGAGATGCTTCTATTTCCTTAGAGCACGTACCAGCCTAGCAACATGAGGTGCAAAAGGACACAAGGTTTCCTCGCTCGATACGCATCTTTCACTTGATCTTTTACCTGTTGGCCGAATAGGCCACATTCTCATAAAAATAGCATTATTGCTAGGCGGTTTCACTTTGTTAATATCTGTGTGTCAATGGTATTAATATTTCACAACAATCCAGCTACTTTGCCAATAGGTATGTAAATGTTTATACAACATTTTTAAACCAAAGAGATACATACAGTGGTATGAATGAAACCAACAATGTAATTCTTACAATTTTACAAATGCATATTCATTCTGATATCATAATAGCTTAGGATATTGAAACTTTTATTCTTATAGCTATTGTGTTTCTTTCATTGAATAAAGATTTGTTGTATCAACATATTTTGAACTCCTTAACAAATTTAATCTTTAAATCTAATTTAACAGGTGTTTCATCGTGAATTCTCGAGATATTGATCACAACAACAACTGCATCCACTATTGTAGAATTTATAAATATTATCCATAGCAATGTAAATAGACAACAATTACTATGTGAGCATTCAATAGTATGTTATTTTCATTATTCTATAAAACATACATTTGGAATCATATCCATCAACTGATCCAATCAAATGAAATAGTCCTTGCTGTTATATCTTCATTTTATTTTATTTTACTACACGTGTTGGGTCCGCGCACGGCATATCTATCTAATATATTTATATGTGTGAAGCAATATAATCCACCATAATTTGTTCTTTATAATAGAACTCTATATAAACAGAAAGATACAAAGTTCGTTATATTCCATACAACATGATGAAGTACTATACGGTAAAGTTTAATATCTTTGTATTTAAACTTTTAACTTCTTTGTCTTAGCTAGGTTTGATTGACCACCTATACAAATTTCTAACTCTTGTAATATATATATAATAGTGAAAAGTGTGAAGGATCTTAGAAATATTGTTTGAACTTATTGTCTTTCATTAAAAGTCTTTGTTTTAGACAAAATCGTCTTTTCACTATAGTTCCTAATATTTAAGAGTGAAAAATTAATTAAATATATTTATGGTAAAATTTTTCCTTATTAAAAGTTAAAAGAATTACTGACAACTAATATTTTTTAATAATTCTAAATCAACTAAATTTCATTTTACGAATATTAGAAAAATCTAGAAATAAATATAAAAGCATTAGAATAAGAAGAAATTTAGAAGTACCAAATTTTAAAAAGTTTTAAGTTCATAATAAGAATGTAATCAATGATTTTGGAAAAATTTTAATTTAGAAACAAGAAAAAATTTTAAAATTGAAAAAAAGTAATAGTACCACAAATATAATTTAAATTGATGCATCTCTCTTAGCCTCTCTTAGCCTCTAGCAGCAAGAGACAGAGATTCTGCATGACAAATGCAAAAATGATGATGTAAAATATGTATGTGCTTACGCTAAAATATATATTTATATTTATATTATTATATTAAAGTATGAAAAATCTTTGAAAAGTGATTTAAATTTTTACATTTTATTAAACATCTCCGCAAATAAAATTATTTAATTTAAAATAATCAAACATTATATATATATATATATATATATATATATATTTGAAGATGGTATGCTATAACAATATTTTTGTTTGTTCGTCTTGTCACCTCAAAAGGACGATTAGGACGAGCTAGATATTAGATATATGTTCTACATAAAAAATACACATATGACGTACAAGATGCACATGTAACACACAACACTACTAGAAAAATAAAGTACATAAAAAATTTCTTGACGATTTTGAAGAAAAATTTGAAGGTAAATAAGTTATCCGTTTTCGCTAGATGTATGTGTATATATATTCTGGTCTTGAAGAATGCCACATTGCCAAATTAAAATATTTAAGTTTCTCTTTTACTTATATCTCTATCTCTAATCTCTAATATATTAAAAGTGTGAAGACCCTTAAAAAGTGATTCAAATTATTTGCCCTTCATTAAAATTATGTGTAACAGACAATTTTTTTTTTCAAATATTTAAAAAATAATTAAAGTTAAAGCTTAATTATTAAACCATACCTTATTTGACTTATATTCCTAAAATTTGATATAAAATTTTACTTTATTTGAATTAATACCTAAAATTTTGGACCTTAAAATTCTTAAAACAAATTAATAGAAAAATCGGCCTAGTTGTGACAATAGTATGAAATATGGCTAAAATATTGTATTGAATTAGTATTTTTTGATTAAAAAGATGCTAGTTTTGTTTTTGTTTTTTAGTTGGACTCCAATTAAAAAGTCAACAGTAAGCTGACTTTTCCAAAAATAAGGTATGAGGTCATTGTTTTGGTGTGTGCCTTTTGCACTACTCCTTGCTATATATAAGGTCCTCCCGCAATGGAGTACAAGAAATTTTATGTTCTAAAAACTTGTGAAAATTTGTATTCCTATCGTTTTCTTTGGCAAAATAAAGCTTTAATTTAGCAATTTTGATATGTTCTGTTTCTTTCATTCATTTCTTTTTGTTGTTGACTTAAATTTAGTTTAATCGTTTAGCTACACTAAAAAATCGATGATCTTGGAAGAAGGAGAATAAACTAAAGAATCTGGGCCGCCCAATGGGTAAAGCAACTCAAGTTGTTTCTTTAGGCCCAAAACCTTTGGGGGCGGGGGGGGGGGGGGGGGGGGGGGGGGGGGCAATTTCGGATAAGTGTAGTAGACTTTGAGGTTAAAATATGGGAAAAAAACGTATATAACATTTCTTAGATAGAAAATTACAACTTATAACATAACTTTCATTTTATCAAGTTATAGCAAATCCTATAAATAAATAATAAAATAAAAATATTTTTCCCCTTTTAATAAATAAAAAATACCAATTATATATATGGAAAAAAAGATTCTTCTACCCAAAAAAGAGGATGTCAGTTATTGTCAGATATCTTCATCACCTTAAATATCTCATTAAATAATTTTCATATAATTAATGAAGATCTTAAACGTATTGAAAGAATTCTATTCTCAAAATACCATCCATACACACTTCCATAAGTCACTAAAATCATATTTCCCACTTATCTTCTTCTCCTATTTTCCCTTTTCGAAATATATCTCAAAACAGCAATCACAAACTATAAATGAATTCTGATGAGGAAGCTTTGTTTCGAAATTCTCCTTATCCACTTTACTTTGTCCAAAGTCCATCCACTATCTCCCATGCAAATAGTGAACATGAATATTGTATTTTAATGAATTGAAGAGTTGTATATATAGACATGAATATTGTATTTTAATATTTTTTTGATGCTTTAATAAATATATATAAACTCTATCATGATATATGAAATACTATAAATTACTTCACAGAGTTTCTTTAATTTGCAACTATTTTCCCTTTATTTTTTTTTTGAAGATAGTATGCTGCAACAATATTTTTGTTTGTTCGTCTTGTCACCTCAAAAGGACGATTTGGACGAGCTAGATATTAGATATATGTTCTACGCAAATAATGCACATATGACGTACAAGATGCACGTGTAACACACAACACTACTAGAAAAATAAAGTACATAAAGAATTTCTTGGCGATTTTGAAGAAAAATTTGAAGGTAAATAAGTTATCCATTTTCGCTAGATGTATGTGCAAATATATTCTGGTCTTGAAGAATGTCACATTGCCAAATTAAAATGTTTAAGTCTCTCTTTTACTTATATCTCTATCTCTAATATACTAAAATTCTGAAGACCCTTAAAAAGTGATTCGAATTATTTGCCCTTCATTAAAATTATGTGTAACAGACAATTTTTTTTTAAATATTTAAAAAATAATTAAAGTTAAAGCTTAATTATTAAACCATAGCTTATTTGACTTATATTCCTAAAATTTGATATAAAATTTTACTTTATTTGAATTAATACCTAAAATTTTGGACCTTAAAATTCTTAAAACAAATTAATAGAAAAATCGGCCTAATTGTGACAATAGTATCAAATGTGGCTAAAATATTGTATTTGTTATAAATGTATTTACATTATAGTGAATGTCTATCAAGATCTATCAAGATCTACTTTGATATTTAATAGGATTTGAAGCATCCGTCTTTTACTCAGACTAGGAGTAAATTTTCCCTATAAATAAAGGGGTTTTGTTCATTGTATTGACAATCAAGATGATCTCTCATCCCTCAAGAGAAGAAATAAGAATTACTTTCTCTATTCTCTCAACTCTTCTTCTTTATTCTTTCTTGCTTTATAACACGTTATCAGCACGAGACTCTGTCACATAAGGTGAGATTATAAATCTAAAGGTCAAGGTTAGTAATTCCTTATGTTATTTGTATTTTTCTATTAATGATATAATTATTGTTGGATTTGACGAAAAATAATTGGTTTGGAACCATTTATGTTTTAAATTCATTCCTCAAGAACAATATTATTAAAAGGGATGATAATATTTGGGTTCAAGTCCCATCGATTTATGCCTAAGACGCCTTTATATGGATAAAATATTGAGTTTGAATCTCAATACACCATATTAATGATATTGTGATGGCTAAGGCAAAATAATGGATATTGGGTGAAAAGTCATGAAATTCGACCCATTGAATATGCTCCATTCCATGAAGTGAATGTGGTAGCAATATATGATAAGTCTGAAATATGACAACTTACTTCATTCTTGAGGTGTATGTGGTAGCAGTGCATAATATGTCTGAAAGAAGACAAGTGATTGAATGCACGAATATACTAATGATCATCAAAAGTGATGATAATTTCACACGCTTATATGATTATAAGATATGCTAGAGAAAAATTCTCTATATCATATGTATGCCTCGATTTGCTTCTGAAGTAGTAAAATCTTGAAAGAGGTTATAAGCTATCATAATTTGATAGGCTTAAGGCACGATTATATTTCATTCCTGGGAAATGAGAAACTCATTAATTCAAACGTGCACTTGATTGTGATTGTATCACAACTTACCTCCGAAAGAGGTTGAATA
Source organism: Capsicum annuum (assembly GCF_002878395.1). Lineage (NCBI taxonomy): Eukaryota > Viridiplantae > Streptophyta > Magnoliopsida > Solanales > Solanaceae > Capsicum > Capsicum annuum. The sequence goes on along the minus strand of NC_061114.1, from coordinate 214,985,282 downwards.
ATTTTGAAATCTACTTCTGAAGTAGTAAATACGAAATTTATTCATGTAATAGTAAATCTGAAATTTACTAAAGAAAAAATACATGTCATGGTAAACTTGTAGTTTACTAGAATAAAAGTTCATAAATTGATATGAACGATTGTGACATCTCGAAGATGTGAATGTATGGAAGAACTAGAAGATTCTTCAAGAATTGTGTATGTCATTTGTTCTCATGACAAATTGGTTGGACCAACTAATATTGGGATTGGATCCCTTCAAATCTGAAAATTATAAAAGGTGAATAAGGGCCCGTTCACCTATTATGTGATATGTTGAAAAGATGCATCAATAAGATGATCACATGTACATTCATGGTCAACCTATGTTTGACATTCATAAAGTTACTTGTTCAATATAAATTGAGCATAATTTCCAGATTGTGTAATCAAGATAATTCATCTTGATGGTGATGGTTTAGCATTGAATGTCTTCGATAAATATCTAAACCATTGTTAATGAGAACAAAACTTAATGTATTAGTCTGAAATATGATATATTGCAATAGCATTTGTATGCATTAGACCAATAAATTATGATCATTTCTTCCCTCTCAATTGGTTCAAGGTCGAAAACCAATTATTCTATCTAATAATTTTGATGTGCGGTATATGATTAATGAATATACCATAATGCACAACGATGGATTCCTCAAAGAAGTAAAGGTTTTATGTTAGTTTTTCTAACATAAAGGGGAGATTATAAACGCTATGAAATATGTTTGGAATTATCATCAGATCCTCATCCAAAAGATAATTCAAGTCAAATGTCAAAAGCATCTCATATTAAGCGCAAGTGCTCTTATTTTGTGTTCCTAAAGGACAGAGTCTGTGCATACGTAAAACGTGGTAGACTAATTGGTTCCAAATGAAATAATTCTTGAAAAATAAGGAGCAAATAATCATAATAAGAAGGCAATGAACTCTTGAAGAGCCTACGACATAACACTTCATGAAACCTTATGTAAGGTTCATGTGCCTGAAAATAATGAAGTGATGAGATCTCAAAATGTTATGTCGCATTGTGAACCGGTACAAAATGATATATCATCAATATCTTTGACACAATATTGGCGCAATATTGTGAAAGATTATGAGGATCTGAATTCTACGTTAATTTAAGCATGCTGACGTAGAAACATTTATCAAGTGACATGAAAGGATGCATCTTGATAAGCGTAAAACTTATTTGGTTTGCAGTCCAGACACTTGAAGCTAAGATGTCACACATGAAATGTTGAGTATTGTTACTTGAAAAAATTTATATGAAAACTTCTTTAAGAATTCAAAATATAAAAGTTTCTGGGAAAATTATGATAATCCTTATATTGTATAAACTTATAGCTTGAAAATTATTGAAACTCTTGGAGAGTTTTCAAAAGCAATAAGATTATTTGCTGAAATCAGAAATATACCAATTTGGATTGGTTATGAAGTACCATATCTTAGTACAATTGGTGCACTCGTGTATCTTGTAAAATACTACAAGACCCAATATAGCCTTTCACTCAATTTGTTAGCAAGATATATTTCTACTCCTACTACGAGACATCAAAATAGGATAAGATACATGAGTTTTAATAATTTTCTAAAGATTGCAGTCCCGATATTACTGGTCATGCTGATGGCGGGTACTCATCTAACCCGCATAAATCTCGATCTCAAACATATAATGTGTTCATATGTGGGGATACTGCCATATCTTGGAGATATACAAAGCAGTCTATCTAGCCACTTTATCGAACCATGATGAGATAATAGCTATTCATGAAGAAAGTCAAGAATGAGAATGGTTGAGATCCATGATACATCTAATTCGAGAAAAATATGACGTGAAATGTGACAATGTACCCACAATTTTATACGAAAATAATGCAACATGCATAACACATCTTGATGGATTCATAAAAGGAGATAGAACGAAGCATACTTCATCAGAACTTTTCTACATACATGAACTCCAAAAGAATAGTGATATTAACTTGCAACGGATTCGTTCAAGTGACAATGTGGCTGTTTTATTCACCAAGTCTCCTTCAATTGCAACTTTCAAGACGATGGTGTATAAGATCGGGATGCAAAGGTTCAAGGATGTTCTCATTAGGGGGAGTTAATACACGTTGTACTATTTTTTCCTTACGAGGTTTTGTCCCACTGAATTTTCCTTGTAAGGTTTTTAATGAGGCAGCCGAAATGCTTATTATTAGAGATGTGTACTCTTTTTTCTTCACTAGATTTTTTTCCTACTGGGTTTTTTCTAGTAAGGTTTTAACGAGGCACATTATCTGCCAATTAGACATTCAAGGGGAGTGTTATAAATGTATTTACATTATAGTGAATGTTTATCAAGATCTATCAAGATCTACTTTGATATCTATTAGGATTTGAAGCATCCGTCTTTTACTCAGACTAGGAGTAAATTTTCCCTATAAATAGAGGGGTTTTGTTCATTGTATTGAAAATAAAGATGATCTCTCATCCCTCAAGAGAAGAAATAAGAATTACTTTCTCTATTCTCTCAACTTTTCTTCTTTATTCTTTCTTGTTTTATAACCGTATTGAATTAGTATTTTTTGATTAAAAAGATGCTAATTTTGTTTTTGTTTTTGAGTTGGACTCCAATTAAAAAGTCAACAGTAAGCTGACTTTTCCAAAAATAAGGTATGAGGTCATTGTTTTGGTGTGTGCCTCTTGCACTACTCCTTGCCATATATAAGGTCCTCCCGCAATGGAGTACAAGAAATTGTGTTCTAAAAACTTGTGAAAATGAAAATTTGTATTCCTATAGTTTTCTTTGATAAAATAAAGCTTTAATTTAGCAATTTTGATATGTTCTATTTCTTTCATTCATTTCTTTTTGTTGTTGACTTAAATTTAGTTTAATTGTTTAGTTATACTAAAAAATCGATGATCTTGGAAAAAGAGAATAAAATAAAAAATTTGAGCCGGCCAAAGGGTAAAGCAACTCAAGTTGTTTGTTTAGGCCCAAAACCTTTGGGGGGGCGGGGGGAAATTTCGGATAAGTGTAGTAGACTTTGAGGTTAAAATATAGATGTATCAGATTATATTGCATTTTAACGTATGTTCAGTACTTTAAAAGTACTCTCTTATTATTGATTTTACTTCACAAATTTTGATTTGACATATTTATTAAAGTATTAGTAACATGATTATTTTACTAAAATATCCTCATTAAATAGTATTTAAATTGTGTTTTGAAATTAATTTGAAGATAACATAATTAATGTTAAGGATAAAATAAGAAAAAAGAAGTTATCTTTTCTTGATATATCACAATGACAATTAAAAATTAAAATTCAATTAGAGAATTAGTGACAAGTAAAAGCAAATGGAGAGAGTAAAATAATAAAATACTTTTAAAAAGGTAAGATTATTTTTATTTTAAATAGGTAAGACAATTTTCTTCAAGAAATTGAAGTGACTTTGAGTTTTGAGCACATATCTTTTGCTTGTAGATTATTTATTCGTACTGGTTTACAACTCATACTTCATTTTCATTTTCATTTATCCAAGTATTGTTTAAGCTAGTTAAGATAATCTATATTCTTTTGATTTCTTAGCACATTTCAATATTGCAACAGTTTAAAGGAACTGAATGTTAATTTTGATATTTGGTTTTTAACTTGTTAAATCTTATCGAATTTTTAGTCAAACATTTGTTATTTTTAAGTATTTTATTTTGTATGTATATTTTGTTTGTAATGTTAGAACTTATATTATCAATTGAAAAAAATAATTATTATTAGCAGAACTGATTACAACAAAAATTACTCACACAAACGCTAAAAGAATAAATTTTAAAATAAACAATATTAATTTTTTATGGCCTCAAATTAATTTATGGCTTTAGGCCACAAATTTTCTTAAGCCGCTCCTATAAAGAACATACAAGGTAATTTCATGTTATTATTTTTATTTCGCGTTTAGATACAAATTTATTAGGTGATTCCAACATTAAGTTTTATGCACCAATGAAGGATCGTTTTATTCCATCAGAATCAGGGTGGCTCTACCCTTTTGAAAAAAAAAAAGTGGTCGCTTTAGGCCTCCAAATTAGATCAGCCTCATTTTTTTTTAGTAATAATAGATTACAGATTTAAAAAAAATATATAAATATTATTTGAAGAAAAAATAAACTTTTTATATAAAAGAAATTTAGAAAGAGTTTGATATATTAAGTTCAAAGTACTATGTCTCAAGAAATTAATGTATTGATTATATTATTAATTAAAAAAATTATTAGAAGAAATCGATTATGTAATTTTAAAAGTAAACTTTATAAAAAAAATTAATTTTTCTTAAAAAATCTAAAGCCTCCGTACGATTTTAGCTTTAGGCCACGAATTTGCTCGAGCCGTCCCTGATTAAAATGTGAGAGGTTGATAGCAAACACAAGTAGAGATTGATAACAAAGGTGATTAAGAATGATATGCCCACACAAAGACAATAACAAAAGTATACAAAACAAATTATATATTTTAGTTAACGAAAAATACACGAGCAAAACAGGTAACACAACTAATACTAGCACCAAGCACGATGGAGAATCTTCCATCATCTATAAATAATGTGACTGCATGGGAACTTATGGTTTTTAACTCAAATATATCAATATGAAATTTCTAAAAGAAATGCAGAAGTTCTTCAAACAAATTGGTTTTGGGCACCTTGCCTTTGCCATGTAGGAAATAGCACTAAATAAAAGAATTGAAAGTGGAATTTGTTGATGAAGGTTTGCCAGTATTTATGTATCCAATTCACTTTACAAGAATAAATTCTCTGTGAAATTTTATTTGTACTCTTGCATTCTTCATTTTGGCTCATTATTTTTCTCATATTTTTATTTTTGTTATTTTTCATAGATTTGTGTATACTCAACGTCTTTAAATACGTAGAATTATACTTAATATGTTATTATTCAACACTACTATAGGAGTAAGTTAATTAAATATTGTTATATGTTTAGTTAAATGATTCTCTGTTTTATTAAATTTTATATCAACTAATGCTATTAATAATTGTACAATATGAAGCAGGATATCTTTCGATTTAAATAAAAAAGCTCAATCAAGGTAGGAATTGTTCTCTCTCTTTTAATTTTTTTTTTTGTCTAATTTTTAATTTTTGTGAATTTAAGAGAGTAATGAAAAAAAATAATTTTATGATCTTAAACAAAAAGTATGAAGAATGTATTATAATGTCTTATGATGCCTATAAATTGAGATTATTACTTCCTACAAATAATAAAAGTGTAAACAACATAAATCCCCTAACTAATGAAAATAATTACACAAATTCTCCTCTTGTTTTCTCTCTCCAGAATTTTGGCAAAGATACACATACACTCGGCCAAGTATTATACAAGTGTATGATGAAACAGCTAATTCTAAATTTAAGGAAATTGAAATCAGTAGTTATTTTTTAGTTCCTTAATTAACAACAATAATTAGCTAACATTAACTCGTTTATGGATAAAAATTATAATTGATATTTGAATTATGAAAAAAATCTTGAACGTTAATTTTTTTTTGTTGAAATCTTGGCTTCAAGATCTTGAAAGCAAAAAGTAACAAATTTCTTCTACATACGTTCTTCAATACTTCTAAAATCACTATGAATATCCCCATATTGCTACGACATTCTGAGATTTGGGAGTCAGAAATTAGTTATGAGTCATACAAAAGTGACGCAATAATTATTTCGGAAAGTATTCCTTTATTGAAATTGGATTCTACGATTGCCATGGAATTGGATATCGACGAAGTACATGAAAAAATTAAAGTTAAATATGTGGTTGAAGAAAACTCTTCTCCAATTGTCATAAGAAATGACAATGGAGTGAGGGTTTACATCGAGTCTAAGAAACATTTTTCTTGATTGGTTAATTTTCTACTTTGTATTTCTACTTTCGACAAATCCAATAGTGAAATAGCATTTGATAAAGAAACAAGTGTTGTAATGTGTATCGAGGGCAGTGAATATGATTGGTTGCATTAACGGTTGTGGAAATGGATAATCAGTATGCTCTATATGTTCCTGAAATTGAAGTGAAAAACTTCATTACTGATTGCAAGAACACTGAAATAATGGTGAATCAGATTTACAAGGATAAGAAAACTCTTGTTTCAATAATGGTAAGACATGCAAGAGCTAATGGCTTCAACACCAAAGCCAAACGATTTGACCAAAAAAGATATGATATAAAAGTGTCAATTATATTTGCTAAGCTTATAATCTATGGAAATCTATTTTTTGAGGTTTTGTAGAAGTGTATGTTGTGTAGTTGGGTGATCTGTTGATGTTTACACTTTTAAAACTACGAATGTATAATGTGTTATTATACATGTTTGCCAATGTATAATTAAACTGTGCTAGTTAAAGAAATGTATGATAATATGTTTAACACTTTTTGAATTTGCTAGTGTTTTATAGATGTTTTTCTATTTTAAATTACGAATGTATAATAGTTGATTATACATTCAGATAAATGTATAATATATATGGGGCAGTTCCAGTATTGCCATTCTTGTCTTTCTATTTGCAATTGTAATAGTTTTGTTTAATACATTGACTCAGTTTTTATATGTTGATCCAACTGTGTACAGATTTGTCATAACAAAGATTGCAAGTGGGTCTTAAAGGTATCTTGCATGAATGAATCAGAATTGTTTGTAATTAAAATGTTTGATTCGGAGAATACTTGCAGTCTTAGCGATCGAGTGCTGAATAATGTGATTGTAACAACTAATTTTGTGAGTGAATTTACAGCTCAAATTAATCTATTACAAGAGAATACATACCTCTGTGGACATTATTTATGAGATGAAGGTTGTTTTCAGAGTCGATATTTACTACATGAAAGCCTGACGCGCAAAAGAGAAGGCGGTTGAGATGCTTAGAGGTGGACCAGTAGATGGATATAGAAAAATGCCCTGTTATATCTATATGCTGAACCAAGTATATTCGCAATCGTATATTCGGATGCATAAGGTAGTAGATAATGAGTTTAAATACTTGTTTATTGCATTGCATCCCATGATAAAGGGTTTCTTGACCTATTGTAGTTGTTCACAGGGCTCATTTAAGTGGTCCGTACGAAGCAATCTTTGTATCGGCAAGCATATTAGATGGTGCAGGTACGGTGCATTTATATGATGTTATACATTGATGTTTTATGTATAATATATGCTAAAATTAACACCTTTATAAGTAACATTTTTTTCATTGTTTTCCTTGTTTCTTTTATATTTAGGTTGTATTCTGCCATTAATTTATGGTGTTGTTGATTCGAAGAATGACAATGCGTGGACTTGGTTTTTTTAATAGTTTAAAGAGGCATTTGGTGAATGAGACAACATGTGTGTTGTATCAGACAGATATGAAAGCTTTGCAGATGACGGTATGTATTAGAATAATTATGTAACAAAAACTTTATTATCCATTGATTATATATTTTTGTTTTATCATCTGTAATGAATATGTGCTTTGCTAACAGGTTAAGGCAGTAGGTAGTTATCTTTATTGTGTATATGATTCGAGATAGTGGTATATTGTCGATATTGAGCGTGGCACGTGCAACTGTGACCGGTATCAAATTGATGAAATACCATGTGCACACGAAATTACCATATTAAAAAGAAAAACTATTGATGTAAAGTATTATGATCGTTATTGCTCTGAATTGTATTGGCCAAACACCATAGTAAAGACATATAAACTCCCGATAGTTCCAATGCCAGACAAGAAGGATTGGAATGTTCCATGTTTTGTTGATGATGAAGAAGTTTTGTCTCCCAAATTTAGAAGGCCACCTAGTAGACAAAAAAGAAAGTCATTTGAAATCAAGTGAATCATTGTCTTCAAGTTTGAACTGCTGAGGTAAATTCAGACGAGCAGGTCACAATAGAAAGACTTGTGATTTATTTTCAAAAGAATCATGATGATGATAATATATTTTTCTGTATGTTGATGCTTTGAATGGTTTTATTTGTATAAACATTTTTATTAGATTTTGTCGGAATGCTGGAACAAGTAATATTAAGTTGTTTAATTGCCATTTGATTTTCACTTCTTTGATGAAACATACAATAAATCATGAATACACATTAATTCCAACCATAAAAATCATAAAGTCAATTACTTGAGATTTTAAAAGATATTCTTGGGCTCCAAGGGTGAATGGGTCCCTTGGATGAACACTTTGCATACCTTTGTTCTTGATTTTATAAAGATTGATGAAGAGGTTCTTGAGTTTCGATCTTAAATTTGGATCCTCAATTAAAACCCTAAGCGTGTTATTGAGAGTGTTTTAGGAAAATAATGAGTAATAGGGTTATTTGGGAGTGAAATCTTGTGTTTTAGCGCTGTTGGCTTAAGGGAATTGTTCCCTTTACCCTTTAAATATAGAGATAAAATGCTGAAAAATTTAGAAGCATGCTATGGAGCGTGCGTCGCATGCTCTAGTACGTCGCATGCTCTACTGCACCCCTCAGGGGTGGACTGGAGCTCCCGCCGCACGCTAAAATGGTGCCACTGATTCAAAATCCAAATATGCCCTAAACGGATTCCAAAAATTCTGAAACTCACTCGGAATGTACTATTGACTTGTCCCATCGTAATGCAACTTGAAAATCATAAAACGGATTTCGAAAAGATCATTTAATAAATCCCCAAAGTTTGGAGGCTTAAAATGAGGCTAAGTCTTTAATACTTAGCTAAATTTTCTAAGTGTTGGAGCTTTAGAAGAGATTTAAGGAGATGAACTAGACTTAGACTTTTACGGGGTCTTACAATATCTCCTTCTTGGGAACATTCATCATCGAATGATACTGAATGAGATGGGACAAATGATAAGCTAAAGAACGTACAATACATACATTATTGAAACATGATTTCATGACTGACATGACTGATAAGCTGAATATATCCTACTGAACATTCATATCTAATGCATGACTGATAAGCTGAATTTATCATATTGAACATGCTTATCTGATCCATGATTGATAAGCTAAATTCATGCATATCTGATGCATAAATAACTGATTCATGAATGCATGACTGAATGTTTTGATGAACTGAGTTCTCACAATGAGAATGCATGTCTAATGCATGATTACTTGACTGAACTGATACATATATGCATGACTGAATATGCAATGGTACCTAGTATCGTGTTGTAATGGAATTCTGAACATGAAACTGAATAAGCTTAAGGAGAATTGTTACCTTGAGCTAAGTCTGAGTTTGCGGAGAAAAGGTGAGGGTACTTGGTCCGCATGTATGCTTCTGCTTCCTAAGTAGCTCACTTAACGGACTAATTCTGCCAAAGAACTTTGACTAGAGGGACTTTTTTATTTCTTAGTCAGTGAATTTGATAGTCTAGGATTTGGACTAGAACTTCCTCATAAGAGAGGCTTTTCAAAACATCTATGCTCTGAATAGGGACTACAATTAATGGTTAACCTATGAACTTCTTGAGCAAGGAGACAAGGAAGACTGGATGAACTAAGACTAAATCTGAAGGTAATTCGAGCTTATAAGCTACTTTGCCGAAGCGAGTAGAATTTTGAAGGGAACACCATATTGGGGATTGAGTTTTCCCTTCTTGCCGAATCTCTTCACTCCCTTTATGGGAGAGATCTTTAGATACACATGGACACCAATCTCAGGCTCGAGATCCTTTATCGAATAGCTATGAATAGGAATATGAGAACATGGCCTAGTTTGAATAATAATACGTTAATCGAATACTATGAAATGAATATCGTGAACTGAATTGAGTCCCTTTAAACACATGGTTCAAGACTGAATATCTGGGATTTGAAACTGAGGCATGATACATGAACTGGGCTTTGCTTGCATCTATATAGTTGGTTCCTCTTAGAATGGTTACATTCATGAGGGTTTGGATAGCTCGTCTAGATGAAAGGGACAAAACCCCAACCATGCGTACTTGTCCGTTAGAATGCTAAACTAAATTATTGGTTTTTTGGACTAAGTCATGCTAAAAACTTATACTCGACTAGAGGATTTCTATGACACTCTTTCTATAGAGTTCTAGTGGCTTTAAGGTGAAAGGAAATCTTGGTATGGTCTGAATAAGACAGTTGAATAGAAATCATTACCTAGCTAAATTTTGATAAGATAAGTTGAGGCCTACGAACATCATTTAATATGAAGTGACTAAGCCTCCTGCACTGTAATTGAGACTACTCAAAAGATTTGCATGGGTGCTGAGCATGAGTGCATAAATACGTTTACTTATCTGATTAACTGGATAACTGATAGTTGAATACTAGGTTTGCTAGGCTGAACTGTACTTTTTCTAAATAACTGGACAAAGACCATAAAGTATTTATACATAGGAGGTAGGGACAACTGAGTAACATGAGGAGACTAAGCATGGGTTCATGAAGTCTGTATTATATGTGAATACGAGACCAAACGTACGACATAATTCTGAAGTATTTTGTGAACTAAGGTACTGAAATAGAAATGACTGAGCAACTAATAACTGTACTCTATGGTCAAGCAAACCTAAAATTGAATTGATTTTTGAGATGAATACTGAACTGAAGCTATCATTATAACTAAGACTGTAACTGGGACTAATACTGGGTTTTGATAACTGAATGCTGATTGTAGAGGTTTAGACTGGTACTAAAATACTAAGATACTGAATTCTAGGACTGAATACTAATTACTGAGTACTGAATACCGAAACTGCAACTAAGATAGAAACTGAGTTTTGATCGCTACGCGATGGAAACTGGAATAATTCAAGGATCTGAATATACACTTACACTCTGTAATTTCCCATCTTTTAAATACAACCTCCTTCTAGGTATTTACTAGCATACTAACATGACATTAAATCCTATCTTCATAACTACACCCCGCGTGTAAAACAAGCATGCAACAATCTTCTTTTAACATGAAACATTTACTCTTTCCCATCTAAGCCACTGCTCATTACTACACTGGATTCATAAAGAGAGATTACTGAAGGGTTAAATCAGGAAGACCCAAAGCATGAAAGGACACTAACTAAACTTGACACATGACTGAAGCTTTAGGAATAAAATATCAATAACATGAATTTACCAAAAAGTTATAAACTGAGAATATACATAACATTGTTTGGATTTATCTGATCAATAGGGGCGTAGCATGAGTCATGGAAGCTGAGATGTGAAGCATACATAGGCATCATGCTGACTGAAGAATGAAACTTTTCACTAAGATAAGGATGGGATGGGAATCGTCTTCCCAAACTGCTTTTCTATACATACTGGCACTACTACTAGAGCCTGAGAGCCTGACTTGGTCACTTGATTTATCATCTCACCTTTAGATTTAAGCCAACATCTTAAGTCTGTGAACACTTTACTAAACTCTGAACTGAACTGCAATCAATGTACTTTAAAGTCTAGTGTATAGTAATACACATGAATGATAAACTCATCCTGAAAGACTGTACTTGTGAGTATAAAACCCACTACTTATACTATCTCCTGTGATATAATACTAAACTTTCTTTACGTTCTGCAATCATCATCACATACTTACACTCTGTTCGACAAATGCTTGCCTCACCAAATACATCATCTGCTACTGTTTCCTCATATTCTACTAATATTGCATCCACACCTTCATACCTAATTTCAAATCTATAAACTTAAATTCTTGCTTGCACTGTTTAAGCTTATTGGTTTACCTTGGTATACCTATCCCCATGAATACATAATCTATTCAATTTGGATAAAGGTATCCAAACTCTACTACTGCTAAATTCTTGGGTTCATGCTTCTAACTCTAGTCATATGCTATCACACAATTTCTAAGAAAGCATCTGATGGTATATCCAAATTTTGGTTTATGAAGGGGTTCTCATGATCTTGAATGAAATCCATATAAATTTGGAACATAACGGGACTGATGGGGTATTTCTGAGTCTGTGGCCAATCCCATAACTGACTGCAGGGACTAAATAAGAAAGCCCTATCTTTAGGACTTGAGCTTCACTATTTCTATCACCTTGGAAGTAAGGTGGAGTTGACATGATTGGAGCATGACGAGAATCTACGTGAGTTTCTTAGAGAACCTTTCTATAGCACAACATGAGATATGAAAGAAGAGAAAATATTCCTAAAACATCTTATAGCCTCCTGCACATAAGTGTGGTACACAACGCACCCATGTACAAGACTCTATTAGATGCGGCTTTTCAGACTTTCTAGGACACTGTTGAACCTTAGGCTCTGATACCAAGTTTGTAACGCACTAAATATAGTACCTAAAATATTACAAGTGCTCATGACCCCAAAGGACCACAAGCTAACCCATGACTTATATTTGTACCTGAACATTGCATAGTATACTGTATAAATGCAAAATTTAAGCTGTAAGGCTATAAAGTTCAAAACTGTAATCAAAACTGAAAACTATCTGATGAAAAAACATTTGAATATCGTATAACAATACCAAAATTGATAATAACTATCTAACATGCTATAGTCTGATAAAACATCTAGTCTGAAAGCCTCTAACTGTCTGAATAGTCTAAATAAAGAGTTGATGGGACATGTCCCCAACTAACTCCATCTACTGAATTGACTAAGTACTGAAATATAAAATAATCACATAACACATCCTCGAATGATAAGGACCCACTACTGACTCTGTCTGCTGAAACTGGAATGCTACTGATGCTCTAGAGCTCATGCTTCTAGACCTATGATATAAAAACACCATATCTCGAAAGCGTCAATACGAATGAATGTACTGGTATGCAAATAAGGTAGGCTGAATGCATGGGATTCACATGCATGAACAATACTAACTGACTGAATAACATGAATGTGAGAATAAATGCATGAATATGTAACTGTAACTGAAGTCGTGATAGGACTGAATACTGAGTTCTAATTTTTTAGTCTACTGATATCAAGGATTTATTGTTTTCTAAATTTACTAATACTGGGATACTGGATAACTATATACAGATAAGCTGAAAACTGAGTTTACTGTTAACTAAATATACTGGTACTGTATTATAGATAATGAATGACTATTTTTTATAGTCCTGATTATGAAGAATTGGATTGATTGACTGTATCTGACAGTCCTAAAACTGAATACTGATAACATGAGTTTCATATAACTGATATACTATTAACTGAGTGATTGTATGTAACAGTCCTGATTCTGATGGAACTAGCTGAGTTTCATGCTGAGCTGAGTTAGCTGTATCTGACAGTCCTGAAATATGAAGAACTATCTGAGTTCTATTATTGAGACTGATACTGAGACTGTGGGAAGTAGTCAAATAACTGACTTTCCCTAAATAAGCTATTATAGCTGAGTTGGGGTCCAATCTGTAACCCCAATTAGAAGGGTTTCAATACCGTTCCACGGTTAAAGACAAGCTATGGGTGACCCTCATCTGCTAGTGTCCCCATAAGAGAATGGTGGGACCCCCATCTGACAGAGTTGATCCACCTCATCAACCCTCAATCTAATAGTGTTGATATCTTAACCTATGCTGGCTACATAGTTCTGGAATACAAGGATTGCTTCTGGGAATCATACCCTCTAATCACAGGTGAGTTTCCATCCTTAGGTTTACTCGGTGCTAACTCCTACTCCCATCTGGATAGATACTAAACTTATTAATTAAACCATACTGAACTTAGTTCATGGAGTTTCGTTGACAGATAGAATACTACTGAGATTACTGAATTACTGAGATTACTGGATCACTAAGATTAATGGGAGTTTTCCTGAGTCATGAGACTAACTGAATTCTATTGAACATGGATTGACTAAGAGTATCTTGAAAACATGACACTGGCTCTAGGCACACAGCTAAACTTTTGGGTACAAGTACCCTGTAATGCCCCAAAAATAAGTCTCGAGACATCACACGATGCTTAGGGTCACAAGTGACCCCAAGCTAACCCTTGTACTAGCATAACTCATAAGCAACTGAATAAAATGCATAAATCTAAAATAACAATGTGGAAGTTAACTCTTTTCTAGATTTAATTATATACAATTTGATGAGTATTGAGATGAAAAATTATATGTATATAAAGTGTTGTACACATTTGCAGTAGACCCTTGTAGAATTGCATATCAAATTTCGAATGAATCAATTGATCTTAGCTCAACTTTGTTCTAAGACATTGCTATGAATATTTTTCACCTCTAAACCACTTCATGGACTAAGATAATGATCATTAAACTTATATTCACATTCATTTTATTTGGTTTAGATCTTAGAAGAGTAAGAACGATGGTTTGAATTCTAACACAAAAATACGGGGTATTAAATGATCTTTTTCGTGGGAAAATTCGTCCTCGAATATGGATAATTAAGCTAAAAACACTGAGGAATCTAAAGCTATACGCTATCATGCGCATCTAATTTAAACTGAATCACCACATCTTGAATATAATGAGCTACTGAACTGATCTGCGAGTGTATGAATTCTCATGAAAAATAGCTATCTTCTTAAGATAGAAGCGAGAGTGTTAACTTATGAGTAACCATTACTTTACATTGGATCTGATATCATGAGAAAGATGAGAGGTTTATTACATTAAAACTCAAGGTATTACAATATACCCCTTTTGGGATCATTCGTCGCCTAATGATAATGATTTGGTGGAAATACTAGGAAGAGACTGAGATGCTACACGGATACTTACGAACTGAATCATGAGTTAATATCTGAAACTGAAACTAATGCAAGGACTGAACTGAAGGATCTCGTGGAATAGCAATACTCGTAAAACTTTAGATAGTAAGTCTAGATGAAAAGCTGGGAATATATAGGAGCTTATATGATTGCTTGTTAAACTGGATTGCAGGCTATGTGGACTGAATCATTCTGACTGCCCATACTCAAATAGAATATTTCTTCAGCACTTTTCTATGAAATTCTATTATCATTAAGGAGCAAAGAATTTTGGTCATGATATGAACAAAACATCTGACTAAGGAGTCACAACATTGATACAACTTTATAGCTTGGAACATAGACATCTAGATTATAAGCTAGATTAGGATTGCTAAGCCCCAGGCAATGCAACTTCTTACTTTCTAGCTTAACAACACTTCTCATATATTCTCTTAACTATACTATTCCCTTTAAATATCATACTTATTTGATTCAACTTATAATTCTCACATGGGCATTAATAAATCTATCCACTAATGTCTAAATTGAACTAAGTCCTATCACCATGATCAAGCCTAACTCTAAATTACAAGATTCAATATTCTATGTCTTTTTAGAGTTCACACCCTAAGCATAACATGCCTTACCACTTCAATGAATAACTTGAAATTCTTACTACGGATACTTACACCAAACATGACATTCAAGTCTTTCATTAAAATCACTTGCGTACCTCAAGGCAAAATCACATAAACACATACTTCTCATGTTCTCTAAACCTTTATCAATAACAAATTTCTTGCACTATTCTTAAGAACATACATTCAAATTTTAACTAACCATGACATGTATCAAAGACTTGTCCTCGATCTTACTTCACACTTTAGCCTTAGACAGTAAAGCATCAATAATCTTTCTTAATGAAGGTCATCAACTTTCTCTCATATAAATCATTGCTTATCCATTATCACTTCCACCATCTTAACGTAGGAAGAGGTCACCGAAGGGCTAACACATAAGAACTTGAGCACAAAAGACTGCTATACATGACTTTAAAATATAACTGAGGCCTGAAGAATAGAATGTCAAAGGCATGGATTCGTTAAAGAGATCTAGACTGAGGATATACATGATATAATGCGAGCTTCACGAGTATCATGAGTTCTAAAACTTGTCATAAGCTATTCAACATAAGAATTGAGTCTATAGATTTTTGAGGGATAAATTGAATCATAGAGTGAAGTGGTTACTTACTAAAAGTTGAGAATGAAGTGGCCCTTAGATGGCTGAAATAGGAGATGGAAAAAAAATAAGGAAGTATGCTGTGGAGCATGCGTCGCATGCTATGGGGCACCAAAATGGAGCGTGCACTGCATGCTCTATCGCATGCTACTAGGGGTGGACTATAGCGTGCGTCGCACGCTAATCGCACGATGCCACTATTTTGAATTCCAAACATGCCCTAAATGGATTCCAAAAATTCTGAAACTCATCTAAGATATGCTATTGACTCCCCCGATTATGAATCAACTTAAAAATTAACTATCATAGGTCAGAAAGGTTGTAAATAAATTCTACAAAGTTTGAGGGCTTTAGATAAGGCTAAATTCTAACACTTCACTGAAAATTTTCTAAGTATGTGACCTCCTTTGGCATGCAATAGGGAACTGGAATAAGTTAGGATCCTGAAGGGTCTTATACTATCTCCCTCTTATATTAAAGTCATTTTCTAAACTTATGGATCTATCTCACCTTCCTAGGAATGAGTCAGAATATCTTTGCTCTAACGGTCTCCACATAAGTGCTAAACTTACATGCATACACTATGTTGAACTTACTGACTTTATTTTTGAACATCCTTCCATATACCATCCTTAACTTCCTCTATCTTTGATAATCATCATCATAGACTTACACTCTCATAACTCAAAAAGCATACCTGCCTTGCTAAATACATAATTATAGTTTTTCCAAACCAAAAGAATCAAAATCATACTTAAAAGACTCAACACCATCAGTAATACTCCACATTTTGGACTAGAATGAAAATCCATCATTCCTATGCGTGGATGTTTCAAAAGCCTTAAATCCTATATAAATTTAGTGTGTTAATCAATTATGTAGTGTGGGAAACTATTTGAGCATGAATTTAGATCATAGAGGTCCCCTAACTCAAGTACAAGTTGAAAGCTTCCCGATTGTTCAAGTTTTAGAGAGCGTCAAAACTTGGGTCAACTTCAATCGACCATAACTCATTGTATATGAAGAACTGGGTGGTTTACTATATATCAAATAAAAACTCTTTGAATTATCTTTCCAAAGATACCAATTTTTCCTAAATTCAATATCGGAGCAAAGAGTTATGCCTATTTTACTCCAACATATCAGGCTGGAAACAGTGTGAGGACATTCGTGATAGCTTATCACATTTGTGACGCCCTATCCCGAAGGTCGTCAACCTTAGGCAGAAACCAGATCCTAAGTGACGATATTTGTGATAACTTATCAAAAATCTGACGACATTTTTGATGACTTATCACAAGTCTGACGCCCTATCACCAATGTCGTCAGCTATGATTTTTCAGCAACTGGGAAATTATTTCATAAGGATATTTTGGTATTTTTCTTCACCCTCCATGCATTATAACCCTAAAGAGGCGTAATTTTTCCCATTTTTATTCAGTTAAGAATCTCAAAAACCCTCTCTTACACTCTTAACCACAAGATTAGGGTTTTCCATCTAACTCATCTCTCAAAAAGCTTCAATCCTTTTGCCAAGATAATCAAGAATTAAGTTTTCCAATCCTAGAACTCCAGAAAATCATCAAGGTTTCCTTTCTAAGGTATGCGTGTGTTCATTCATGGACTCTTTTCGTCCATGAAGTTCAAGAACCCTTTTCTAAAACAATATATTATGGTTTTCATGTTATGAATGGATTGTTGATCATGTTTATGTGTTAAATGATGTCAAGATAGAATCTTTATGTGTTATTATGAATCTATGACATCATATGAGTTGAAAACATGTAAGTTTGATTATTTATGATGATTAATTGTATAATTTACACCTATGCCTAAGTTGTGCATGTAAGGTATTTGATAAAATACCTAAGAGACTAGAAATCATGCATTATAGCCAAATTGTGACTAAGTGAAGGATTCATGATAGGACTCTATGATTCAATGTCATCCATGTTGATAATGTGTCTTGTGAACACTGTTGGATTACTCATGAACTAGTCTTATGGAATTATGCTTACTTGAAAAATCCACTAATGTACAAGATGTAGAATACCCATGTACTTCATGAAATTCCCCAAGTTATGATATTATGGATTGTGGTTGTAATATGTAATGAGCATGATATTGAAAGCTATGCAAGTATATACATGTTGTATGAAATTCACTTCCATGAAATAGATTGTTGAGAACCATGCTTAGTCTGAAATCCCTTATTTATGATATTGTGGATTATGTACTCTATTCTTATGATCAAGTCAGTCATGTGTGTTAGTTTTCTTCCATCGAGTCCTGGGGGTACTTGTACCCAAAAAATATAGTTGTGTGCCTAAAGCCATGCCATGTTTTTACGATACTCTTAGTCAAGCCATGTTCCATAGAACTCAGTCAGTCATGTGATTCAGGAAAGTTCAGTAACTCAGAAACCTCAATAAATCTCAATAGTTCAGTAAATCTCAGCGATCTCAGTATTCAGTGATATCGAAAACTTCAGTAATTCTAGTGCTTTTAGTAACTTCAGTACTCTTAATTAGTCCTCAGAACTCATTATATTTCGTCCGTTATCAGAATCCAGTAAACTCAGTTTTAGCTCCGCTAAACAATACCACTAGAATCAGTTCAGCAAATCAATTCAGTTAAGTTATTTAGTTCAGCCCAGTTATTCAGTTCAGTGTCTTTCAGATGGGAGTAGGATTCAGCACCGACCGAACCTAGGGATAGAGGTTCACCCACTAGAATAGGACTGAGATCCCTAGAGCAATACCTAAGTTCTAGAACAACATTGTCAGCGTAGGTATGAGATGTCACCCGTTAGATAGGCTGACATACTCAGGGGTCACCCGTTACAACATTTATATGTATAGGACTGATCCCAGGATTCACCTACTAGATTAGGACTAACTTCACAACAGATGTCTTTATTGGTGTCGCGGTACTGGCACCTTTCCAGTTAAGGCAGAGATTGGACCCTAGTCAGCTTAGCTTGGGGCATGTCAGTTAGATAAACACATCCCATAATTTTAGTCACAGAATCAGGGCGTTCAGACACACTCAACTCAGCTTAGTAGTACAGATTCAGTACTGTTAGATACAGTCAATGCTTATCATTATAAATAGACTTCAAGATCACCTATTAGCTAGGACTGATCTCAACTATGATTAATCAGTATCAGAATCATCAGATTTAAAGATCACCCGCTAGATAGGACTGATCTCAGACTAAGTCAAATCATCTTTATTTTTACTATACTCATGATCACCCGCTAGATAGGACTGATCTCAGATTTAGTTACTCCAAGTAGAACGGAACTCAGATAGTTCCATCAGAACTTAGACTGTCAGATATAGTCGCTCAGTATTGGTTATATCGATTAGTCCAATCATTACAGTTATATCAACTATATCAGTTATCATAGCTCACATTACCAGTATTCAGTTTCAGGACTATTAGACACAGTCATTCAAACCAGTTCTTCATAATTTAAACTATCAGAAAAAGCCAATATTCTATTCAATACCTCAGTAACAGTAAAGTCATGTCATTAGCATTCAGACTCAGTAGTCAGCATCATTACGAGTTCAGTTATAGTTGTTTATGCATGTATGTATTCTCATGTTCATATTAGTTAGCATTGTTCATGCATATAACCCTTTGCATTTAGCCTACCTCACTCGTATAATTAGTATATTCAGACGTACTGACACATTTACGCTATGGTGCTTTCTCTTATGTTACACCATAGGTTTAGAGGCACGAGCTCCAGATCAGTAGTAGCATTCCAGTGTTTAGAGTTTGTAGTGAGTCCTTCTCATTCGAGGATGATATGATTATTGCTACATTTACTATTTAGATGCTAGATGGAGTTAGTTGAAGACATGTTTCTTGAACTCCTTATTCAGTTCTGTTAGAGGATTTCAGACTAGATGTCAGATTAGATATTCAGATCTCATTATTTTCAGTATTTATGACTTGTTTTGGTATTGTTATACCTTTTTAGAAATTTTGTTATCAAACGTCTATTCAGTTCGAACCTTATGGCCTTTCATGTTCATGTTTCCACATTTTATGATATATTATGCAGTATACAGGTACAAATATCAGTCATGGGTTAGCTTGTGGTCCTTCGGGGTCATGAGCACCATGTAGCATTCCGATTGAGAAAATCGGGGTGTTACACCATCTATCCATAACTCCTTAACTTGGCTACCAAGCACATCATATATTATCTAACTAGTATTTCTCCACCACCAACTCAATGTTACTACTAACCACATAACATGCAATAATCCTAAAAAAATAATGCAACCCTATAGCACCTTGGGCGTACTTCCACATCATACGTACAACATCAGACTTGATTATGAATAAAATAAACTTAAGCTCTTGCATACACTGTTCAAGCCTGTTAGATCACTTTCCTACAACTAGCATCACAAAAAAAATCAATCCTGATATCTACCTTGCTCATCATCTACTAATCAAGCTTAGTATCTTGTTCTAGCTACGATTAACCACAATCTTCATAAATATTCTTACATGCCAATCATCCGAAAACACTAGTCCTCTAAGACCTCATAACATTAATAATCAATCACAATCCTATGGCCTATCTTATTTACAATCCATTAACACATCTTCCTTCTACACATCATTACTATTCACCCATCTATACACCTAAATATAACGCCCTAATTTCTTGAACTGAAATACTACATAGTGCTCATGACCCTGAAGGAAGACAAACTAACCCATGATTGATATTTGTACCTGTAAACTGCATAATATATGAATATAAATGCGGAAAACATGAACTGAAAGGCCATAAGGTTCAAAATTGAACTAATACATAACTTAAAATATGGTATAATGATACCAAAAATAACTAAAATAACTGTCTGACATGCTATAGTCTGAAAGCCTCTAAATTGTCTAAATAAGGAGTTGATGGGATATGTTCCCAACTAACTCCGTCTACTGCAATAACTACATACTAAAATAATAAAATAACTAAATAATAATGTCATCGAATGATGAGGACTCACTGCTAACTCTAACTGCCGAAATTTGGAATGCTACCGATGCTCTGGATCTCGTACTTCTGAACCTATGGCGTAAAATAAAACACCATAGTGCGAATGCGTTAGTATGTTTGAATGTCTTGAGTATATGAGTGAGGTAGGCTAAATTCAAAAGGGTTCATATGCATGAACAATGTTGACTGGTATGAATGTGAGAATACATACATACTTAAGTAACTGTAACTGAACTCGTGGCGATACCAACTGCAGAGTCTGAATATTGACAACATGAGTTTACTGATACTGAGATACTGATTGATTGAGTTTACTGATATTCATATGCAAGTCACTAATAAGTGAGGAACTGATACTGTATTACTAAATAAATGAATGACTATTTTTGACAGTTCTAATTATGAAGAACTGGTCTGACTGACTGTATCTGACAGTCCTAAAACTGAGTACTGATAGCATGAGTTTACTACTATCTAAAATGACTGATAAATGAGTTCTGATAACTGATATAACTAATAACATGAATGACTATAACTAACAGTCCTAAATCTGATTGAACTATTTGAGTTCCAAACTGTAGCTAAGTTGATTGTATCTGACAATCCTAAAATCTGAAGAACTATTAAGTCCTTTTACTGAAACTAAGTGACTGTATTTGACAATCTTAAAATCTATAACTGAAACTGTAGGAAGTAGTCATGTAACCGACATGCCCCAAATAAGCAATAAAGCTAAGTTGGGGTCCAATCTCTGCCCCGATTGGAAGGGTGTTAATACCGTGCCACTGTAAGGACAAGCTGTGAGTGACCCTTATCTGGCAGGTACTCAAATGAGAATGGTGGGAACCCTAAACTGATAGGTTAAGCCACCTCATCACCCCTAATCTAATAGGTTAAGATATCTCAACCTACGCTGGCTACGTAGTTCTAGAACACAAGGATGACTGCTAAGAATCATACCCTAATCTGACAGGTGAGTTCCCATCCTTAGGTTCGCTCGGTGATAATTACTACTCCTATCTGATTGGACACTGAACGGATTAATTAAAATGAACTGATTAACTTAACTGATGTTAGTGGGACTGTTTAGCGGAGCTAAACTGAGTTTACTGGATTCCGATGATTGACGAAATGTACTAAGATCTGAGGACTGATTGAGAGTACTGAAGTTACTGAGAGCACTAGAATTACTGAAGTTACCAATATCACTGAGTACTGAGATTACTGAGATTACTGAACTATTGAGGCTTACTAAGGTTTCTGAGTTACTGAACTTTCTTGAGTCGCATGACTGACTGAGTTCTATGAAACATGGCTAGACTGAGAGTATCGTGAAAATATGACATGGCTTTAGGCACACAACTATATTTTTTGTGTACAAGTTCCCCACAGGACTCGATAGAAAGAAACTGACACATCATGACTTACTTGATCATAGGAATAAAGTCCACAATTCATAATGCCATAAATAAAGGATTCCATGCTTCACATGGTTATCATATTCTTGATCATGGAAAGGAATGAGTATAACATGTACATACTTGCATGATTTCAATATCATGAATATTGCATAACACAAAAATCAGTATACAACAATAGCATGGAAGTAGTGTTGAATCATGAGGGGTAGCATGGACTTGTCAATTAAGTACTATTGAGTCATAAGGAACATGAATTTATCATTCTAGGCATTTTATCAAACACCTTACATGCACACTTTATGGCATAGGCATATTCATCACTTTTAATAATTCAAACTATCCAAAATTCATATATTTCAATTTACATGTCATCCTAGTTTCATAAAATCTCATAAAGATTCTAAATTGGGAGTTGTATAACAATCAATCACACAAAAATAATCAAGCCACGACATAAATTTATGATTCATAATTTAAAAGAGGGTTCTTGAACTTAATGGATGAAAGGGATCCATAAATCAATACTACGCATACCTTAGATGGAAGATTCTTGATGATTGAGGAAAAAATTTGCTCGAACTTGAATCCCCAATTGAAAACCCTAATGTGTTATTGAGAGGATTTTGAGAAATATGGGTATATTTTGGTGTAAATAGGAGCAAATCCCGTGTTTTTGGACTATATATGGGTGGGAAAATTACCCAAATAAACCCCGGGACGCGTAAACTGAAAGCTGAAAGTCTCAGGGATGGAATAGATCATGTGTCACATGCTTTATTGCTCCGAAATAGAGCGTGCATCGCATGCTCCAGTGCTCTGAAATGGAGCATGCGTCGCATGCTAATCGCATGACCTTACTTACTACCTCACGAAAATAATCATAACTTTTCGGACGGGTATCTGATTTTGGTGAAATTGGTATCGTTGGAAAGCTAATTCAATTATCTACAACTTTGTGGGTCTTTGAGATGAAAAATTCCATGTATATAAAAGGATATACACGTTTGAATTAGACCCTTATATAATCGAGCACCAAATTTTGGACGAATCGAAGTATCTTGGCTCAACTTGGCTCCAAATGATTTCTATAAACATTTTTAACATCATGACCCATTCACACATGAGTATAAAGATCATGAAACTTATATTCTCATGAGAATCACTTGGATTATAGCTTATACAAGTAGAAACAATGGTTTAAAAACTAACTCAAAAATATGGAGTATTACACTAAACTTCTTTCACAGCTCTATAAGTTTCAACTAAACTTCTTCTTGCAATCTCAAGAAATCCTAAATTAACAACACTAATCCACCAAGTACTTTCATCAGTAACCTATACTTTTATAGCATAACAAGCACCATCAATAACCCTTTTCATACTTAAGCAAACCCCAATTCACCTTAACTAATAACTCCTTTTCTACCTTCTACCAGTAGACAAAGACATATCATATTTAACTCAATTATATGCAAAAATTAAGTGGTATATATTCCATAAATTGCCCTTACCATCTTTCTTGTCACAATACTTCTAACTAACACAAGAATAACAAGATGAACAACAAGTTGCTAGTGAATCAAAATAGGCCTCATACGGCTTGACTAGACTTTGATTTTATGTTTTGAACAAGAAAGTGAGATAAATGACAAAGCAACTATGCTAGTAAATCGAAAAAGCCCCACACGGCTTCACTAGACTTTGAGTTTTCAAAAATACCATGATAACAAGATTACATAATACAAAGGTTAGAAAATTGACACGCAATAGTCAATGATCTAAGAATATACATTTTACTCTGTCTTAATTGAATAATTCATAAGAACAAGGGCATAACTTTAAATTAGAGGAACTTATAACACACTAGAAGGCTTCTCTCAAGCCGTTTTGTGAAACTTTTGAAACTTCTTGCTAGCAAGTCTGAGAGCATTATCACGGGAGAAAATCAAAACTTGCCAATCCTGTTACCTCAAGAACACTAGATAAATAGAGAAGTATAGATTATCATTATGGATTCTGAGGAGGGATAAGAAAGCACATCTAACCTGGGCTTAGTGCGCTATTTCTACAAACATGAGAAAGCACTTTAATCTTTGGAACTCAAAAGCACTGATAGGATACTTTCTAGCCTTCTTATAATCTCAAAACTATCTGTGGGGAATTAAGCTTGACTATTTATGGTACCTTGAAAATGAGGCAGAGATGGTCCAAATAGAGTAAGATAAGAATCTATATAAGTTTTTTAGAGAACCATTTAATAGCACGATCTGAGACTTGAAAGAATGGACACTTTTTCTAAATGCCTTGTAGCCTCTCGAAGAAAAGTACAGACGTCTCCGTACCATTCCGCAAGACCATTCCGCAAGACTCTACTAGATAAGGCTTCATAGAAACCCTAGAACACTTGAACTCTGTGCTCTAATACCAAGTTTGTAACACCCCAAAAAGGGTTCCAAGACGTCACACGGTGCTTAGGGTCACAAGTGACCCCATACTAACCCTTCTACTGGCATAACTCATAAGCAACTGAATAAAATGCATAAATCTAAAATAATAATGCGGAAGTTAACCCTTCTCTAGATCTACTCAATAAAAAACTCAATTTACAAGATTACAACTCTATTTTTACAAACAAAACTGAAACTTAATACATCAAATTCTACTAACTGGCTATGAAGCCTCTACTAGTACTGACTATAGGTAGTCGGGTCATGACTCCTAACTATACCAACTCAATACGACTGATCAAAGGAAATGAAATACTTCTCAAACTGCGTAGCTAACTCGACCCCTTAGATAAAAAAGGCTCATTACCTGCTAACTGGAAGCTGCAACTGACTGAACATGGTAAGTTTCTACAATTCGTACCTACATTATAAGACAATGTACCACATAGACATATATGTGGGTCAGGACTTTGGGAATGTACTAAGTATATGGGGGTGTATGCATTTAAATAAACAATATCAAAAATTTTGTTAGAAATCATGCATGCTGAAAATAATGACTCACAAAGCTTGAATAAAATCTTAAATATAAACAACATAGACCTTGAATAATGAAACATGTATCATAAATCTCGTGAGTCATTACACTTAACTCAAAAAATCTGAATTTTCTGTCCTCATTCTCAATACTCGTAAACTAAATAAATCTTTAAATAATACTTTCATAACTCATACTTCTGTATTAAGGAGAATAGAACTTATTTAAAACTAAAGAACTCGAAACTTTATAAACTTAGAAATTGGAAATTGGAAAACTGGAAATCTAAAAAAATCAAACTTTCAACATATATACTTTTAACTTAATTAGGGTAGGGAACTGCTTTGGGAGTTTCTTCTAACCGACATAAACCATGTGTGCCACATGGAGTCCAACGCTTTGTCCTTCTAAGGAAGAAGTGCTATGTTGGGGAGGAGCGTCATACTCTTGCCAGGGAGTATAACCTCAACTCAGTGATCACAAACTCGGCCTTAGGCCCACAAATCTCAATCCTACGATGGCACGTAGTTCTGGGGAAGTAGGATGCGCTGAACACACACTTCCCGCTCAGTGCTAAATACTACTCTCATACTCAGGCTCAGAACTTTTAGGAAATCCACCTCAAAATAACTCAAGAGTCTATAATGAAAACCAAATCATATTTCTCTTAATTTAAATCATATGAAATTGTGGATTCCTACTTTAATTCAAAATTCACAATATAAACCTTGATTCAAATCTCGGTAAGTAATTTACAAAAAGAAAACTTAAGATCATAACATCATAAAAATCCAATTTGTTTATCTTGATATAAATAAAATAGTTTATTCTACAGGAATATAGTCTCAAAATTCAATACTTGTTTCATATCAATTCAAAATAATAATTCACACTCAATATCATTCTTGAAATTTATTCAACAATATTACCTCGTCAAGAAAGCTTGCAAATCACAATATAGACTTTAGATCAAAGCATAATAAGTGAAAATATCATGAAATCTACAACTTAAATAACTCATAATTTCATAATCTTCAAACAAGATAATTTGGACATAACTTCATTTATAAATCATAAATACTTAAATAAAAATCAAGTTTTGGGCACAAGAACGGATGAGATAGAATCTCGATTCAAAAATCAAGTTTTGGGCTCAAAAATAACTGCAATTTTTCTTTACAAATCGTGATTATTTTTTTCAGTATGAAAGATGACATTATTCATTAAATCTTTATTTAATACAAAAGTAGATGAGATAGAATCTCGATTCAAAGAGAGAAACACATAGTGTATAGAACGAGTATATAAATTGGTATCACCTAATTTTATTATCGCAATCCATAAATATCAATTTATATATCTATTTCATACAGATGTGACATGTAAGAAAACACTATAAATATTAAGTATATCTTCTTAATTGAATATCACAATCACATTATACTCATTCCATATAAATATAACATGTAAGAAACTATTTTATAAATCTTGAATGTAATATTGATATTATACAGGTTTCAGACATGAAATAATTCAAAAAATACAAGTTTGTATATTTATTTCATACACTAAAATAAATAATAACGTATAATATTTGGTGAAAGTCGATTTATATACCAACTTCTGCAATCATTATACTTATTTCATACTGATTTTATACAGAATTCATACACGAAATAACTAAACACGTTGATTCGTGTGCGCTGCTGGATTTGTTGTAAGTACGTTGTTTCGTGTGCGCTGATTTTGATTCTTATTGTAAAACCCACTTTCAACAAATAATTTTTACACTTCAATAGACGAGAATGAGTAAAACAACCTAAATTAAACGAAGGTCTAGAAAGTTGAATGAGGCTACTATTTTCAATTATTGTAGGACTTCTACACGAAGGAGTAGAATCGAATTTTGATTTAGACATAATTCACAATAGAGAATGAAAAAAACAAATATATCAATTTAGTATTTTTCGGATAGAAGATGAATGTTAACTATGAAACTCAGATTGTTCAACTAAGAAGATGAGTATAATATGAAAGAGATCCCAATATGAAATCCACTTTTTACAATCTTGTATTTTCAAGAAGAAAATATGAATATTAAATGGAGACACAAGTTTCAAGAAAGTTTTGAAGGTTGAGTATTATAACGGAGAAAGAGAGAGGTGAGATTGAGTATTAGAGAATGGAGAGAGAGAGAGAGAGAGTTGATTTACACGTAATCTTCCAATAAATTTATGTGATAAGTAAGAGTGTGTAATATTTTAAATAAAAAATAAGTAACATATATTTACCATAATTATCAATACACAGTTTAAGGAAAATATTGATTACAATCCTATAAATAAGGAACTAATTTTGAATTAAATAATTCAAAACGATTTATGAAAATATACTTAAAAAAATATCTCTATTAATAAGTTGCTATAACTTGTATGTAAATTGTTATTACTGTAATTATCTAAAAGTGTTGCTAAAATTTGTTATTTTAGATCTAATAATACTATAGGGGATAACTTTCTCTTAAAATATAGATGTATCAGATTATATTTCATTTTAACGTATGTTCAGTACTTTAAAAGTACTCTCTTGTTATTGGTTTTACTTCACAAATTTTGATTTGACATATTTATTAAAATATTAGTAACATGATTATTTTACTAAAATATCCTCATTAAATAGTATTTAAATTGTGATTTGAAACTAATTTGACGATAACATATTTAATGTTAAGGATAAAATAAGAAAAAAGAAGTTATCTTTTCTTGATATATCACAATGACAATTAAAAATTAAAATTCAATTATAGAATTAGTGACAAGTAAAAGTAAATGAAGAGAGTAAAATAATAAAATACTTTAAAAAGGTAAGATTATTTTTATTTTAAATAGGTAAGACAATTTTCTTCAAGAAATTGAAGTGACTTTGAGTTTTGAGCACATATCTTTTGCTTGTAGATTATTTATTCGTATTTGTTTATAACTCATACTTCATTTTCATTTTCATTTATCCAAGTATTGTTTAAGCTATAAGGGCTGAAGAATGCAATAGAGTTAAGATAATCCATATTCTTTTGATTTCTTAGCACATTTCAATATTACAACAGTTTAAAGGAACTGAATGTTAATTTTGATATTAGGTTTTTAACTTGTTAAATTTTATCTAATTTTTAGTCAAACATTTGTTATTTTTAAGTATTTTATTTTGTAGGTGTATTTTGTTTGTAATGTTAGAATTTATATTATCAATTAAAAAAATAATTATTATTAGCAGAACTGATTACAACAAAAATTACTCGCACAAACGCTAAAAGAATAATTTTAAAATAAATAATATTAATTTTTTATGGCCTCAAATTAATTTATGGCTTTAGGCCACAAATTTTCTTAAGCCGCCCCTATAAAGAACATACAAGGTAATTTCATGTTATTATTTTTATTTCGTGTTTAGATACGAATTTATTAGGTGATTCCAACATTAAGTTTTACGCACCGATGAAGGATCGTTTTATTCCATCAGAATCAGGGGTGGCTCTACCCATTTGAAAAAAAAGGTGGCCGCTTTAGGCCCCCAAATTAGAGGGCCCTCTTTTTTTTTTTAAAGTAATAATAGATTACAGATTTTTAAAAAAATATAAATATTATTTGAAGAAAAAATAAACTTTTTATATAAAAGAAATTTAGAAAGAGTTTGATATATTAAGTTCAAAGTACTATGTCTCAAGAAATTAATGTATTGATTATATTATTAATTTAAAAAATTATTAGAAGAAATCGATTATGTAATTTTAAAAGTAAACTTTATAAAAACAATTAATTTTTCTTAAAAAATTTAAAGCCTCCATTCGATTTTAGCTTTAGACCACGAATTTGCTGAAGCCGCCCCTGATCAGAATGCGAGAGGTTGATAGCAATAACAAGTAGAGATTGATAACAAAGGTGATTAAGAATGATATGTCCTCACAAAGACAATAACAAAAGTATACAAAATAAATTATATATTTTAGTTAACGCAAAATGCACGAGCAAAGCACGTAACACAACTAATACCAGCACCAAGCACGAACTTATGGTTTTTAACTCAAATATATCAATATGAAATTTCTAAAAGAAATGCAGAAGTTCTTCAAACAAATTGGTTTTGGGCACCTTGCCTTTGCCATGTAGGAAATAGCACTAAATAAAAGAATTGAAAGTGGAATTTGTTGATGAAGGTTTGCCAGTATTTATGTATCCAATTCACTTTACAAGAATAAATTCTCTGTGAAATTTTATTTGTACTCTTGCATTCTTCATTTTGGCTCATTATTTTTCTCATATTTTTGTTTTTGTTATTTTTCATAGATTTGTGTATACTCTACGTCTTTAAATATGTAGAATTATACTAATATGTAGAATTATACTTAGTATGTTATTATTCAACACTACTATAGGAGTA
>NC_061114.1:214940986-214952424 GCF_002878395.1 Capsicum annuum | reverse complement strand
TTAAATTTTATATCAACTAATGCTATTAATAATTGTACAATATGAAGAAGGATATCTTTTGATTTAAATAAAAAAGTTCAATCAAGGTAGGAATTGTTCTCTCTATTTTAATTTTTTTTTGTCTAATTTTTAATTTTCGTGAATTTAAGAGGGTAACAAAAAATAATAATTTTATGATCTTAAACAAAAAGTACGAAGAATGTATTATAATGTCTTTTCCTCTTTTGGTCTTAAGATGCCTATAAATTGAGATTATTTCTTCCTACAAATAATAAAAGTGTAAACAACATAAACCCCCTAGCTAATGAAAGTAATTACACAAATTCTCCTCTTATTTTCTCTCTCCAGAATTTTGACATAGATACTCATACACTCGGTCAAGTATTATACATTGGTCAAATGTCTGATGAAACAGCTAATCCTAAATTTAAAAAAATTGAAATCAGTAATTATTTTATAGTTTCTTAATTAACAACAATAATTAGCTAACATTAACTCGTTTATGAATAAAAATTGTGACTAATATTTGAATTTCAAAAAAATTCTTAAACGTCAATTTTTTTTTTTTGTTAAAATCTTGGATTCAAGATTTTGAAAGCAAAAAGTAACAAATTTCTTCTACATACGTTCTTCAATACTTCTAAAATCAATATGAATATCCCCATATTGCTGTGACATTCTGAAATTTGGAAGTCAGAAATTAGTTATGAGTCATACAAAAGTGACGCAATAATTATTTCGGAAAGTATTACTTTCTTGAAATTGGTTTTTAAGATCGTCATGGAATTTGATATTGACGAAGTACGTGAAAAAATTGAAGTTAAATATGTGGTTGAAGAAAACCCTTCTCCAATTGTCATAAGAAATGACAATGGAGTGAGGGTTTACATCGAGTTTAAGAAATATTTTTCTTGATTGGTTAATTTTCTGCTTTGTATTTCTACTTTTGACAAATCCAATAGTGAAGTAACGTTTGATAAAGAAACAGGTGTTGTAATGTGTATTGAGGGCAGTGAATATGATTTGGTTGCATTAACGGTTGTGAAAATGGATAATCAGTATGCTCTATATGTTCTTGAAATTGAAGTGAAAAACTTCATTACTGATTGTAAGAACATTGAAATAATGGTGAATCAGATTTACAAGGATAAGAAAACTCTTGTTTCAGTAATGGCAAGACATGCAATAGCTAATGGCTTCAAAATCAAAGCCAAAAGATTCGACCAAAAATAATATGATATAAAAGTGTCAATTATATTTGCTAAGCTTATAATCTATGGAAATCTATTTTTTGAGGTTTTGTAGAAGTGTATGTTGTGTAGTTGGGTGATCTGTTGATGTTTACACTTTTAAAACTACGAATGTATAATGTGTTATTATATATGTTTGCCAATGTATAATTAAACTGTGCTAGTTAAAGAAATATATGATAATATGTTTAAGACTTTCTGAACTTGCTAGTGTTTTATAGATGTTTTTCTATATTAAAGTACGAATGTATAATAGTTGATTATACATTCAGATAAATGTATACTGGGGCAGTTCCAGTATTGCCATTTTTGTCTTTCTATTTGCAATTGTAATAGTTTTGTTTAATACATTGACTTAGTTTTTATATGTTGATCCAACTATGTACAGATTTATCATAATAAAGATTGCAAATGGGTCTTGAAGGCATCTTGTATGAATGAATCAGAATTGTTTGTGATTAAAACATTTGATTCGGAGCATACTTGCAGTCTTAGTGACCGAGTGCTGAATAATGTGGTTGTGACAACTAATTTTGCGAGTGAATTTACAGCTCAACAATTAATCTATCACAAGAGAATACATACCCCTGCGGACATTATTGATGAGATGAAGTGTAACACCCCAATTCGCTGAACCGGAATGCTATACGGTGCTCATGACCCCGAGGGACCACAAGCTAATGCATGATTGATATCTGTACCTGTATACTGTAAATCATGATATAATAATACGGAATACATAGAACTGTAAGGCGATAAGGTTCAACTGAATAAAATCATGTGGGTGAAAATACCCAAAACAACTCAATCTGAAAGCTAAGTCTGAATGTAAATCTTAACGTAATCTGAAAGCCTCTAAACTATCTGAATAAAGGGTTGAAGGAATATGTCTCCAACTAACTCCGTAAAACTGAACTGAAGAAATAAATAAATGTATCAAATCATATTTTCCTCGAATTAATGAGGACTCACTGTGTCTCTACGACTGGAATGCTACCGCTACTGCTGGGCTAGAGCTCGTATGTTGGAACCTATGGTGTAACATGAAAAGAAAGCACCATAGCGCAAATGCTTCAATACAACTTGAGTACTGAGTATACGAGGAAGGTAGGTTGAGCATAAAGGGTTTCATGCATGAACAACACTGACTGACTAATATGAACATGGGAATACAAACACACATATATAGAAACTGGGACCGTGAATACGTGATAGCATGACCTATAAGATAATACATGGTTTACTGATAACTGTCATGACTGATAATGAAACTGTGGAAGTAGTGTTTAACTGACATGCCCCATGTATGCCATTATGGCTAAGCTGGGGTCCAATATCTGCCCCGATTGGAGGAGTGTCAATACCATGCCACGGGTAAGGACAACCTGTGAGTGACCTTTATCAGGTGGGTACTTAATGATAACGGTGGGAATCCTAAACTGACGGGTTAATCCACCTCATCAACCCTAATTTGACCGATTAAGATGTCTCAACCTACGCTGGCTATGTGGTTCTGGAACACAAGAATGACTACTAAGAATCACACCCTGAACTGGTGGGTGAGTTCCCATCCTTGGGTTCACTCAGTGCTAACCTCTACTCCCATCTGGAGGGACTGGACATGAATAACTGACTGTGCATGACTTAATCTTACTGAATTCCGTTGACTGGTGGAATGTTACTGATATCTGACAACTGGCTAAGATCATGAGGTTTTCCTGAGTCACATGACTGACTGAAGTCTATGGAATCATAGCTTGAGTTCGGATATCATGAAACATGACATGGCTCTAGGAACATAGCTATAGTTTTCGGGTACAATTCCCCCAGGACTCGATAGGAGGAAACTGACACACATGACATGACTTGATCACAAGATTTGAGTCGAAAATTCACAATATCATAAGTAAGGCTTTCATAATAAGAATGATTCTCAACAAACTATCACATGATCGGGAATGCACACAACATGTATATACTTGCATGGATTCAATAACATGGTCATTCCATATCTCAACAATATCATGAGCATCTCGTACAACTTCTTCAATTCAAGACAATAGCACGGGGATCACATTGAACATAAACTTAGAACATAGAATAGTTATTTAGGACTTATTATGTCATACAAGCATGATTTCTATTCCCTTAGGTATTTTCACAAACACCTTACATGCAAATCTTAGGCATAGGTGGATTCATCAAGATTACAAACATTCAACCAACAATTTCACATATTTATACGTTAAATACCACCATAGCCTCACAATAAACATACAAAGATCCCATCTTAGGCATCATCAAACTCCAACCACATGAACATCAACCACCAACAACATAAACATCATGATACAAAATTTAGAAGATGATTCTTGAGCTTCATGGATGAAAGGAGTCCATGAATTAACTCACGCATACCTTAGAAGGAAGATTCTTGATGATTGACGGAGGAATTTCCTTGAAATCAGATCTTCAAGCTTAGTTACAAAACTCTAGTTTTTTTTCTCTTTTAGTGATCTTGGATGATGAGCTTTGAGATAATAATAGGGTTGTAATATGTTTAGAAGCTATATATTTCGTAGGGTTAAGTTTAGGGACATTAAGGAGTGTTGAAAGACTTAATTACCCTTAAAATAACTCAAAATGGAGTGTTTTTGGCACCTGGAACTGAATTAGACGGTGCCCAAGTGATTGCCTAAGATAGGTTGGGAGGCGCCTAACCAATCGCCTATGTTTGGTTGGGCGGCGCCTATCCAATCGCCTATCCTTACTGTCTCTCACGAAAATAGGCATAACTTTTCACTCGGGTATTGGATTAAGGCGAAATTGGTATCGTTGGAAAGATAATTCGATTATATACAATTTGATGGGTATAAATCATCCAAAATACCACATTAAAATCGAGGTATACTCATTCAAAGATGACCCTAGCAAAATCGAACACTAAAACTTGAAGGATTCAAAAACTCTTAGGTTGTATTACCTTAAGTGACTCATATGAACATGCTTATTGTATCATAAGCTATCCTATCACTAGGATATTCATTGTAAGTCATGTACTCAAGTATGAATCACAGGATAGGAGATTTCATACGTAGGAATTCTTATTTACTTCCTAGCTTAGAAACATGCTGGGTATTATAATATCTCCCCCTTGGGAACATTCATCCTCGAATGAGAATTTACTGAGAAGGGATACAAGACAATAGAACCTAAACTAAACATGAGGAACTGCAACTTGATCTCATGACTGACATGCTAAACATACTGAACTCGTGCATATCTGATGCACGGACAACTGACACATGAATGCATGACTGTGTATGAAACGGTTAATAGGTACCAAGTTTATACTGGAAACATGAACATGAAACTGAATAAGATTAAGGAGAAATGTTACCTTGAGCTTGATCTGAATTGGCGGGGAAGAGGTGAGGATACTTGGTACGCATATCTGCTTCTGCTTCCCAAGTAGCTTCCTCATGAGATTGATTTTGCCAAAGAACCTTGACTAGAGGAACTTCTTTGTTCCTCAATCTACGAGTATGATAATCTAAGATTTTGACTGAAATCTCTTCATAAGAGAGGCTGTTCTGAATGTCGATGCTCTGAATAGGGACAACAACTGCTGGGTCACCTATGCACTTCTTTAGCAAAGAGACATGGAAGACTGGATGGACTGAGGCTAGATCTGAAATCAACTCATGCTCATAAGCTACCTTGCCGAAGCAACAAAGAATTCTGAAGGGACCGATATACCGGGGACTGAGTTTCCCTTTCTTGCCGAACCTCTTCACTCCCTTTATGGGAGAGATCTTAAGATAGACATAGTCATTGACCTCGAACTCAAGGTCCTTTCTATAAACATCTGCATAGGACTTCTGTCGGCTCTGAGCAGCCCGGAGTCTCTCTATGATCAACTGAACTTTTTCTTAGGCATCGAATATTAAGTCAGGACCTATGATTGAGGCCTCACTAACTTCGAACCAACCAATTAGAGTTCTACATCTCCTACCATAGAGAGCTTTGAATGAAGCCATCTGAATACTAGAATGATAGCTATTGTTGTATGCAAACTCAATCAAAGGCAAGTGGTCGTCCCAACTTTCCTTGAAGTCAATTGCACACACCCTTAGCATATGTTCAAAAGTCTAAATGGTCCTCTCTGCTTGACCATCTATCTGAGAATGAAATGCTGTGCTGAGATGGACTTGGATACCGAGACCCTTTTGGAATACTTTCCAAAAGTGAGAAGTAAACTGGGTACCTCTATCTGAGATGATAGATAGTGGAACACCTGTAACCTGAATAACTCCCTAATATAAAGTTTGGCATAATCCTTGGCAGAATAAGAAGTACGGACAGGAAGGAAATAAGCTGATCAATAATGACCCAGACTGAATCATGCTGATGATGAGTTCTAGGAAAACCCGTCACGAAGTCCATGTTAACTTCTTCCCACTTCCAAGTAGGAATAGTGAACTCTTGCATGGAACCACTAGGTTTCTAATTCTCTTTCTTAACCTACTGACATGTAGAGTACTTAGTCATAAAATCTGTAATATCTCTCTTCATCCCACTCCACCAATAGATCTCCCATATGTCGCGGTACATCTTAGTGACCCCTGGATGAATAGAGTATCGCGCACCATGCGCTTCTGCAAGAATTTTCTGCCTTAATTCATCTACACTTGGAACACATAGACGACCCTGACAATGAAGAACACTATCTCCCCCTTGGGAGAAAACCTCAACTTTTTGATTCTAAACTGACTCTTTAAGCTTGACAAGGCTAGGATCCCTGTCTTATTTCTCTTTCACCTCGGAAACTAGAGATGATTCTGAACTACTATGAATATATACACCACCTTCTAAAGAATTGACTAAGCGAACGCCTAGTTTGGCAAGCTGATGGATCTCCTGATCCATCTTTTTCTTACTATCCTCAACATGAGAAATACTACCCATAGAGAGTTGACTGAGAGCATTGGCCATAACATTGGCCTTGCCTGGATGATAAAGAACACTCATGTTGTAATCCTTCAAGAGCTCTAACCACCTTCTCTGGGGAAGATTGAGATCTTTCTGGGAAAAGACATACTGGAGGCTTTTATGGTCTATGAAGACATCTACATAAACTCCATAGAGATAATGCCTCCAAATCTTCAAGGTAAAAACTACCGCTGCTAACTCAAGATCATGAGTAGGATAATTCTTCTTATGTGACTTTAACTGTCTGGAGGCATAGGCTATGACCTTATCATGCTGCATGAGGACACAACCTAAACCCACTATGGATGCATAACAATAGACTACAAAACCATCTGAACCATCTGGAATAGCTAGACTGGAGCAAAGATGAGTCGAGTCTTCAACTCTTGAAAGCTATTCTCGCATGAATTTGATCACTGAAACTTAATCTTCTTTTGAGTTAATCTATACATGGGATATGCAATAGAAGAAAATCCCTCAACAAACCATCTGTAATAGCCAGCCAAACTTAAGAAACTCCTAATATCTAATGGAGATAAGGGTCTGGGCTAGTTTCTTACAACCTCAATTTTCTGAGGATCTACTCTAATTCCATCACCGGAAATAATATGGCCAAGGAATGCTATTGATCTTAGCCAAAATTTGCACTTGCTAAACTTAGAGAATAACTGGTGATCCCTGAGAGTCTGAAGAACAATCCTGAGATGGTCTGCATGATCACGCTCTGTGTGAGAATAGACCAGAATATCATCTATAAAGACTATGACAAACATGTCCAAGTACTGCTTGAACACACATTTCATCAAATCCCTAAAATCTACAGGGGCATTAGTAAGACCAAATGATATGACTAAAACTTTGAAGTGACCATACTGAGTACAGAAAAACTATTTTCAAAATGTCACATTCTCTAACTCTGAGCTGATGATAGCCTAATCTGATGTCTACCTTGGAGAAGTAACTGGCACCCTGAAGTTGGTCGAATAGATCATCAATCCTGGAAAGAGGATATCTATTCTTGACCGTGACCTTGTTGAGTTGACGGTAGTCAATACACATCCTGAGAGAACCGTCTTTCTTGCACACGAATAACACTGGTGCACCCCATGGGGAAACGTTGGGTCTGATGAATCCCTTATCTAAGAGATCCTTCAACTGATCTTTCAGTTTCTTGAGTTCTGCTGGTGCCATTCTGTATGGCAGAATAAAAACAGGTTGAGTATCCGAAAGAAGGTCTATGCCGAAGTCTATTTCCCTTTTGAGAGGAATGCCTGGAAGATCTTCGAAAAAGACATTTGAGTATTCATTAACAACAAGGACTATTTTGAGGCTGGGAGATTCAAAACTGGAATATTTAACATACACAAGATGATACACATACCCCTTAGAAATCATTTTCCTTGCTCGAAGGTAGGAAACAAGTTGACCCCTGAATGCTGAAATGCTACCCTTCCACTCTAGGACGGGCTCATTCGAGAACTAAAATTGAACTATCGTATTTCTACAGTCGACTGTGGCATAGAAGGAATGAAGCCAATCCATGTCGAGAATGATATCAAAATCAGTCATCTCTAACTCCACTAAATCTGCTGACGTGGATTTCTGAGATATCATAACCAGGCAGTTCCTGTATACCCACCGGGCTATGATGGTTTTACCCACTGGGGTAGAGATTGAGAAGGGCTCTACTAGGACTTCAAGACTGATTCTAAAATCGCCAGCTATGTATGAAGCAACAAAAGACAAAAATGTACCTCGGTCTAGCAAATCATAAACATGAACATGGAAAATCTGTAACATACCAGTAACAACATCAGGAGAATTTTCCTGATCCTTCTGGGACTAAAGAGTATAGAGTCTATTTGGGTGTTGCCCACTGGTATCACTGGAAATGGCACCCTGCTGGTTTGGGCGGCTGGACTGAGCAGTAGAATAATTTTACTGACCCTGAATACTTAACTACAGACACTCCCTAATCCTATGGCCTGGCTTGCCACAACCAAAACAGATATCACTACCAGTTCTGCAAATGCCGTTGTAGTTCTTACCACAAGTCTGACAAAAGGGATTCATTCAGGCACTGCTAACACCATCCTGAGATTTAGATCCTGGTGCTTTATCTCTATTGCTGTCTCTGAACTTCGGCATTGAAGTGCTGGCAGAGGAAGGAGTTGGAATGGCTGACTTGGAGAAAAACTATGAACGGTTTCCTCCATCTGACTTAGGGTGAGCAAAGTTGAAGTTATGTGACCTTGCTCTCTTGTTCTGCCTCTCCCTTGTCTTAAACTTCTGCTCTTCTACTTATTGGGCATGGGTCATGTGTCTGGCTAAGGTCATATCATCAATCAGCATCGCAACCTACACTCATTTACCACGCTATTGTTGACCCCTGACACGAACTTGCTCATCTTAGCTCTATTGTCTGCAACCACATGAGGAGCATACCTGGCTAGCTGAGTAAATCTAAGAGAACACTCCCTAACCATCATATTCCACTGCCTGAGATTGATGAACTCAAGAACTTTGGCTTCCCTCAGCTCTTGGGGAAAGAATCTATCTAAGAAGGCCGTGACAAATTCCTCCCACTCGATAGGGCCTGTATCATCTAACCTCTCAGACTTTCACTATTTGTACCAATCATGTGTAACATCCTATAACTGGTAGGCGGCTAACTCAGCACTATCAATAGAAGTAACACCTATGATGTCAATGACCTTCTGGACTTGGTCAATAAACTCCTGAGGGTCCTCATTAGACTTAGACCCATGGAAAGATGGAGGGTTCATATGGGTGAAGTCCTGAACCCTAGCTGCTTTAGGATTGGCCACTGGATTGGATGTAATGACTGGTGGCCATTCATTCTGTGCAGCCATGGACTGAGCAAGTGTGGAAAATGTGGCTCTAAACTCCGTATAGGAAAAATGTTCTCCCAAAGGATCTTTGGGCTGAGGAGCTAGCTGGTTTCTTCTCTTTGGGGCCATGGTCTGGAATAAGAGAAGAATGGATTAGACTGAGATTTTAACTTGTGATTATGCTCACTAGCATGACATGGATAATGAAGAAAGGGGACTGTTCCTAAAACATCTTATAGCCTCCCGCACATAAATGTCGCACATAACACACCCATGTACAAGACTCTACTAGATGCGACTTTCAGACTTCCTAGGACTCTATTGAACCTTAGGCTCTGATACCAAGTTTGTAACACCCCGATTCACTGAATCGGAATGCTACATGGTGCTCATGACCCTAAGAGACCACAAACTAACCCATGACTGATATCTGTACCTGTATACTGAAAATCATGATATAATAATGCGGAATACATAGAACTGTAAGGCCATAAGATTCAACTGAATAAAATCATGTGGGTGAAAATACCCAAAACAACTCAATCTGAAAGCTAAGTCTAAACATAAATCTGAACGTAAATCTGAAAGCTTCTAAACTATCTGAATAAGGAGTTGAAGGAACATGTCTCCAACTAACTTCGTAAAACTGAACAGAAGAAATAAATAAATATATCAAATCATATTGTCCTAGAATTAATGAGGACTCACTGTGTCTCTGCGACTAGAATTCTACCGCTATTGCTGGGCTGGAGCTCATGTCTCGGAACCTATGGTGTAACATGAAAAGAAAGCACCATAGCGCAAATGCGTCAGTACAACTGGAGTACTGAGTATATGAGGAAGGTAGGCTAAACATAAAGGGTATCATGCATGAACAACACTAACTGACTAATATGAACATGGGAATACAAACACACATATATAGAAACTGGGATCGTGAATACGTGATAGCATGACCTGTAAGATAATACATAGTTTACTGATAACTGTCATGACTGATACTAAAATTGTGGGAAGTAGTGTTCAACCAAAATGCCCCATGTATGCCGTTATGGCTAAGCTGGGGTCCAATCTCTACCCCAATCGGAGGGGTGTCAATATCGTGCCATGGGTAAGGACAGCCTGTGAGTGACCCTTATCTGGTGGGTACTCAATGAGAACGGTGGGAATCCTAAATTGACGGGTTAATCCGCCTCATCAATCCTAATCTGATGGGCTAAGATGTCTCAACCTACGCTGGCTACGTAGTTCTGGAACACAAGGATGACTACTAAGAATCACACCCTGAACTGGCGGGTGAGTTCCCATCCTTGGGTTCACTCGGTGCTAACCTCTACTCCCATATGGAGGGACTGGACATGAATAACTAACTGTGCATGACTTAATCTTACTGAATTCCGTTGACTGGTGGAATGTTACTGATATCTGACAACTGCCTAAGATCATGAGGTTTTCCTGAGTCACATGACTAACTGAAGTCTATGGAATCATAGGTTGAGTTTGGATATCGTGAAACATGACATGGCTCTAGGAACACACAACTATAGTTTTTGGTTACAAGTACCCCCAGGACTCGATAGGAGGAAACTGACACACATGACATGACTTGATCACAAGATTTGAGTCCACAATTCACAATATCATAAGTAAGGCTTTCATAATAAGAATGATTCTCAACAAACTATCATATGATCGGGAATGCACACAACATGTATATAATTTCACGGCTTCAATAACATGGTCATTCCATATCTCAACAATATCATGAGCATCTCGTACAACTTCTTCAATTCAAGACAATAGCACGGGGATCACGTTGAACATAAACTTAGAACATGGAATAGTCATTTATGACATTATGTCATAAAAGCATGATTTCTATTCCCTTAGGTATTTTTACAAACACCTTACATGTACATCTTAGGCATAGGTGGATTCATCAAGATTACAAATATTCAACCATCAATTTCACATATTTATACATTAAATACCACCATATCCTCACAATAAACGTACAAAGATCCCATCTTAGGCATCATCAAACTTCAACCACATGAACGTCAACCACCAACAATATAAACATCATGATGCAAAATTTAGAAGATGGTTCTTGAGCTTCATGGACGAAAGGAGTCCATGAATCAACTCACACATACCTTAGAAGGAAGATTCTTGATGATTGACGGAGGAATTTCCTTGAAATCGGATCTTCAAGCTTAGTTACGCAATCCTAGTTATTTTTCTCTTTTAGTGCTCTTGGATGATGAGCTTTGAGATGATAATAGGATTGTAATATGTTTAGAAGCTATATATTTCGTAGGGTTAAGTTTAGGGATGTGTAAGT
>NC_061114.1:214770396-214940886 GCF_002878395.1 Capsicum annuum | reverse complement strand
AGTTATTTTTCTCTTTTAGTGCTCTTGGATGATGAGCTTTGAGATGATAATAGGATTGTAATATGTTTAGAAGCTATATATTTCGTAGGGTTAAGTTTAGGGATGTGTAAGGAGTGTTAAAAGACTTAATTACCCTTAAAATAACTCAAAATAGAGTATTTTTGGCACATGAAACTGACTTAGGCGGTGACCAAGTGATTTCCTAAGCTAGGTTGGGTGTAGCCTAACCAATCGCCTATGTTTGGTTGGGCGGCGCCTAACCAATCGCCTATCCTTACTGTCTCTCAAAAAAATGGGCATAACTTTTCGCTCGGGTATTGGATTAAGGTGAAATTGGTATTGTTGGAAAGCTAATTCGATTCTATACAATTTGGTGGGTCTAAATCAGACAAAATACCACAGTAAAATTGAGTTATACTCATTCAAAGATGACCCTTGCAAAATCAAACACTAAAACTTGATGGATTCAAAAACTCTTAGCTTGTATTACCTTAAGTGATTCATATGAACATGATTAATGCATCATAAGCTATTTTATCACTAGGATATTTATTGTAAGTCATTTACTCAAGTATGAATCACAGGATAGGAGATTTCATACGTAGGAATACTTATTCACTTCCTAACTTATAAACATGCGGGGTATTACACCTAGGTTGTTTACGGAGTCGATATTAACTACATGAAAGCCTAGCACACAAAAGAGAAGGCGATTGCAATGCTTGGAGGTGGACCAACGGATGGATATAGAAAAATGCCTCGTTATATCTATATGCTGAACCAAGTGTATTCGCAATCACACATTCAGATGCATAAGATAGTAGATAATGAGTTTAAATACTTTTTTATTACATTGCATCCCATGATAAAGGATTTTAAATTTTGTCGATCTATTGTAGTTGTTCACGGGGCTCATTTAAGTGGTCCGTACGAAGGAATCTTTGTATCGGCAAGCACATTAGATGGTGCAGGTACTGTGCATTTATATGATGTTATACATTGATGTTTTATGTATAATAATTCATAAAGCTGCTAAAATTAACACCTTTATAAGTAACATTTTTTTCATTGTTTTCCTTGTTTCTTTTATATTTAGGTTGTATTCTGCCATTAATTTATGGTGTTGTTGATTCATAGAATGACAATGCGTGGACTTGATTTTTTTCAATAGTTTAAAGAGGCATTTGGTGAATGAGACAACATGTGTGTTGTATCAGACAGAAATGAAAGATTTGCAAATGACGGTATGTATTAGAATAATTATGTAACAGAAACTTTACTATCCATTGATTATATATACATATATATTTAATTTATAATGAATGTGTGCTTTGCTAACATGTTAAGGCAGTTGGTAGTTATCTTTATTGTATATATGATTTGGGACGGTGGTACATTGTCGATATTGAGCGTGACACATGCAACTGTGGCCGGTATCAAATTGATGAAATACCATGTGCACATGGAATTATCGTATTAAAAAGTAAAAATATTGATGTAAAGGATTATGATCGTTATTGCTCTGAATTGTATAGGCCAAACACCATAGTAAAGACATATAAACTCCCGATAGTTCCAATGCCAGACAAGAAGGATTGGAATGTTCCATGTTTTGTTAATGATGAAGAAGTTTTGCCTCCCAAATATAGAAGACCACCTGGTAGACAAAAAAATAAAGTCATTTGAAATCAAGTGAATCATTGTCTTAAAGTTTGAACTGCTGCGGTAAATGCGGACGAGCAGGTCACAATAGAAGGACTTTTGGTTTGTTTCCAAAAGAATCATGATAAAGATAATATATTTTTCTGTATGTTGATGCTTTGAATGGTTTTATTTGTTTAAACATTTTTATTAGATTTTGTCAGAATGCTGGAACAAGTAATATTAAGTTGTTTAATTGCTATTTGATTTTCACTTTTTTAATGAATGGTTTATATTATAAGAACAGTTTGAAGCATTTTTCATATATCATGTTTCGTAATCATATTAATTGTAGTTATAACTTATGGATATTTTTTAGTATGTAACCTGAAAAATATTACATTAGTCAAATGTTGAAACATAAGTTGTAGCAAACTGTTATACATTAGTAGTTACTGTGTTAGAAATGTATGATATAGCGTTATACTTTTTTTAGTGTATTATATTAGACACAAAAAATGTCATTTAACTTAATTTTGTTTTTTTTTTTTTTTTTTTAAGAAAAAACATTAGATGAAATATGAGAATCATGTTTTATGTGTATGATAACACATTATATGTTTGTGTAAAATATATGTTGTTCATTTACGAATGTATAATATTATATTATACATTTGTATCATTGTATGAAATAGTATCATACTTTATAAAATGAATGTTGTGAAC
The DNA here is from genome assembly GCF_002878395.1 of Capsicum annuum. Classification (NCBI taxonomy): domain Eukaryota; kingdom Viridiplantae; phylum Streptophyta; class Magnoliopsida; order Solanales; family Solanaceae; genus Capsicum; species Capsicum annuum. Next base: position 214,938,519 of record NC_061114.1, on the reverse strand, counting down.
TTTGTTTGTAATTTTTCAAGGAAAAAATGTATGACAAGATGTATTATGTTATGTATTATATATATTTAAATGTATTAGATATTAGTTCAATGTATTTTTAACTTATAAGAAAATACACGTTATAGTACAGTTTAGTCTTATATTTGTTTCTATACATTTAAAAAAAATAAAAGGCAAACTCAATATCTACCAAGAATTAGTTTGTAACATCACAATAGTGTGTTAGTAACTGCAAATCCTTTTTTCCAAAAATAAGAATACATTCATAAGATGTGCATTAACATCCAGAAAGTAATCTTGGAATTCGTTAACATCAACCACAAAAGTAAAAATTAGTTCTTTCAATGCCAACTATTATAAAACATTGCTACTCTAAAGTAACAATTTTACTTGCATCAATTTCTTCTAGAACACTATACCTTGGCTGAGGTGGATCTCCATTATCTCTCGTGTACTCTTCATTTGCCTTTTCCACTCTGTAATGCCACAGTAATAAAGCATAGCGTGCACATTGAATTGCAAATCAAACCCACATGAATGAACTTGTTGTCCTTCACTTAATATTTCTGCATAGGCACAGATAAATACGCCACAGTCCCTATTTTAAAAAAATAAAAAATAAAATAATAATCAGTACATTACTTATAACATCATTATACATGAAATAAACTGTAATTAACTTACAAACTACCAGATGCTTGTTGTTGGATGTTTTGCACATAGTCAACATCAAATGGGATTTCATTGACAACATAGTTTGTTGAACAAGCTTCCCTTTGTACGCTTCAAGTGATGACTAGTTAGTTCGCTCGGTCTTTTCATAAAGGTTATTATCTGACAAGTAAGTAGGCAGTATCACAACAAGTTTTTGTATTTCAATTGGTGGTTCCTTTTTCCTTTTACTTAACAATGAGTCATACACCCGTAGCAATCTTTTCTCCACGACAATCACAGTCAATACCCAGTGAAATTCTTTTCTGTAGTTAATTAGAACATATACCTTATCAATCATGTATTATGATAACCTAGCAGGCATATAGAATCCATGAATTATATTTGCAATACCATCTTCATTCTTAGCCACCACAATTGATTCTGCATAGTCTTGTTGCATGGATAGCTCAACTGCCGGTTCCGCTGGATAATATCGAGTATGTGTCTTCTCAATATATGTTTTAAAGAAGCTGCTAATCATTGTATATCTATAATTATCACCCAGCTGAAACTTTGATTTCTTTCTCAAGTGGTAGAAGATCACATCTAAATGCTACATCTGAAAACAGGATAACAAAGTAAAAATAATTGAAAGAAATCACTAGCTTCATTTTTGGTTGTTTAAAGTAAGTCAAATGCAGTGAAGCATTCAAGACTAACACTACATGTATGATATACAGTTATGCATCCTTAAATTTGATAGATTTTATATTCCAGGGCTTGATGTAATAAAAATTTAATTAGCCCATAATTAAAACATAAATGATATGGTGTTAACTACATGTATGGTATACAGTTATGCTGGTGTTACATCTTAATATACATTCTATGTTGATTAAAGTTGGATAACTGATAATGGAAAATACTGAATGTGTGATATGTTATTATACATTGGTTCAGATGTATGATAAAAATTTTACTATGTCAGGCAGTGTTAGTACAAAATGATAAAATGAACAAAAATGTAATACAATAATGAACCTAGAATATTAGTATTTTAGATTACATTTCAAAATTAGACTTTAAAAATATTTAGATCATATTATAAAAGTAACAGAAGTCGTAAGTTGTCAAATTTATGTTATGGTGTTGTAAAAAATTAACTTTCAGCAAAAGCACTTATGATATAGATCATATTTAGATTAAGTTACCTCATCGTTTCATCATGTATTGCGTTCGGACATCAAGTAAAATCAATTCTTGAACTGTGGGTATGCAATGACAAAGTCCACTTGTGGGTAACTAATCCTGAAGCATTTACTCTATAGTGGGTGTCTGTTTCTTTCCTGAAAAAACATCATTCATTACACATCAAAATTATTTATAATGGCCCAGTATTGTTAGAGAAAAATAATATCAAATTTCTTTCTTGGCAGAATGAGTTTTCAGTAATCCTACAGCAATCCAGTGGGAGTAATTGATCATCAATTCATTCGGCAAATCTTGATTAATGGTGTACCCATCAAAAGTATACTTCAGCTTCTCCTATTTATTTGAATCGGTCGCATCCTTAGAGCCAGAATCATACTTTGTAATGTACGGTGACCTTAAAGCTCTGGACTTTTTTCTTTTCCTTTTGGCAGGTTCTTTTGCTTTTGAGGATTCAAGCTCTCAAACCTGAGCATCAGGGAAATCAGGTGGAATCTGACTGTCCGGAAGGTCCCATTGGCTTTCGGTCATTTTATTTGAAGCACCAACATCCAATGACTTTGTAGTCAAAGGTGTTGATAGACCAAATAAAATTATATCTACAACTGCCTAAATTGAATAAGTTATTATCCCACCAACTTCATCCTACGTGAACACATAATGATGTATAATGTATAGATACAATATCTAAATGTATAACTATATTAATACTTACGACATTTATGCTTAAGGTGAACGATACTTGTTATTACATACTACATTAAACATAATTGTACATGTATAATATTATTCATTCATTTATATAGAACAATTAGTAATCTGGAACAATTATCTTTGCACTAAAAAAATAGTGCATAACCATATATTTATAGTACATTTAGTTAATGTCCTTTCATAAAAAAATATTTTGTAATAAATAATACATACCCAAATTACCATAATCAACATGTTTAAGTAATGAGTTATCAGAAAATCATGATCACCTAATGTTCATTAAGTGTATAACTACTTCTTAAGAGAACGATTGTATAACAATGTTAGAAATCACGAGAGCATCAATATCCCAAAAAAATTGATATGCACCAGAAAAACATTAAGTCCTAGTACGTACTTTTACAAGATCGAACACGTAGATAGATATATTTTTTATAAAGAAAAATCAGTATTAGGGACTAAAAAAATACCTGCACATCTTCTATATCAACACTTTCCTTTTTTTTCAAATCCACTTCATGACCATCTTCTTTAGCGCTTACATTGACATCCTATATTAAATAATTATTATCGTGTGTGAACAGTTACTCAAAGTAAGAGAAAAAAAGATTGAGATGAAGTTTTAAACCTGTGACAAGAAATTTCTATCTGAAATGGGGGCATATGAATATATAAATCTATCAATAATAACAAATGATGTCATAGGTGATTCACAAACAATGTTATATCAGTAATAACATAAATATGTATGATGATATCCATAAACTACAAGGTTTATGTTCAATAAACTATTTGTTTGTTGAATGTATGACTTTTTTTATACATATGATTGAATGTTTTATTAACATTTAACTGACCCAATATGAAGAAGTTAATAGAAAATACATGTATATATAAAAAATTTGTATTAATTAAGTAATATTAGGGACAAAAAAATACCAATAAATCTTCAACTTTCATAATGTTCTTTTTTTCAATTCTTCATCACTACCTTCTTCTTCATATGCCATAATCTCATACTATTAGTTATTTGATAATTATCCTTATCCAATTTTTCTAAAGACAAAAATTTGTACTTATTAATACAACTTTTAAACAATGTACAAGATATTAAAATCGTCAAGATCCATGCAAATTTATATTCAGTCAATAAGGTTAATATCCCATTTCAACCAATAACAAAATCTACATTAATATAGGCATATATTGTAGAAAAAAATCTGATGTACAGAAAAATACCTCCAAAGCTTTCATATCAGAACAGTTTTCATTTTTTAAATTATCCTTACGACCTGCCTCTTTATCGACCGCGTTTATATTCTAAATTAAATAACAACAAGTTTTAATGAATAGTTATTCATAAAAATGTTTTAGGTGATTCATGAATGATGTTATTTAAGTAATTATAAATAACATAAATATGTATGAAGATATTCATAAATAACATGTCTGTTTTTGAAGGAAAAAATAGTATGTTTAATGTATAACTGATCATTATACATTCAAGTTAATGTATGATGAAAATGAAACTGCCCAAATTTAGTAAATAACAAATATTACAGAAAAAATACTAGCAACTCTTGCCCTTCAAGAATGTGCTGCTTATTAAATTCTTCATCACAAGACTCTTTTATATCGTTAAGTGATCCTTTGTCATAATCTTCGTGCTTTATTAAAAAGAAATAACATTTGGTTTTGATATGGTAGTTATGTAGAGTTATAGTAACACAACAACATAATTGACAAAAAAATACTTGCATATCCTGCTTATATGGACTCTCATATTTCTTGTATCTGTCTTCATGACTTTGTTGTTGTTCATCAATTTTCTCCTCCTATATAACACAAATATTCTAAAGGTATGAATATTTTATCAACATTATACAAAATATAATTAAACTTAATTGTTATACCTGTGATTGCTTATCTTTTTCATTCTTCAATGCTTTGATGACCTCAACAGGTATTTTTGATGTTAGTGTAACCAGTTCAGCCATATTTTTAGCAAACTTATAACGTAAAGAAAAAAAGTCAGTAGAAACACATCATGCTATTAAAAAAAAATCAAAAAAGAAAGTAAACTTACACATTAGTTGATGCAATTCTTCATTTAATCAACATCTATACTTGATTTAGAAGTCCTTTCTGACTGTGTTGAAGATGAAGGAACAAACTTGTGCTGGTGATTCTGAGGAGTCACACCATTCTCCATGTTGATGATGTTGAAATTCAGACACATCAATTTCACCTTTGTCTGCTAAATCCTTTTGTGTTTCACTATACAAAATAGATACATGATATACTGAATGATTACGTGTAGATGTATCATCATCCATCACCGTTGTACTATCTTGCTGAAACATCACAGTCCTTCTTCTCTTTAAAGGTTGGTCAGATGATACAGGCGAAGCTAAACCAATCTTTATGAGGATTTTTCACAGTGATACAGTGCTAAAATCACCAAATTCTTCTGCAATGGCACCTACACACTATTGAAGTTCATCTACTATCCTTTTCAACATTCCATCAACAGATACTGAAGCACAAGTTGTTGGATTAAATATCTCAAAATCTTTAGAAAAGGACAAATTTAACCTACTAACTTCTTTGATTGTAGGTTGTATATTCTTGTGCAAATGCTAGAAAGAATAATTTTAAAATAAAATATTTTCATATAAATAAAATGACTTGAAGAAACAGAATAAGTACAAAGTTAAACAATTATTTTACTAAACATGCTAGACATAAAAGATTCGTACTTAGACCTTATACACTCCATAGACCAGTTTAGTATTCTTGGGATTATGTTTCTCTGACGGACAACATTTTTTTATTCTACCTCAGAGAAACACTTAAACATCCAAACATTTAGAGCATGCAGCATTCCACCCAATGAACATAACTACTTTGTGATATTAAAATTCTAATGCCAAGAACTCATTAACTTTTCAAATGTGACCTTCCCCCATGGAAAGAGAATGTACCAACCGTCCTTCACTATCTGAAAGTGTGCAACATTGATTGATGCTTCCTTATGCTGAGAAAACATGAATGTATGAACAAAGAACAGTATCGCCAGGTTTAGAGCATCTTCAGTGTTATCGAAGTTTCTCATCTGCACACGTGTTATTAGTTTTGACCTAGTTATTGCTTCTTTATTGTCAGGAAAATACTTTGACGTCAACACTAATTTTGATGATGAACTACACATATAATCATCAATATTACCGATATAATTAAGACCGGTAATAATGGAAAATTCAAGCATAGTGAATTTGAGGATTTCCCCTTGTACCCAAACATGAAGTTCGTCCTTATTATCCTGCTAAATTTCAAGCATTAGGAGACATTTTAAAATCTGTCCTATCCAGTTGCACAATTACATAAGCATTAGGAGACATTCTTTTATCTCTTCACCGAAAGCACAATTACATAAGCTCCCCATATGCAATGGGTGTGGTGGGACTTTGTCAATTCGGTATTTCATGCCCTGAAAAAAATACCTTAAAAGCTAACAACTACACATTGTATGAGGATCATTTCTACTTTAAAAAACTAAATCAAACCCACATTAAATAACTTTTAGTCATGTCTGAGGGTAACTTATACATTTATAAATAAACTGCTTTTAATGTATAATAAAGTCAGACTAATATATACACTACAGTAACACACGTATGAGGTTAACTTATACATCTCAATAATTAATATAAGTTGTTAGACATGTATGATGGTTACTTATTCATTTACAAATAACTTGCTTTAATGTATAATAAAATCAAACCCTAACCTCTTTAGAGTTGCACATGTATGAGGGTAATTTATACATCTAACAATTCTTATTATACTCTAAAAAAAAACTACATATAAATATGTATGAGGGTAACTTATACACCTAAAAATTTCAAACAGGACCATAATTAAACAACATATACAAATATATGATGGTTATGTATAAGTTTCTTTAATGTACAATAAAACCAATCCCTAACCACTGTATAGTTACACATGTATGAGGGTAACTTATACATTTAACAATTCTTGTTATACTCTAAAAAAATACATATAAATATGTATGAGGGTAACTTATACACCTAAAAATTTCAGACAAGACCATAATTAAACAACAAATACAAATGTATGATGGTTATGTATACATCTAACAATTTATATCAGACAAAATATAACCAATAATTACACATGTATGAGGGTAACTTAAACATGTCAAAATTAATATCAGCTTTATTAGAATGTATAACCTATAGAAAAAATTACAGAACACATACATTATACATTACTGTGATGAAAAAAATAATGTATCATGACTTATTATACATATGTCAAATTAAACCTAAACTCATAATAAATACCTTCGGAAGACGTGATTGGTCCGAATCGTCAAACTTCTTTTTACTTGATTTTGAACTAGACTTCATCGATTTAGAAATGACCTTATCCCTCAATTTCTTCATTGTAATGGGGTTGTTTCTATGCTTTGAGCGATTCTTTATGAATTTTGAATCCTGTTGATCAAATGTACCAAGAACAAATCCAAGTGGAATATATTTTTTATTTAAATCTAATTGAGTAATTCCTAAACTAAAGCTTGGAGGATAATCCATTACCAATTAACACTATTTTGACTTAACAGTATTGTTAAATCGAATTACAAAACAAGAAAATCAAAGATCTAGCTAGTACTATATGAAAAATAATGAAAAAATGAACTACTGAACCTGAATATGATTGAATAATACTGTAATTTGTACACGCAAACAAACAAAAAATGGAAAACCCCTGATTTGATAAAGTTGAACAAAAAGATTCAAAAAATTAATGAAGTAAATTATTAAAAATAATTAAACCTTGATAACTTACAATTTGATAACCACTAAGTAGAAATTACTTCAATTTTGCAATAAAAGAAAGGTTTTAAAAATGGCGTGAAATAGGGACAGATTGTAACACCTCGAATATAGTACCCAAAATATTACACGGTGCTCATGACCCTGAAGGACCACAATCTAACCCATGATTGATATCTTTACCTGAATACTGCAAAGTATACTATATAAATGCAAAATTTAAGCTGTAAGGCTATAAGGTTCAAAACTGTAGTCATAACTGATAACCATATGATAAAAATAATGTTTGAATATGGTATAACAATACAAAAACTAATAATAACTACCTAATAGGATATAGTCTGATAAAACAACTAGCCTGAAAGCCTCTAACTGTCTGAATAATCTGAATAAGGAGTTCATGGGATATGTCCCCAACTAACTCTATCTACTGAACTGACTAAGTACTAAAATATGAAATAATCATATAATATATCTTGAAATAATGAGGACTTATTGTTGACTCTATCTGCTGAAACTAGAATGCTACTGATGCTCTAGAGCTCGTGCTTCTAGACCTATGGTATAAAAGCACCATAGCACGAATGTGTCAGTACGACTGAATGTACTGGTATGCAAGTGAGGTAGGATGAATGCATGGGGTTCATATGCATGAACAATACTAACTAACTGAATAACATAAACGTGAAATACATGCATGAATACGTAAGTCTAACTGAAGTCGTGATAGGACTAAATACTGAGTTCTGATTTCTGAGTCTACTGATATTAGGGATTTACTATTATCTGAATTTACTGATACTAGATACTGAATAACTGTATTACTGGCAAGCTGAAAACTAAGTTTATTGATAACTAAATATACTGATACTATATTACAGATAATGAATGACTATTTCTTACAATCCTGATTATGAAGAACTGGACTGATTGACTGTATCCAATAGTTCTAAAACTAAATACTGATAACATGAGTTTCTTATAACTGATATACTATTAACTGAGTGACTGTGTCTGACAGTCTTGATTCTAATAGAACTAGCTGAGTTGCGTACTGAGCTAAGTTGACTGTATCTAATAGTCCTAGAATTTGAAGAACTATCTGAGTTCTATTACTGAGACTGATACTGTGACTGTGGGAAGTAGTCATCTAATCGACATGCCCCAAATGAGCTATTAAATTTTAGTTGGAGTCCAATCTGTAAGCCCAATTAGAAGGATATCAGTATCGTTCCACGAGTAAAGACAAGCTATGGGTGACCCTCATCTTCTAGTTCCCCCATAAGAGAACGGTGAGACCCTCATCTGACAGTGTTGATCCACCTCAGCAACCCTCAATCTAATAGTGTTGATGTCTCAACCTATACTGGCTACATAGTTCTCAAACGCAAGGATTGCTTATAGGAATCACACCCTCTAATAATAGTTGAGTTCCCATTCTTAGGTTCACTCTGTGCTAACTCCTACTCCCATCTGAATAGACACTGAACTGATTAACTGAACTGGACTGAACTGAGTTAATAAAGTTTCACAGACTGATAGAATACTACTGATATTACTGAATTACTGAGATTACTAGATCACTAAGATTACTGGAGTTTTCCTGAGTCATAAGACTAACTTTATTCTATTGAACATGGCTTGACTGAGAGTATCTTGAAAACATGACATTTGCTCTAGGCACATAGCTAAATTTTGGTTACAAGTACCCCCAAAAATCGATAGCATAAAACTGACAAGACTTAACACTTCTTGAACACATGACCAATATCCACAATTCATGATACAATATGTTAGGGATTTCATGAAGCACATGATTATCATATTGTTGTACATGGATTAGTATGCATACAAACATGGCATGATTTCATCATTTTAATCTCATAGGAAATCCATTCAAATTATTTCAAAGCATAGGTTTAGCATGTGAATCATCGTGAACATGTAGGTATAGCATAAATTAAGAAACATGCCATAATTTTGAAACATGGAAACTAAGTACTTGACCATCATTCATTCATTGGGGAATATTATCAAGCACTTGGTGTGCATTATATATGCACATAACATGAACATCAAGTAGTCATCATGATTCAATTCTAATTTTATAATTCAAGTTTTTTAGTTATGGATTCACATTAATCTACACATAAAATAATCAATTCAACATGAAACATGCAATAAATCATGAATACACATAAATTCCAACCATGGAAATCATAAAGTCAATTACTTGAGATTTTAAAAGAAATTCTTGGGCTCCAAGGGTGAATGGGACCCTTGGATGAACACTTTGCATACCTTTGTTCTTGATTTTATAAAGATTGATGGAGAGGTTCTTGAGTTTTGGTCTTGAATTGGATCCTTAATTGAAATACTAAGCTTGTTATTGAGAGTGTTTTATTAAAATAATGAGTAATAAGGTTATTTGGGAGTGAAATCTCATGTTTTAGCATTGTTGGGTAAAGGGAACCCTTTACCCTTTAAATATAGAGATGGAATGCAAAAAAATTTAGAAGCGTGCTATGGAGCGTGTGTCACATGCTCTAGTGCGTCGGGATGGATCGTGTATCGCATGCTCTACTACACCCCCCAGGGGTGGACTGGAGCACCCGCTGCACGCTAAAACGGTGCCACTATTTAAAAATCCAAGCATGCCTTAAATGGATTCTGAAAATTCTGAAACTCACTCGAGATGTACTATTGACTTGTCTCATCATAATGCAACTTGAAAATCTTAAAACGGAGGTTGAGAAGGTCATCCAATAAATCCCCAAAGTTTGAAGGCTTAAAATGAGGCTAAGTCTTTAACACTTAGCTAAATTTTCTAAGTGTTGGAGCTTTAGAAGAGCTTTAAGGAGATGAACTAAACTTAGACTTTTACGAGGTCTTACAATATCTCCCTCTTAGGAACAGTCATCCTCGAATGAGACTGAATAAGATGGGACAAATGATAAGCAAAAGTACGTACATGACATACACTACTGAAACATAATTTCATGACTGACATGACTGATAAGCTGAATATATCCTACTGAATATGAATATCTAATGCATGACTGATAAGCTAAATTTATCATATTGAATATGCTTATCTAATGTATGATTGATAAACTAAATTCATACATATCTGATGCATAAATAACTGATTCATGAATGCATGACTGAATGTTTTGATGAACTGAGTTCTCACAATGAGAATGCATGTCTGATGCATGATTACTTAACTAAACTGATACATATATGCATGACTGAATATGCAATGGCACCTAGTACCGCATTGTAATGGAATTCTAAACATGAAACTGAATAAGCTTAAGGAAAATTATTACCTTGAGCTAAGTCTAAGTTTGCGGAGAAGAGGTGAGGGTACTTGGTCCACATATATGCTTCTGTTTCCTAAGTAGCTCGCTTAACGGACTAATTCTGTCAAAGAACTTTGACTAGAGGGACTTCTTTATTCCTTAGTTAGCGAATTTGATAGTCTAGGGTTTCGACTAGAACTTTCTCATAAGAGAGGCTTTTCAAAACATCCATGCTCTGAGTAGGGACTACAACTAATGGGTAACCTATGCACTTATTGAGCAAGGAGACATGGAAGACTGGATGAACTGAGACTAGATCTGAAGGCAATTCGAGCTTATAAGCTACTTTACCGAAACGACTAGAATTTTGAAAGGAGAAACATATTGGGGATTGAGTTTTCCCTTCTTGCCGAATCTCTTCACTCCCTTTATGGGAGAGATCTTTAGATAAACATGGACACCAATCTCAGGCTTGATATCGTTTATCGAATAGCTATGCATAGGAATATGAGAACATGGCTGAGTCTGAATAATGATGCATTAACCAAATACTGTGAAATGAATATCGTGAACTGAATCGAGTCCCTTTAAACACATGGTTCAAGACTGAGACTGAAACTTGAGGGTCAACTTATGGGTACCCTTTACTCCAAACTAGATTCGTTATGTGAAGAAAGAATAGGATGTTTATGTCATTAAAGTTTGGGGATTCATAGTGTATCTCCCCCTTGGGATGCTATGTCTCTTGAAGAATGCTGACTTTGCTAACATACTGAGGAAAACTGAAGCTATGTACAAAGCACCTACGAATAAAATCGTGATTAAATATCTGGGATCTAAAACTGAGGCATGATACATGAACTGGGCTGAGCTTTCATCTATCTAGTTGGTTCCTCTTAGAATGGTTACATTCATGAGTCTTTGGATAGCTCGTATAGATGAAAGGAACGAAACCCCAACCATGCGTACTTGTCTGTCAAAATGCTAAACTGAATTATTGGTTTTTCGGAATAAGTCATGCTAAAAACTTATACACGACTGGAGCATTTCTATGACACTCTTTCTATAGAGTTCTAGTGGATTTAAGGTGCAAGGAAATCTTAGCGTGGTCTGAATAAGACAGCTGAATAGAAATCATTACCTTGCTAAATTTTGATAAGATAAGTTGAGACTTACGAACATCATTTAAGATGAAGTGACTAAGCCTCCTGCACTGTAAGTGAGACTACTCAAAAGATTTGCATGGGTGCTGAGTACGAGTTCATAAATACATTTACTTATCTGATTAATTGGATAACTGATAGTTGAATACTGGGTTTGCTAGGCTGAACTGTATTTTTTCTGAATAACTGGACTGAGACCATAAAGTATTTATACATAAGAGGTAAGGACAACTAAGTAACATAAGGAGACTAAGCATGGGTTCATAAAGTCTGTATTATTTGTGAATGCGAGATCAAGCGTACGACATGATTCTGAAGTATTTTGTGAACTAAGGTACTAAATTACAAATGACTGAGCAACTGATAACTGTACTCTATGGTCAAGCAAACCTGAAATTAAACTTAGTTTTTGAGTTGAATACTGAACTGAAGCTACCATTATAACCAAGATTTAAACTAGGACTACTACTGGAACCGAATGCTGGGTTCTAATAACTGAATGCTGATTGTAGAGGTTTAGAATGGTACTGAAATACTGAGATACTGAATTCTAGGAATGAATACTAATTACTGAGTATTGAATATCGAAACTGCAACTGAGATGGAAACTGAGTGTTGATCGCTACGCGATGGAAACTGGAATAATTCAAGGATCTGAATATACACTCACACTCTGTAATTTACCAATTTCTAAATACAACCTCTTGCTAGGCATTTACTTGCATACTAATATGATATTCAATCCTATCTTCATAACTACACCCTCGTGTAAAACAAGCATGCAACAATCTCCTCTTAGCATGAAACATTTACTCCCTCCCATCTAAGCCACTACTCATCACTACACTGTATTCATAAAGAGAGATTACTAAAGGGTTAAATCAGGAAGACCTGAAGCATGAAAGGACACTAACTGAACTTGACACATGACTGAAGCTTTAGGAATAAAATATCAACAACATGAATTTACCAAAAAGTTATAAACTGAGAATATACATAACATTGTTTAGATTTATCTAATCAGTAAAGGGGTAGCATGAGTCATGGAAGATGAGATGTGAAACATACATAGGCATCATGTTGAATGAAGAACAAAACTTTTCACTAAGATAAGGATGGGATGGGAATCGTCTTCCCAAACTGTTTTTCTATACATACCGGCATTACTACTGGAGTCTGATATCCTGACTTGGTCACTTGATTTATCATCTCACCCTTAGATTTAATCCAACATCTTAAGTCTGTGAATAATTTACTAAACTCTGAATTGAACTGCAATTAATATACTCTAAATTCTGGTGTATAGTAATACACATGAATAATAAACTCATCCTGAAAGACTATACTTGTGAGTATAAAACCCACTACTAATACTATCTCCTGTGATATAATCCTAAACTTTTTTTTAGGTTCTGCAATCATCATCACATACTTACACTCTGTTCGACAAATGCTTGCCTCACCAAATACATCATCTACTACTATTTTCTCATATTCTACTAATATCACATCCACATCTTCATACGTAATTTCAAATCAATAAACTTAAATTCTTGCTTGCACTGTTCAAGCTTATTGGTTTACCTTGGTATAACTATCCTCATGAATACATAATCTATTCAATTTGGATAATGTTATCCAAACTCTACTACTGCTAAACTCCTGGTTCATGCTTCTAACTCTAGTCATATGCTATCACACGATTTCTGAGAAAACATCTGATAGTAGATCTAAATTTGGGTTCGTGAAGGGGTTCTCATGATCATGAATGAAATCCATAAAAATTTGGAACATAACGAGACTGATGGGGTATTTCTGAGTCTGTGGCCAATCCCAGAACTGACTGTAGGGACTGAATGAGAAAGCCCTATCTCTAGGACTTGAGCTTCACTATTTCTGTCACCTTGGAAGTAAGGTAGAGTTGACATGACTAGAGCATGATGAGAATCTACGTGAGTTTCTTAGAGAACCTTTCTATAGCACCATCTAAGACATGAAAGAAGAGAAACTATTCCTAAAACATCTTATAGCCTCCTGTACATAAGTGTGGTGCATAACGCACCCATGTACAAGACTCTACTAGATGTAGTTTTTCAAACTTCCTAGGACACTATTGAACCTTAGGCTCTGATACCAAGTTTGTAACGTACCAAATATAGTACCTAAAACATTACAAGTGCTCATGACCCCGGAGGACCACAAGCTAACCCGTGACTGATATTTGTAGCTGAACACTGCATAGTATACTATATAAATGTAGAATTTAAGCTGTAAGGCAATAGGGTTCAAAACTATAATCATAACTGATAACCATTTGATGAAAAAATATTTGAATATGGTATAACAATACCAAAACTGATAATAACTTTCTAACATGCTATAGTCTGATAAAACACCTAGTTACAAAGCCTCTAACTGTCTGAATAGTCTGAATAAAGAGTTGATGGGATATGTCCCTAACTAACTCCATCTACTGAACTGACTAAGTACTGAAATATGAAATAATCACATAATACATCCTTGAATAATAAGGACTCACTGCTGACTCTGTCTGTTAAAACTGGAATGCTACTGATGCTCTAGAGCTCATGCTTCTAGACCTATGATATAAAAACACCATATCTCAAAAGCATCAGTACGACTGAATGTACTGGTATACAAATGAGGTAGGCTGAATGCATGAGGTTCATATGCATGAACAATACTAACTGACTGAATAACATAAATATGAGAATACATGCATGAATACATAACTAAAACTGAAGTCGTGATAGGACTGAATACTGAGTTCTAATTTTTAAGTCTACTGATATCAGGGATTTACTATTTTCTAAATTTACTAATACTGGGATACTGGATAACAGTATTACAAACAAGCTGACAACTGAGTTTAATGATAACTGAATATACTGGTACTGTATTACAGATAATGAATGACTATTTTCTATAGTCCTGATTATGAAGAATTGGATTGATTGACTGTATCTGATAGTCCTAAAACTGAATACTGATAACATGAGTTTCGTATAACTGATATACTATTAACTGAGTGATTGTATCTAACAGTCCTGATTCTGATGAAACTAGCTGAGTTTCATACTGAGCTGAGTTAGCTGTATCTGACAGTCCTAAAATTTGAAGAACTATCTGAGTTCTATTATTGAGATTGATACTGATACTGTGGAAAGTAGTCAACTAACCGACATGCCCCAAATGAGCTATACAGCTGAGTTGGAGTCCAATCTGT
Organism: Capsicum annuum; assembly: GCF_002878395.1. Taxonomy (NCBI): domain Eukaryota; kingdom Viridiplantae; phylum Streptophyta; class Magnoliopsida; order Solanales; family Solanaceae; genus Capsicum; species Capsicum annuum. The sequence goes on along the minus strand of NC_061114.1, from coordinate 214,923,362 downwards.
AACCCCAATTAGAAGGGTGTCAATATCGTTTCACGGGTAGAGACAAGCTATGGGTGACCCTCATCTACTAGTGTCCCCATAAGAGAATGGTGGGACCCCATCTGACAGAGTTGACCCACCTCATCAACCCCCAATCTGATAGTGTTGATATGTTAACCTATGTTGGCTACATAGTTTTGGAATGCAAGGATTGCTTCTGGGAATCACACACTCTAATCACAGGTAAGTTCCCATCCTTAGGTTCACTTGGTGCTAACTCCTACTCCCATCTAAATAGACACTAAACTTATTAACTAAACTGGACTGGACTTAGTTCATGGAGTTCCGTTGACAGACAGAATACTACTGAGATTACTAAATTACTGAGATTACTGGATCACTGAGATTAATGGGAGTTTTCCTGAGTCATGAGACTAACTAAATTCTATTGAACATGGATTGACTAAGAGTATCTTTAAAACATGACACTGGCTCTAGGCACATAGCTAAACTTTTTGGTACAAGTACCCTGTAATGCCCCGAAAATGGGTCCCGAGACATCACACGGTGGTTAGGGTCACAAGTTACCCCAAGATAACCCTTGTAATAGCATAACTCATAAGCAACTGAATAAAATGCATAAATCTAAAATAATATGTGGAAGTTAACTCTTTTCTAGATCTGCTAAATACAAAATTGAATTTACTAGATTACAACTCTGCTTTTACAAACAAAACTAACACATAATACATCAACTTATACTAACTGTCTATGAAGCCTCTACTAGTAGGTAGTCGGGTCATGACTCCCAACTATCACAACTTAATACGACCAATAAAAGGAACTGAAATACTTCTCAAACTATGTAAACTTGAGCCCTTGGATCAAAAAGGCTCATCACCTGCTAACTGGAAGCTGCAATTGACTGAATATGGTATGTATGCTACAATTCGTACCTACATTATGAGACAATGTAGCACATAGACATATATGTGGGTCAGCACTTTGGGAATGTACTGAGTATATGGGGGTGTATGCATTTAAATAAACAATATCATAAATTTTGTTAGAAATCATGCATGCTGACAATAATGACTCGGAAAGCTTGAATAAAATCTGAAATATAAACATCATAGACCGTGAATAATGAAACATGTATCATAAATCTCATGAGTCATTACACTTAACTCAAAAAATCTGAATTTTCTCCTCTCATTCTCAATACTCGTAAGCTAAAGAAATCTTTAAATAATACTTTCATAACTCATACTTCTTTATTGAGGAGAATAGAACTTCTTTAAAACTAAAGAACTCGAAACTTTATAAACTTAGGAATTAGAAATTGGGAAACTTTGGCTCAAAAATCAAACTTTCAACATATATACTTTTAACTTAATTAGAGAAGGGGATTTCTTTGGAAGTTTCTTCTAACCGACATAAACCATGTTAGCCATATGGAGTACCACATTTTTTCCTCCTAAGGAAGAAGCCCCACGCTGGGGAGGAGCGTCATACTCTTGCCAGGGAGTATAACCTCCACTCAGTGATCACAAACTTGACCTTAGGCCCAAAATTCTCAATCCTATGGTGACATGTAGTTCTGAGAAAGCAGGATGCACTGAACCCATACTTCGGACTCGATGCTAAATATTACTCCCATACTTAGGCTCAGAATTTTGAGAAAATCCACCTCAAAATAACTCAAGGCTCTATAATTAAGACCAAATCATATTTCTCTTAATTTAAATCATATGAAATGGTGGATTCCTACTTTAACTCAAAATTCACAATATAAACCTTTATTCAAATCTCGGTAACTAATTTATAAAAAGAAGACTCAAGATCACAACATCATAAAAATCCAATTTTTTTATCTTGATATCAATAAAATAGTTCAATCTCCAAGGATAAAGTCTCAAAATTCAATACTTGTCTCATATCAACTCAAAATAATAATTCATACTCAATATCATTCTTCAAATTTATTCAACAATATTACCTCGTCAAGAAAGCGTGCAAATCACAATATAAACTTTATATAAAAGCATAATAAGTGGAAATATTATGAAATCTACAACTTGAATAACTCATAATTTCATAATCTTAAACAAGATAATTTGGACATAACTTCATTTATAAATCATAAATAATTAAATAAAATCAAGTTTTGGGCACAAGAACGGAAGAATTATTCTTGCTCAACCCCACATACCTCGAATTTATAAATTTGGATGAACTCTTGTTTTCGGAACTCTAATAGCGAAATTGATAGGTTTTTCTTGAAGATCTCGACTTGAGGATTCCGATTATTGTATTATTTTTTGAATTTAACGGATGAATTTTAAGGGATCTTGATTTTTTTGTTTTGGAGCTCTGTGCTTTTTTGGTTCTGGAGAACTGAAGAAATGGCTATACTTTTCGCCAATTGGAACTTAACGATGGAAGAAGACTGAAATTATTGGAGCATGCTCATGCACATGCTCCACTGCACCGAAATGAAGCATGCTACGCATGCTTTATTGCACAGCAATGTAGCATTCTCTACATGCTCTTTTGCACAGCAATGAAGCATTCTCCGTATGCTCTTCTACACAATAATGAAGCATGCTCTGCATGCTCTTCTAGAAATTTATTCAACAATATTACCTCATCAAGAAAGCATACAAATAACAATATAGACTTTATATAAAAGCATAATAAGTGGAAATATCTTGAAATCTACAACTTGAATATCTCATAATTTCATAGTCTTCAAATAAGATAATTTGGACATAACTACATTTATAAATCATAAATACTTAAATAAAAAACAAGATTTGGGCACAAGAATGGAAGAATTATTCTTGCTCAACCCCACATACCTCGAATTTATAAATTAGGATAAACTCTTATTTTTGAAACTCTAATCGTGAAATTGATAGGTGTTTCTTGAAGATCTCGACTTGAGAATTCCGATTCTTGTATTATTTTTTTGAATTTAACGGATGAATTTTAAGGGATATTGATTTTTTTGTTTTGGAGCTCTGTGCTTTTTTGGTTCAGGAGAACTAAAGAAATGGAAAAACGTTTAGCCAATTGGAAGTTAACGATGGAAGAAGGCTGAAATTATTAGAGCATGCTATGGTGCGTGCATCACATGCTCCACTGCACCGAAATGAAGCATGCTCCGCATGCTTTATTGCACAGCAATGTTGCATGCTCCGCATGCTCTTCTGTACAGAAATGAAGCATACTCCGCATGCTCTTCTTCACAGCAATGAAGCATGCTCCGAATGTTAATTGCATGACCTTACTGCCTCACACAAAAGTGACCATAATTTTTTGCTCGGGTATCGGATTTTTGTAAAATTAGTATCGTTGGAAAGCTAATTCAATTGTATACAATTTGATGGGTATTAAGATGAAAAAATACATGCATATAAAGTGTTATACACATTTGAAGTAGACCCTTATAGAATTGAATATCAAATTTCGGACGAATCAATTGATCGTAGCTCAACTTTGTTCTAAGACATTGCTATAAATATTTTTCACCTCTAAACCACTTCATGGACTATGATAATGATCATTAAACTTATATTCATATTCAAATTATTTGGGTTAGATCTTAGACGAGTAAGAATGACAGTTTGAATTCTAGCACAAAAATATGAGGTATTACATGATCTCCCCTTTGGGAACATTTGTCCTCAAATGTGGATAATTAAGCTGAAAACACTGAGGAATCTGAAGCTATAACCTATCATGCACATCTAATTTAAACTGAATCACCACATCTTTAATATAATGAGCTACTAAATTGATCTTCGAGTGTATGAATTCTCATGAAAAACAGCTATCTGCTTAAGATATAAACGAGAGTGTCAATTTATGAGTAACCATTACTTTGGCTAGATCTGATATAATAAGAAAGATGAGAGTTTTATTACATTAAAACTCAGGGTATTACAATATACCCCTCTTGGGATCGTTCGTCCCCTAATGATAATGATTTGGTGTAAATACTAGGAAGAGACTGAGATGCTACACAGGATACTTATGAACTGAATCATGACTTAATATCTAAAACAAAAACTGATGCAAGTACTGAATTGAAGGATCTCGTGAAATAGAAATACTCGTGAAACTTTAGATAGTAAGTCTAGATGAAAAGTTGGGAATATATAGGAGATTATATGATTGCTTGCTAAACTGGATTGCAGGCTATGTGGACTGAATCATACTGATTGTCTATACTCAAATAGAATATTTCTTCAGCACTTTTCTATGAAATTCTATTATCATTAAGGAGCAAAGAGTTTTGGTCATGATCTGAACAAAACATCTAACTAAGGAGTCACAGCATTGGTACAACTCTATAGCTTAGAACATAGACAACTAGATTATAAGCTAGGTTAGAATTGCTAAGCCCCAGACAATGCAACTTCTTAATTTCTAGCTTAACAACAGTTCTCATATATTCTTTTAACTATAATATTCCCTTTAAATATCATACTCATTTGATTCAACTTATAATTCTCACATGGGCATTAATAAATCCGTCCACTAATGTCTAAATTGAACTAAGTCCTATCACCATGCTCAAGCCTAACTCTAAATTGCAAGATTCAATATTCTATATCTTTTTAGAGTTCACACCATAAGCATAACATGCCTTACCACTTCAATGACTAACTTGAAACTCTTATTACGGATACTTACACCAAACATGATATTCAAGCCTATCATTAAAATCACTTACGTACCTCAAGGAAAAATCACATAAACACATACTTCTTATGTTCTCTAAACCTTTATCAATAACAATTTTCTTGCACTGTTCTTAAGAACATACACACAAATTTTAACTAACCTTGACATGTATCAAAGACTTGTCCTCGATCTTACTTTACACTTTAGCCTTAGATAGAAAAGCATCAATAATCTTTCTTAATGAAGGTCATCTACTCTCTCTCATATAAATCATTGCTTATCCATTATCACAGCCACAATCTTAACGTAGGAAGAGGTCACCGAAGGGCTAACACATAAGAACTTGAGCACAAAAGACTGCTATACATGACTTTAACACATAACTGAGGCCTGAAGAATAGAATGTCAAAGGCATGAATTCATTAAAGAGATCTAGACTGAGGATATGCATAATATAATGCAAACTTCACTAGTATTATGAGTTCTAAAACTTGTCATAAGCTATTCAACATAAGAATGGAGTCTATAGATTTCTGAGGGATAACTCAAATCATAGAGTGAAGTGGTTACTTACTAAAAGTTGAGAATGAATTTGAATATGTATGAAGTATATAAACATTGGCCCTTAGATGGCTGAAATAAGAGCTAGAAAAAAAATAAGGGAGCATACTGTGGAGCGTGCGTCGCATGATATGGAGCACCAAAATGGTGCATGCACTGCATGCTCTATCACATGCTACTAGGGGTGGACTAGAGCGTGCGTCGCACGCTAATCACACGATGCCACTGTTTTGAATTCCAAACATGCCCTAAATGGATTCCAAAAATTCTGAAAATCATCCAAGATATGCTATTGACTCCTCTGATCATGAATCAACTTAAAAATTAACTATCGGAGGTCAGAAAGGTTGTAAATAAATTCTACAAAGTTTGAGGGCTTTAGATAAGGCTAAATTCTAACACTTAGCTAAAAATTTTCTAAGTATGAGACCTCCTTTCGCATGCAATAGGGAACTGGAGGGTCTTATACTATCTCCCTCTTATATTAAAGTCATTTTCTAAACTTATGGATCTATCTCACATTTCTAGGAATAAGTCAGAATATCTTTGCTCTAATGGTCTCCACATAAGTGCTAAACTCACACGCATACACTACGTTGAACTTACTAACTATATTCTTGAACATCCTTCCATATACCATCCTTAACTTCCTCTATCTTTGATAATCATCATCATAGACTTATACCCTTATAACTCAAAAAGCATACCTGCCTCGCTAAACACATAATTATAAGCTAACAAGATCATACTTCTATACTTACATTTTTTTTCCAAACCAAAAGAATCAAAATCATACTTAAAAGACTCAACACCATCTATCCATAACTCCTTAACTTGGCTATCAAGAACATCATATATTATCTAACTAGTCTTTCTCCACCACCAACTCAACGTTAATACTAACCACATAACATGCAATAATCCTCAAAAAATAATGCAGCCCTATAGCACCTTGGGCGTACTTCCACATCATACGTACAACATCAGACTTGATTACAAATCAAATAAACTTAAGCTCTTGCATACACTGTTCAGGTCTATTAGATCACTTCCCTACAACTAGTAACATAAAAAAAATCAATCATTATATCCACCTTGCTCATCATCTACTAATCAAACTTAGTATCTTGTTCTAGCTACGATTAACCACAATCTTTATAAATATTCTTACAGGCCAATCATTCGGAAACACTAGTCCGCTAAGACCTCATAATAATAATAATTGATCATAATCCTATGGCCTATTTTATTTATAATCCATTAACACATCCTTCTTCTACACATCATTACTATTCACCCATCTATACACCTAAATGTAACGCCCCAATTTTCTGAACCAGAATACTACCTGTGCTCATGACCATGAAGGATGACAATCTAACCCACGACTGATATCTGTACCTATACACTGCATAATATATGAATATAAATGCAGAAAACATGAACTGAAAGGCCATAAGGTTCAAAACCAAACTAATACATAACTTAAAATATGGTATAACAATACCAAAAATAACTAAAATAACTGTCTGACATGCTCTAGTCTGAAATACTCTAAACTGTCTAAATAAGGAGTTAACGAGACTTGTCCCCAACTAACTCCGTCTATTACAATAACTACATACTAAAATAATGAAATAGCCAAATAATAATATCCTCAAATGATGAGGAATCACTGCTAACTCTGACTGCTGAAATATAGAATGCTACTGATGCTCTGAATCTCATACTTCTGAACCTATGGTGTAAAATAAAACACCATAGCGCGAATGCGCCAGTACATCTGAATGTACTGAGTAGACGAGTGAGGTAGGATAAATTCAAAAGGGTTCATATGCATGAAAAATTTTTACTGGCATGAACGTGAGAATACATACATGCATAAGTAACTATAACTTAACTCGTGGTGATACTAACTACGGAGTCTGAATACTGACAACATGAGTTTACTGATACTGAGATACTGATTGATTAAGTTTACTGATATTGATATGCAAGTCACTAATAAGTAAGGAACTAATACTGTATTACTGAATAAATGAATGATTATTTCTGATAGTTCTAATTATGTAGAACTGGTCTGATTGACTATATTTGATAGTCCTAAAACTGCGTACTAATAGCATGAGTTTACTACTATCTAACATGACTGATAAATGAGTTTTGATAACTGATATAACTAATAACATGAATGACTGTATATGACAGTCCTGAATCTGATGGAACTATTTGAGTTTTGAATTATATTTATGTTGATTGTATTTAACAGTCCTAAAATCTGAAGAACTATCTGAGTCCTTTTACTGAGACTGAGTGATTGTATCTGAAAGTTCTAAAATTTGTAACTGAAATGGTGGGAAGTAATCATGTAACCAATATGCCCTAAATAAGCAATAAAGCTAAGTTGGGGTCCAATCTCTGCCCTGACTGGAAAAGTGTCAATACCGTGCCACTGGTAAGGACAAGCTGTGAGTGATCCTTATCTGGCAGGTACTCAAATGAGAATGGTGGGAATCCAAAACTGACAGGTTAAGCCACCTCATCAACCCTAATCTGACAGGTTAAGATATGTCAACCTACACTGGCTACGTAGTTCTGGAACACAAGGATGACTGCTAAGAATCACACCCTAATCTGACAGGTGAGTTCCCGTCCTTGGGTTCGCTTGGTGATAATTACTACTCTCATCTAATTGGATACTGAATAAATTAATTGAACTAAACTAATTAAACTTAACTGATGTTAGTGGGATTGTTTAGCGGAGCTAAACTAAGTTTACTGGATTTCGATGACTGACGGAATGTACTGAGATCTGAGGACTGATTGAAAGTACTGAAGTTACTGAGAGCACTAGAATTATTGAAGTTTTTGATATCACTAAGTACTGAGATCACTGAGATTACTGAACTATTAAGACTTACTAAGGTTTCTGAGTTACTGAACTTTCCTGAGTCGCATGACTGACTGAGTTCTATGGAACATGACTTGACTGAGAGTATCGTAAAAACATGACATGGCTCTAGGCACACAACTATATTATTTGGGTACAAGTTCCCTACAGGACTCGATGGAAAGAAACTGACACATCATGACTTACTTGATCATAGGAATAAATTCCACAATTCATCATGACATAAATAAGGGATTCCATGCTTCACATGGTTATCATATTCTTGATCATGGAAAGGAATGTGTATAATATGTACATACTTGCATGATTTCAATATCATGAATATTTCATAACACAACAATCAGTATACAACAATAACATGGAAGTGGTGTTGAATCATGAGGGGTAGCATGGACTTGTCAATTAAGTACTATTGAGTTATAAGGAACATGAATTTATCATTCTAGGCATTTTATCAAACACCTTACATGCACACTTTATGGAATAGGCATATTCATCACTTTTAATAATTCAAACTACCCAAAATTCATATATTTCATTTTACATGGCATCCTAGTTTCATAAAATCTCATAAAGATTCTAACCTGGGAGTTGTATAACAATCAATCACAAAACATAATCAAGCCACAACATAAATTATGATTCATAATTTAAAAGAGGGTTCTGGAACTTTATGGATGAAAGGGATACATAAATCAACACTATGCATACCTTAGATGGAAGATTCTTGATGATTGACGGAGAAATTTACTCAAACTTGAATCCCCAATTGAAAACCCTAATGTGTTCTTGAGAGGATTTTGAGAAATATGGGTATATTTTGGTGTAAATGGGAGCAAATCCCATGTTTTTGGACTATATGTGGGTGGAAAAATTACCTAAATAAACCCCAGAACGCGTAAACTGAAAGATAAAAATCTCAGGGGTTGAATAGAGCATGCATCGCACGCCTTATTACTCCGAAATGGAGTATGCATCGTATGCTCTAGTGCTCCAGAATGGAGCATGCGTCGCATGCTAATCGCATGACCTTACTGCCTCACAAAAATAATCATAACTTTTAGCTCAGGTATTCAATTTTGGTGAAATTATTATTGTTGGAAAGCTAATTCAATTATCTACAATTAGGTGGGTCTTTGAGATGAAAAATTCCATGTATATGAAAGGATATACACGTTTGAATTAGACCCTTGTATAATCGAGCACCAAATTTTGGATGAATCAAAGTATTTTGGATCAACTTGGCTCCAAATGATTTCATTGAACATTTTTAACATCATGAGCCTTTCACACATGAGTATAAAGATCATGAAACTTATATTCTCATGAGAATCACATGGATTATAACTTATACATGTAGAAAGAACGGTTTAAAGACTAACTCAAAAATACTGAGTATTACACTAAACTTCTTTAATATCTCTAAAAGTTTCAACTAAACTTCTTCTTGCAATGTCGAGAAATCCTAAATTAACAACACTCATACACCAAGTACTTTCGTCAATAACCTATACTTTTATAGCACAACAAGCACCATCAACAACCCTTTTCATACTTCAAGCAAACCACAATTCACCTTAACTAATAACTCCTTTTCTACCTTCTACTAGTATACAAAGACATATCACATCTAACTCAATCATATACAAAAATTAAGCGGTATATATTCCATAAATCGCCCTTACCATCTTTCTTGTCACAACACTTCTAACTAATACAAGAATAACAAGATGAACAACAAGTTGCTAGTGAATAAAAATAGGCCTCATACGGCTTCACTAGACTTTGATTTTATGTTTTGAATAAGAAAGTGAGATAAATAACAAAGCAACTATGCTAGTGAATCGAAAGATCCCCACACGGCTTCACTAGACTTTGAGTTTTCAAAAATACCATGATAATAAGATTACATAATACAAAGGATAGAAAATTGACCCACAATAGTGTAATACCTCAAAAAACTTTTTGTTGAAATTTTGTGCGTAAATGTGTTGGGTTTTATCTTATAGAATGAATTATAAATTTTTTCATATGGAATGTCTTAGATTACGACCCACCATTACGTAGAGTATCAAATAAAGTTTCCAACGATATGTGGATCATCCAAAACAGACACCCGACTGACGAGTTATGAACATTCCGATCGAACCGTGAATAGTAGTGAACAGTAAAACGTGCAGGAAAAAAAGTACTGAGGCCTGGCGTATTTTTACTCCAGCTTTAAACAATCATAACTCCTTGTACATAATGATCTGGGCGATTTACTATATATCACGGAAAAGCTCTGCGAGTCCTCTTTCCAATGAAACTAGTTTCATCCAATTTGTCTATCGGAGCAAAAAGTTATGGTCGATCTACTACAGCCTATCAAAAGTGAATTTTTAGGTCAACTTCAAACAATCATAACTCCTCGTACACAATGATCTGGGTGAGATACTATATATCAACGGAAAGATATGAGAGTCCTATTTCTAATGAAATTGGTTTCATCCAATTTGGATATCGAAGTAAAACGTTATGGTTGATCTACTTTAGACTATCAAAACAGTCTACTAAAGAACAGATTAGAGAATCATTTGATTTTTAGAGGCGTTTTGGTCATTTTCTCTCATACAAAATCCGTCCAAACCCTATATTAAAGCCTATTAAAAGCATTATATGTTATATTTCATCAAATTCCCTCAAAAAGAAAACCCTAAGCTCCTACATCCAACTTCAAGAACCTCCAAAGTTCACCATTAATTCTGTAAATTTATTCAAGATTCCAAGTTCCTAATTCAAGAACTTCAAGAACCATCATTCAAAGGCACGATTAACATCTCAAAAAATGAGTATCAATCTAAAGTTCATCATTCAAGGTATGTGTGATTTTTCAACAAGAACTCTCTTTCGTTCTTGTGCCCAAAAGTAATTTTCTTTACAAAGGCATGATTTTTATTTGAGTTTTTACGAATTTGAAGCATGAACCCATATCTTATGATGATTATTATGAATTCTTGATGTTTATAATTTTGAAAGATGAATTTACATGTGTGGAGATATAAAGCATGAATCTTGAATAATATTTATCATGATTTTAATATTTGGGTCGTGAATCCCCATTGGAAATTGTGTTTTTTTGAGAAAGTGTGTTATAAGCACGTTGATGTTGAATATTTGAGATATTTTGAATGATTTGACCTTTTGGTCTTAATGGAGTTGTTTTGAACTCGAGTGTGAAAGAAATCCACAACGTGGTTGATTTTGATAGATGGGAAGCATGGCGGCTCCCGATGTATATTTATACATTACTGAAATTATTTTATTGTGGATTGTCTTTAAAATGATCTGAGCTAAGTCCGGTAGAAATCTTTAGCACCGAGTGGGAGGTATAAAGCGACCTTACTTCCCTAGAACTACGTGCCCTCGTAGGAGTGAGCCTGAGGCTGATTTATATAATGATCACTAGTTTGTATGTATTTGTATCGATAGTCTTACTCTGATGGCAAGGATAGGACGGCTCTCCCCAATGTGGTTTGTACGTTGGACTCCATGTAGCTCACATGATTTATGTCGGTTATAGGATCTCCCAATGTGTGTGTGTTTCCTTGTGTCTATGGTGAACGGTGAAGTAATTTGAAAGAGGAATTTTGAAAGTTACTCTTTCAAAAGATTTAAACGATATTTACATTATGAGAATTGATATTCTTGATGAACTAAAAGTGATTGACAAATTATATGATGACTCACATGTGTTATTATACTTATTTCATCCTCTCATGATTATGATGATTTTCTTCGGGTTATGTGAGTCTTTCATACATCCTAAATATTTCTTATAAATATTTATGATGATGATGTTTATACAACTGCATACACCCCTATATACTCGGTTCCTTTCCCTGGCACTGACCCACATCTTCGGATGTGGGCTGCATTTTCTCAGAATGTAGGTTCAGGTGCTCAGTTCCAGGTTCGACAGTGATTCTTTGGACACACTGTTCTACATCCTCTGTTGTGGTGAGTCCTCATGTTCCGAGGACATGATGTCTGATGTTGGTTTCACGAAATTATTTACATTTGATAACTAAGTATGAGTCAGTTGGGGCGTGTCTCAATGGCTCGCTGGTTTTATTGATTTTCTTAGAGGTTTGTTAGACTAGTATAGATGTTGAGAGTTGACTAATAAGTCATATTTTGTTATCTTTCTGAAATTCTTTTATTCTTGGATGATGATTACTCTGTTGATATTTGAGGGTTATTTATGGAAACCCCGTTGATTTGTGTTGAACTGAATAAAAATGGCTCAAAGGGTTAGCTTGGGGTTACTCGTAGCCTCAAGCACCGTGTGACGCTCCGGGACCCTTTTTTGAAGCGTTACAAATAGTCAATGATCTAAGAATATACATCTTACTCTGTCTTAACCGAATAATTCATAAGAACGAAGGCATAACTTTAAATTAGAGGGACTTATAACACACTAGAAGGCTTCTGTCAAGCCATTTTGTGAAACTTTTGAAACTTCTTGCTAGCAAGTTTGAGAGCATTATCACGGGAGGAAATCGAAACTTGCCAATCCTGTTACCTTAAGAACACTACATAAATAGAGAAGTATAGATTATCATTATGGATTCTGAGAAGGGATAAGAAAGCACATCTAACTTGGGCTTAGTGCACGATTTCTATAAACATGAGAAAGCACTTTAATCTTTGGAACTCAAAAGCACTGATAGGATACTTTCTAGCCTTCTTATAATCTCAAAACTATCTGTGGATAATTAAGCTTGACTATTTATGGTACCTTGAAAATGAGGCAGAGATGGTCTGAATAGAGTAAGATAAGAATCTGTATAAGTTTCTTAGAGAACCGTTCAATAGCATGATATGAGACTTAAAAGAATGGACACTTTTCCTAAATGCCTTGTAGCCCGTTGAAGAAAAGTACAGACGTCTCCGTACTGTTCCGTAATACTCTACTAGACACAGCTTCACAAAAATCCTAGAATACTTGAACTCTGTGCTCTGATACCAAGTTTGTAACACACCAAAAATGAGTTCCAAGATGTCACACGGTGCTTAACCCTTCTACTAGCATAACTCATAAGCAACTGAATAAAATGCATAAATCTAAAATAATAATGTGGAAGTTAACTCTTTTCGAGATACGCTCAATACAAAACTCAATTTACAAGATTACAACTCTGCTTTTACAAACAAAACTGAAACTTAATACATCAACTTCTACTAACTGTCTGTGAAGCCTCTACTAGTACTGACTATAGGTAGCCGGGTCATGACTCCCAACCATCCCAACTCAATACGACTGATTAAATGAAATGAAATACTTCTCAAACTACGTAACTAATTCGAGCCCTTAGATCAAAAAGGTTCATCACCTGCTAACTGGAAGCTGCAACTGACTGAACATAGTATGTGTGCTACAATTCGTACCTACATTATGAGACAATGTACCACATAGACATATATGTGGTTCAGCACTTTCGGAATGTACTGAGTATATGGGGGTGTATGCATTTAAATAAACAATATCAAAAATTTTTTATAAATCATTCATGCTGAAAGGAATGACTCACAAAGCTTGAATAAAATCTGAAATATAAACATCATAGACCGTGAATAATGAAACATGTATCATAAATCTCATGACTTATTACACTTAACTCAAAAAATCTGAATTTTCTCTCCTCGTTCTCAATACTCGTAAGCTAAAGAAATCTTTAAATAATACTTCCATAACTCATACTTCTGTATTAAGGAGAATAGAACTTCTTTAAAATCAAAGAACTCGAAACTTTATAAACTTAGAAATTGGAAATTGGAAAACTTTGGAAATCTCAAAAAATCAAACTTTCAACGTATATATTTTAACTTAATTAGAGTAAGGAACTGCTTTGGGAGTTTCTTCTAACCGACATGAACCGTGTGTGCCACATGGAGTCCAAAGTTTTGTCCTCCTAAGGAAGAAGCCCCACGTTGGGGAGGAGCGTCATACTCTTGACAGGGAGTATAACCTCAACTCAGTGATCACAAACTCGGCCTTAGGCCCACAAATCTCAATCCTACGATGGCACGTAGTTCTGGAAAAGTAGGATGCGCTGAACCCACAATTCCCGCTCGGTGCTAAATACTACTCCCATACTCAGGCTCAGAACTTTTAGGAAATCCACCTCAAAATAACTCAAGGGTCTATAATGAAAACCAAATCATATTTCTCTTAATTTAAATCATATGAAATTGTGGATTCCTACTTTAACTCAAAATTCACAATATAAACCTTGATTCAAATCTCGGTAAGTAATTTACAAAAAGAAAATTCAAGATCATAACATCATAAAAATTCAATTTGTTTATCTTGATATAAATAAAATAGTTCAATCTCCAAGAATATAGTCTTAAAATTCAATACTTGTCTCATATCAACTCAAAATAATAATTCATACTCAATATCATTCTTGAAATTTATTCAACAATATTACCTTGTCAAGAAAGCATGCAAATCACAATATAGACTTTATATAAAAGCATAATAAGTGAAAATATCATGAAATCTACAACTTGAATAACTCATAATTTCATAATCTTCAAACAAGATAATTTCGACATAACTTCATTAAAAAATCATAAATAATTAAATAAAAATCAAGCTTTGGGCACAAGAACGGAAGAATTGTTCTTGCTCAAACCCACATATCTCGAATTTATAAATTAGGATGAACTCTTATTTTCGGAACTCTAAATTGATAGGTGTTTCTTGAAGATCTCGACTTTAGGATTCTGATTCTTGTATTATTTTTGGAATTTAACAGATGAACTTTAAGGGATCTTGATTTTTTTGTTTTGAACCTATATGCTTTTTTGGTTCTAGAGAACTAAAGAAATGGCTAAAATTTTAGCCAATTGGAACTTAATGACGGAAGAAGACTGAAATTATTGGAGCATGCTATGGAGCGTGCGTCGCATGCTCCACTGCACCGAAATGAAGCATGCTCCGCATGCTTTATTGCACAGCAATATAGCATGCTCTTCTGCACAACAATAAAGCATGCTCCGCATGCTCTTCTGCACAGTAGTGAAGCATGCTCTGCATGCTAATCGCATGACCTTACTGCCTTACACAAAAGTGACCATAACTTTTCTTTCGGGTATCGGATTTTAGCAAAATTAGTATCGTTGGAAAGTTAATTCAATTATCTGCAATGTGATTGGTATTGATATAAAAATTGCATGTATATAAAGAGAGTTATACACATTTAAAGTAGACCCTTATAGAATTGAATATCGAATTTCGAACGAATCAATTGATCTTAGCTCAAGTTTGTTTCAAGACATTGCTATGAACATTTTTCACCTCTAAACCACTTCATGGACTATGATAATGATAATGAAACTTATTTTCACATTAGAATCATTTGGGTTAGTGCTTAGACGAGTCAGAACGACGGTTTGAATTCTAGTACAAAAATACGGGGTATTACATACCCCCAGGACTCGATAGTATGAAACTAACAAGACTTGACACTTCTTGAACACATGTCCAATATCCATAATTCATGATACAATATGTTAGGAATTTCATGAAGCACATGATTATCATATTGTTGTACCTAGATAAGAATGCATATAAACATGGCATGATTTCATCATTTTAATCTCATGGGAAATCCTTTCAAATAATTTCAAAGAATAGGTTTAGCATGTGAATCATCGTGAACATGTAGGTATAGAATAAAATAAGAGACATGGCATAATCTTAAAACATGGAAATTAAGTACTTGACCATCATTCATTCATTGGGGTATATTTTAAGCACTTGGTGTGTACTACATATGCACATAACATGAACATTAAGTAGACATCATGATTCAATTCTAATTTCATAATTCAAGGTTTTAGTCATGGATTCACATGAATCTACACACAAAATAAACAATTCAACATGAAACATGCAATAAATCATGAATACACATTAATTCCAACCATGGAAATCATAAAGTCAATTACTTGAGATTTCAAAAGAGATTCTTGGGCTCCAAGGGTGAATGGGACCCTTGGATGAACACTTTGCATAACTTCACTTTGCATACTTTAGTTCTTGATTTTACAAAGATTGACGGAGAGATTCTTGAGTTTGAGTCGAATTTGGATCCTCAATTGAAACCCTAAGCTTATTGTTGAGAGTGTTTTATGAAAATAATGAGTAATAGGATTATTTAGGAGTGAAATCCCGTGTTTTAGAGTTGTTGGGTTAAGGGAATTGACCTCTTTGTCCTTTAAAATGCGGAGCTGGAATGCTAAAAAATTCAGGAGCATGCTATGGAGCATGCGTCGCATGCTCTAGTGCGCCGGAATGGAGCGTGCGTCGCATGCTCTACTGCACCCCCCAGGGGTGGACTGGAGCATGCGCCGCACGCTCATCGCACAGTGCCACTGGTTTAAAATTCAAACATGCCCTAAACAGACTTCGAAAATTCCAAAACTCATCCGAGATGTACTTTTAACTTGCCCCATCAGAACGCAACTTAAAAATCACAAAACGGAGGTCGGGAAGGTCATCCAATATATCCCCAAATTTTGGAGGCTTAAAATAATGATAAGTCTTTAACACTTAACTAAATTTTCTAAGTGTTTAAGCTTTAGAAGAGCTTTAAGGATCTGAACTAGACTTAGACTTCTACTGGATCTTACATGGATAATGGGAGCAATATGGAGTGAAAAATGGAAGCCAAAAAGAAGTGTTTAACATGTATAATATTTAGGAGAGAGAATTTATCAAATAAGGGTATTTTTATAATTATTTTGGGATTTGTGTAAATACTTTGCCAATTTAGGATTTAATGTAACTTTAACTTGTGTATATATGTAATTTTTAGATAATAAAATAACATCTAATGTAGTTATTAAAGAATTTGTATTTCAATATGTAGGTCACTTGATCAAATTATATTAAATATTATAATTATTCTTCTTTCTATAAGACACTATTTTTATTGTTTTTCTTGATCCATGTTATAAACTAAAACATTGAGTTATGGGTAAAGTATGCAAGAGCATGGCAACATTTGGAGCGGTGGAAAAATATACCATATGTTTGACTAAGAAGAGGGCTTAAAGTAGCATGAAATCTTGTCAAAATTTCATACTTTAGGATGGAACCAAGTCAAATTTGAGAAATTTTATAGATTATCAATCATTAATCGATCGTCTTAATGAAGCCATCAAACCATAAGAACATATTTACATTATACTTTATAAAGGAATGAAAATTGAATCACGTGAGTTCACAATACAACATGTTATACAAACGCATGCATACTCTTAAACAATATCTATATTGTATTAAATGTATGATGGTACTTAGACATTTTGTCTATTATAAAATCTTTTGATGAAGATCGAAAAATTCAATCAACATTTTAAGGACAATCATGATTTTCATATTTAAGTAATTTTATAAAATTGAATTTATTAAAGTGAGGTACACGTGCAAGACGCATACACATAAACTAGTAATAGATAAGTGAAGTCGTGCTCTACACTGGCTCCACAGCTCAATTATTTTTTCTTTCCTTTTTAATATATCCCTATTCAATATTTTTACATTTGAAATCTACTATTTATGATTATAGGGAATACATTGTGTCAAAAGATCTAGAAAAAAATATTTGATTTCCAAAGTAAGCAAGTATTCGGATACATAATTTCATAACAAATATAGCACACTCAAAAGTACTGCTGCTACACGGTTCGTGCATATAAAGAAAATGAAAGAGAAGTTAAAAACCAGCCCTATTAACAAAACTTTCAGAAAAAGGCATGCACTGAATAACAATACACATTAGGAGCATATTATAGAACACTAATCGATGTTGAATGAGCATTTAATCTAATCTTCACCAACGTTCTATTTCATGATTGAGAGTATTGAGGCACTTGCACATGTAAGATAATAAGCAAGATGGTGTAGAAATGGAAGTTCAATGAAACCACGTGTAGTGCCACCTTGAAGGGTGGCCCAGTGCACCCTTTATCGGAGTGTGCAGAGATTAAATTTTAGCTCTTATGAGTATATATTTGATTTTGCACTCTATTAATATAACTATAAAAATTTTACACACCCTTCGTCAAATTCCTAGTTCTGATTACCAAATCTACACTATATCTGTAGTTAAAGCTAAATGTCAGGAATCTTGTTCTTGAATTAGAAAAATGCTATAAGTACTGAGAGGCAAAATTTCTTTCATCTTGCCATAAACATTCTAATGTCAACCAAACAAGCATAAATTTAACATCATCTCTGCTAAAATAAAATCTCTAGCAAATAATTATACCTACCATAAAATAGTTGTCATAGTAAATAGTTATGAAACCTCACTGAATACTTTTATTCAAACAAAGGAGAACTATAATCAAGTAAGACTACTTGAATTGAAGTCACAAATTTGACTAGAAACAACATTTCAGGGGCGGCACATGAAATGTTTGAAACAACTAAGAATACCATAAGAAAGTTCATCCATTTTTTTCTTCACTTTAAATCAAGTAAAATCAATCAATAGAAGAAAGTTTCTCCTTGACATAATTCCTGCACTTGACTTCTATTTATTTTTCAACACTATTGGTGAGTACCTCTTCGTCTTTTCTTTGTTTATGTTTCTTCATATTTAGCATACTAAAGATGCAATCTCTTTCGTTCAATGATCTTGTTATTTTTGCGCTTTAGTATAGGAATAACTATGGAAAAGCTACAAGGAACAAATAACCAACCTTAAAAAGAAACGTAAAGACAAGTCAGAAATAACTGCAGTCAAGGACTACACTATATAGTCCCCGAATTGCATTCGGTGGGTCACCTTGGTCAGAAAGCCCATGAATGCATAGCAAGGTAGGAATTTTTCATCTCACACAATGCATAAAAGTTTTATTTTCATGAAATAAATCTGAAAACATGTTCAATAGAAAAGGGTAGACCAAGGAGTTAAATTTTAATATCAACAAATTATTCCAGAATTTATTTTTATCATATTGTTTTGGCAATTTTGTTTATAATACTTTCAAAATGAAAACTCAAGCGACATTGATAATTCCCTGATTATTTGAATTATCATATAATTCTTTTAATAACATATGATAAATTCCTTTCTCCAGAGCTAAAAGAAACATATTCTTCGGATTACCAGCATCAATATTTATATCATTTATTTTTCACAAGTTCTTTCTCTTTTCTATCAATATTTCTTCCTCGCTATCCTTTTATTGTAACTGTCCATATCAAGTAGACGTGTTTTAGATGAACCACATAGGACAAATTAACTCAAAACTCATAGTCGAATTCAACCTCTTTCTATTGGAATCAATTCTCATTTCGGACATTATAAGGCTTTCAACTTTTCAAAAATTAAAAGTTCACTAGCTAGCAATATCTTTCTATAGAAAACATCTATCGTACAGTGAAATATGAATCGAAGTATTTGATTATCACAACAACTAACTCTTTTTTAGCATTAGAGTCGTACTTCAATAATTTTTAATTTAACATGTCATCTCTTGGTCAATCAACTTAATTTAATAAAAATTGTACCAATCTTATTTTCTTAACTGAATTATATATTTACTAGTTTGTGACCCTTTATTTCTTTTCACTTTTCATACTAATTTCAACTAAAATAAATTTGTTGTGTTGAACATTTGAGGAATAGGCAGAGATTTAGAAGCTAGATTAGCTAAGTGTAGAGGATAGCAGAAGAAAGGTATATTTAGGAAACTTTCTACTAGCCAAGATCGTTAACTAAGATCGGAAGATTCAACTAAGAAGAGGAAGTTAGAAAGGTGAAGGAAGATATTGAAAGGAAACTTGGGTATAAAAGAAGACTACTTGAATTGATTTGATTTTCAGTTGGTTACAAATGTACAAGACCCATCCCTATTTATACTAGTTTATGGATGGTTCTAGAAAAACTTCTAGATACTTCTACAAGAAAAATCTAGTGATGTTTATCTTCTATTACTCTAGAATATCTAGATTATTCAAGATAAAAATCTAATCTTTATCTTCTACCACTACACTAAAATATCTAGAGAATTCTACAAGATGTTTATTGAAGATACTACACTATACTATTCTAGAAGCTTAACTAGACATCTATTCTTCCAAAAAATCTACTTTAATATTTTCACACTCCCCCTTAAAGTGATTTTTTGAAGCTATCCCGAACTTGTCACTAAAGAACTCAAATGAAGCTTTGGACCATACCATGATGAAACTCTTAGCAGTTTTTTCCCAACTCTTTTTTCTCCTTCCAATGATAAAGATTTTTCGTCATCAATTTGTCCTTGTTGTATTTTATGATGTTGATTTCTCGAACTCCCCCTTTCTCCGAACCCCTCCACAACTTCATTATCTGGAGACACACATGTGTTGGAAAATTTTGGAGCTATAACATTTAAGATTTTAGAACTTACTCTTTCTGAAGAAACTCCATAACACAAGAACATTTCATCTGTATCAGACTCCTTATTTGATTTGATTACAATCTGATCATTAATTTTCCTGAAGCCTTAGCATCATAACAGGATCCATCACTAGATTTCATTTCTAGCTCATTAATCATATTGTATATCTCCATCTGAAATTGAGGCTTCATCGTTCATTAGATCTTTAGCTTCTTCACCAACTACCAATATTTGCTCTGAGCCAATAATTGACCTTGATACGATGAATGACAAATCAGAGACTTCAACTTCCACTTTATCTTCCTTAATACTTTCTCCGATAATTTCATCACTGACATGTTGATTTTTAGAAACTGTTTTCTCAGAATTTACTTCAACATCTTTCACATTCAGACTTGTATTGCCAATTTCAGGATCTGGTTCTTTGATTTCTTTGATTACAGCTACCACGTTTCTAGTCTGAACGTCTTCAGTATCTTTCTTCTTCTTATCAGTGCCTTCCTGCTCCACATAATGGATTCTATCAGATCTGATCCAATCTTTTTCCAAATTTATGGAAGCCAAGACATCTATTGCTCGTCTCTCAGCAACTAAGCATCTTTCCCAGCCTCCTTCTTCTTCAATAATTTTTTTGGCATGAATTATGTTACTCTCAGTGGCTCGGAAATAGCTTCTTATATGTCCTGCTTTGTCACACAGATAACATCTAAGAGGCTTTCTATAATTGTTAAAAGACTATTCCTTCTTTCAAGGAGAACTCGAACCACCTGAGAATCGAGAGTGAGACATTTCTTTTATTTTTCCTTTAACATTCCTCTTGTCAGCTATAAGAGCATTTTCTTCCCCTTTTTTGATTGATACCCCATCCATTTATTTGGCTAGTAACTCCATGGCGATAATAAATTTTCAAACTCCTCCAAGGATGGCTGTTGAGCCCATCCTTGAATCGATGTTACGAAGGAAATATATTCTGTCTTCAAACCACTAATAATATTTCTTCTTATTCGTGCTTCAGAGATAGCCTCATCCGGATTTACTAAGGAGATCTCAGAACATAAATTCTTAATTCTTAAGAAATACTCGTCAATAGAAAGATTAGCTAGATTGACATTAGCCAATTCATTCTCCAATATCTGCAGCCGAGCTTCATTATTCTTGTTGAATAACTAATCGAGGGTCCTCCATATTTTGTGGGTTGATTTGCACCTTATACTATGGTCAAATAAACTGGAGGAGATGGACCTCTTCAGAATTAACTCCGTCTTCGCATTAATCTGCTTCCACTTCTTATATGCACTACTATTCTCCAGTCCATCATTCGGAGGACTTGTGTTACTCCCGTTAATAACATCCCATAAATCCTCCCCCATAAGGTATAATTCTATACAAGTCTTCCATACCTTCTAATTGGACTGATTCAATAACTCCATTCCCAGTCCATTAACGTGACCGCTAAAATCCATTCGCGCAAACAAGTTGAATCAACCACAAACCCGATCTTGAAATAAACACAAGTCAATCTACGACTTTGGCTCTGATACCATGTAGAGAATAGCAGAAGAAAGGTATATTTAGAAAACTTTCTGCTAGCCCAAGATCAGAAGATTCAACTAAGAAGAAGAAGCTAGAAAGGTGAAGGAAGATATTGAAAGGAAACTTGGGTATAGAAAAAGACTACTTGAATTGATTTGATTTTTGGTTGGTTACAAATGTACAAGACTCATCCCTATTTATACTAGTCTATGGATGGTTCTAAAAAAACTTCTAGATACTTCTACAAGAAAAATCTAGTGATGTTTATCTTCTACTACTCTAGAATATCTAGATTATTCAAGATAAAAATCTAATCTTTATCTTCTACCACTACACTAAAATATCTAGATAATTTTACAAGTTATTTATTGAAGATACTATACTAGACTATTCTAGAAGCTTAACTAAACATCTATTCTTTCAAAAAATCTACTTTAATATTTTCACACTAAGTTACAGAATATACTTTTCGACCAAACCATCTTTGTTTTCCTTTTACTTTCCTCTGGATAAGTCAGATTTTAATAATCATTTACACATGTGAATATAGTTGTTTGCATCGTGTGCAGGGTTTTGATTATATGCTCTAAAAGTTTTATTTGCCAAGTGGAGTTATTCACTATTTTTGTAATCTCTTTGATAAAAAATCAAAACCTATACGCAATGAGTACACAGAGGAAAGTATAGAAGAGGAGTTCAATCACCTCTTATACTTCAACGCTTTTCAAATATAAAATTTCTAGACATGTCGTAAGTATATATAACACATTTCTGCCTAGGGAGTAACATAAAAGAAGACAGAGAACTTGAACTCAAAATTATATAGCAAAGCTATTGAAAACAAAAGAACTAGATTCTATAGCCACCAAACACTCTTGAGTGTATGCTTTAGTTGTAGCTTTAAAATAAATACATTTATGATGGATCATATTCAGATCAATGATATTATAGGTGCAAGGTGCTTACAAAATAAAATAGAGAATCAAAAGATTAAGAAATTCACAATGATGCATCTTACCTAACAATCCAAGATCCATGCATTTGCAATAAATCCTAGAGTTATATCATGTGCCCTAGATAATGAATCAGTGTATGCCTCAGTTCCTCCAAGTAAATAGGTGAAATAGGAATGGGAGATAGAGACTTATTTTCTTTCCTCACATCATAACCCATTGAATTACCTCTAAAGTCAGCCGTCTAAAAGATTCATGTATTAGTTGGTTACTCCAACAGAATAATGTTTTACCTTTATACATCTATACCAGATGATAGTAGCTCGAGGTCTAGATGTTCAATATTTTTGTTTCAAAATGTGATTTTAATGGTACAAGAAACAATAATCTTATCCATAATATTCAATGTATTTATCTTATGAGTTTCCACAAGCCGTATAAATGTGTCCTTCAATTAGCTTTAAGATTACTACAAAAAACAAGATAACTCTCAACCAAGAGTAAATTTATAAGAAGAAGAATACAATGATTTTATCCACTTGAATGGCATCAATTCTTCACATATCCTAGAGACATAAGTTGAATATGTTGTGAAATCTTAAGATAAAAAATGTAAACACAACTTTTTCATGAATTTTCTTAACACTTCTCATGCATCTAACTTTTGAACATCAACCATATTTAACTGCACATATGATGTTTCTAGTGATCGTACCAAAAAGTAGAGGCAATTGATTTTACTCTTCAGAAGTTACAAAAATAAGGTAAAAAATATTTTTCTTCATATGTATCTTGATCTACGAATCTCAAGTCTATAAAAAACAGAATGTGTTAAAAATTTAGTAATCTTTGTAATGTATTTGTGAGCAAAATCTCAATTTCTGACCCCTTTTTTTATTAGCAAAGTGACAAAGTATTCACGACATCAAATGACTACAAAAATAATGCAAACTAATCAGCCCATGCATTCAAGAAAATTAAACAAATCAACTAAACGATCAGGCCATATTTTACAAATGAACTCCTATAGAAGTCAATAACTAAACTTATCAGATAAATCAAAAATAATAAAAACAACATGAAAAGAAATTTGGGAAACATTCAAGTGAAAAATTATAAATCAGTTTTGATTTTAATTACCTTTGTTTCATGAAATTCCAAATTGATTACAAAAGAAACTTAAATTAACCTCCAAATGTATTAATCCAAAAAGGTGATGCTGAAATATGAAAAAGAAAATATTGATTGTTAAAGAAACGTTGTACTATATGTTTACAGAAAAAAGAGAGAAAAATCTATTGGTAACCTTGATTTAATTTTCTTGGAATCACTGGTTTCAGTTGTTGTTGCATTTTTAACAATTCATCTGTTAAGTTAGTGCACAATAAGTTATACAAGCAAATAATTTTCTAATTTGAAATCTGATTTGAACATCTCTGAGACTTTTTTACAAATGCAATTCGAATTAAACTTGTAAAACTTATACCTCAATTGAAGCTCTCTCATAATATCCTTTGTGCACATTAAGGGATAAATCTTTTATCCTTATGAAAGTTTTAGGTGTCAACCACTATAAACTAACATTCAAATATTTGAGATAGCTAACACATGTAGAACATAAAACAACTCTGTCAAAGTTAGAGACAACCAAACCCAAAAGTTGTACTTTCAAAACTGAAATTGAAAGTGAAACATCGATATGATTAATAACAAGGAAATTAAAAATTTACTTAAATCTAATTATTTTTTAGCTGCACACTTCCAAAGAAAGAAAAAAGATTTGACGAAGCATTAAAAGCTGCTTACCTGAAAATTAGAATTAAAAGAAACAATATAATCTGAAAAGAACAAACAAATTTGAGAAGATGATCTAAAAATTGAAAGTAAGATCAAAGAAGATGAAGATTGGCCGACGCATGTTCTTTCTATTTTTGTTAAAGATAAGAAAGAATCCGTCGATACTTTTAAAATTGATATGACTAATGATGTAATTTCTCTTTTACCTTTAAGAAAACAAATTTGCTAAATACTTATAGAAGAGAGAGTTTTGAAACGCCCAATAGCAGTGAGATTCAAATAAAAGAAATATGATTAAAGAAACTAATAATATAATATACTTCATGCTATGTATATTTGGAATAAAGTTATAGAGTTACATTTTTGAACTTGCTAAGGGAAAAAGAAATATATGAGGCATGCTACAATTGCATAAAATCTAAATTTTTGAAGCTATAACTTGTAAACCAATTAGCTCTTTTGAGTTTAATAAGCTCTAGTAAATTCCGATAAAATTTGAGGCATTGAAGTTCTACAATTCATGATGGGCACTGGGCAGAAGAAAATAGGGATACCTTTTCCAGAAAGAAAAATAAGTTGCTCAAGGCTCTTTGATCTATCTTAGAGAATAAAACGCTTTTATAGCTTGAAAAGAAAAGCTGAAGAGGCTCAGTCCGTAAGGAAAAAACTTGCAAAAAAATTCACAAGATAATATGAAACTTTGTTCTTGATTTGAAATTTATGCTTATGTGCAACCAGAAAAGTAGCAATGAGACCATAATAAACATTTCATGCAGATAAAAAAAGAAATAAAAAATTTATGCACAGATCATGGAGGTTATACATCAATGGATATGGATTCGAGATAAATTAATAAGCTTGGAAACTTACAGAAGCATTGCATAGCCAACAAAGCTTTAGAAATCATGTACCAAAATGATTTCAAATACTATTTATTTTTTGATCAAATGATGGGATAGATTTTACTAGCAATGGGCAGTCATTATAACATAAGACTTAACATAATCAAACATTTAAGAGAAACATGTGCAGAAAAATTCAACTCAGGCATTACTTTGTTTCCAAAATCGAAAAAGGGAAAAAATAGAAGAGTTCATCTCCAAAAGAGACCACATAATTATTTTATGTGTATAAAAAAATAATACCTTAAAATACTTATTGCAGAAATATCAACTGTTGTTTGTGTTATCATCTAAGGCATAGGGATGGTATTTCTAGTAGAAATTTCCTCAAATACTTAATAATCAACAATGATAATTTCTGTGAAGGTCTCACCAACAGTCAACCATGGCAGAAGCCATGAAATCAATGGTAAAGAGTACTGAGAGATGAAAGTTCAGAGAGAGAAAATTCAGAAGGTTAATCGATCCTTCTAGATGTCTAAATCTGTTATATTGCCCAAAGTCACAAAAATATATGGTCCTTTTATATACAGTTGTAAAGCAATCAAAGTGGGCCGGGTATACATAGGCCCATAAACAGAAACAAGAAAATAATTAATTGGGCTACAACTCTACATGTTATTCCTTGTCATATATCTCCACAGCCCCCCTCAAGATGGAGGGTGATGACACTGCAAGCTTTGGTAAAAGAGAATGATAAGAAGGACTAATAAGAGCTTTCTCCATTATATCAGCAAGTTGGTTGATACTGGAAATAAATTGAAGAGAGATAAGTCCAACATTGAGACACTTATGGACATAATGACAATCGATTTCGATGTGTTTAGTACGCTCATGAAACACTAGATTCTTTGCAATATGTAATGCTGCTTGGCTATCACAAAACGCAGGGACGAGAGCAGTGATTGTCAAACCAAGATCACCCAAAAGTCGAACAAGCTAAGCTATTTCAGCAACAACCCTCCTCACAGCTCTATACTCTGCCTTGGCAGACAATAAATAGATAGTGAGTTGTTTATTGCTTTTCCAAGATACAGGACTACCACCAAGCAGAATATAATGACCTGAGACAGACTTTCAAGAAATGGAGCAGGCTGCTCAATCAGAATCAGAGAAATCTTGGAGAGAAAAATTAGTAGATCGAGAGAGCAATATTCCCTGGGAAGGATCCTTGGAGAGATGTCTCAAAAATATAAGCCTGCTAGTAAATGAGGTTCTAGAGAGCTCTGTAGAAACTGACTTAAATGTTGCACTAAAAATACAATATCAAGTATCGTATGTTGAAAAAAGTTCAATTTACCAACAAGCCTTCTGTACAAGCTGGGATCAGCAAGTGAGGATCCCATGTCCATCGACAGTTTAATGAAAGGGTCAAGAGGGGTAGAGATAAATGAATAATGTTGGTAGTTAAATTCCGTAAGCAAACCAGTAAGGTACTTATGCTGGTTCATCAATTATCCTTCAGGATGAGTATAAATTTCAAGACCAAGAAAGTCATCCACATGGCCCAAGTCTTTAATTTTGAATTGAGCATCCAAAAAATGCTTGAGAGAATAGATCCTATCAAGATCATCACCAGCTAAGAGTATATCATCAACATAAACAGCAAGGATAACAAGTGAAGTTCCTGAGTTTTTAGTGAAAAGAGAATAATCATTTTTTCTAGAAGAATATCCCTAAAAAGACAAGGCCACAGATAGTTTGGAGAACCACCGTCGGGAGGCTTGTCTGAGCCCTGTAAAGAAACTTTCTAAGTCTACAAACTAATAGAGCAGAAGAGGTAGAGACAGAAACCTCAAGACCAGGTGGAACCTTCATGTAGACCTATTCAAGGAGGTCACCATGAAGAAAAGCATTATTGACATCCAACTGAAAAATGGTCCAACCTCTTTTAACAACAATAGTAAGCAACACTTAACAGTGGTGAGTTTTATAATAGGGGGAAGGTATCAGTGAAATCAATGCCTTCCTTCTGTGTATCACCTCTAATAATAAACCTATCTTTATACCTCTCAATAGACCCATCATCCCTTCATTTAATTTTGTAAGCCTATTTGTAAGGTATAGCTTTTTTGTGAGGAGGTAGAGGGACAACGTCCAATGTATGGTTAGCCTCAAGGGCTTGAAATTCTTTCAGCATGGCATCCTTCCAAGTAGGATGGAGTGCTGCATATTGATAAAACTAAGGCTCTTGTGCATGAACCATATCTGGAGTCAACTTGGATGGGATAGTAATAGAAGAACAGATGTACTGACTAAGGTAAGTAGGTGGATAAGTTGCTCTAGTAGATCTTCTGGGAGGAACTGAAACAGAATGAACAGTAATGGCGGGAGTAGGAGAAGACAAAGGCATAGGATTGGATGATAGGTTAGATATAGTAGAAGGATCAGAACAAGGTCTACATAAGGGAAAGAGTTATCAAGAGGGAATATAGCATGAGGGTGAGTAGAGTGATAGGGAAAAATATGCTTATGAAATATAACATCCCTAGAAAAAAAGTACAGAGTGATTTGATAGATTGAGCAATTTGTAACCTTTCTAACCACAATGATAACCAAGGAAAATGCAAGGAAAGGATCTAGGTTGAAACTTATCCCTTCCTACCTTGGGAATAGTGGCAAAACACAAAAACCAAAATTTTTCAGATGAAAATAAATTGGGGAATGTTTGTGAAGTCTTTCAAAAAGAGATGAGCTATTTAAGAGGTTAGAAGACATTCTATTTATAATATATGTGGCTATGAGAACACAATTACCCCAGTATTTTAAGGGTCGGTGATACTGAAATAGTAGTGCTCTAGAAACTTCTAAAAGGTGTTTGTGTTTTCTCTCTACAACACCATTTTGTTGTGGTATGTGAGGAACAATGGTTTGATGAAATATGCCTTGGGTAGAAAAGAATACAGAAATCTCAGTACTTGTCCCAAGCTTAAAGGCATTGTCAGATCTAAAAGTCTGCACCTTTGAATTAAAATGAGAAGAGACCATAGAGACAAAAGCTTTGAGTATATCAAACGCATTGCTTTTACAAGAAATGAGATCACTCCAACTGACCCTAGTGTAGTCATCCACCAAGGTTAGGAAATATCTAAAACCTGAATATGTCTTAATGTCATATGGACCCCAAATGTCAATGTGTACTAATTGAAAAGAAACATTAGTCTTATTGGAGATATCAGGAAAAAAGAGTCGTTGTTGTCTAGCTAATGGACAAATGGGATATATAAAATATTGTTGAGAAGAAATAAAAGGAGAAATAGAGGAAATATATCTCATCTTGCTAAAGGGCATATGCCCTAATCTTTGATGCCAGTATATATCCAATTTGTTTAAACCAGAAGTAGTACAAGTAGGCATGTAATTCAATGAGTTAATAGAAGAGTGAAAACCAGACATGTAAAAGAATAAGAATTAGGAATATTACTGCTAGCAGAATGTAAATTGGAACAAAAAACAGGGAATGGAGCTTCATTGGAACCAGGTACAAGTATTATAGAAGTACTAAATAAGTTTTGAAATAAGTCAGCATCTGGTTGAAAATAGTACAACCTCCCAACAGCTTTACCAATTGCCAGTGGCCTCTTCAGAGAAGCGCCCTGCAAGTAACATTGATATTTAGTGAGATTAGAAACACAGTTCAGCTGGGAGATGAGTTGATGTAAGGAAATAAGATTGAAATGGAATGAGGGAACTAGTAAAACATTAAGTAAAATAATGTCATGCCAGAGATGTAGTGACCCTGTAGATACAACTTTCACTTTATATCCTTTTGGAAAAGTGACTAGGTAAGGTTTAGGAAGGGGTGATAAGTTGTGTAGTAGGTGATTATGTGGAGTCATATGGTTTATAGCTCCTGAGTTTAAAATCCAAGGGTTGATACCTAGATGTGATGAATTGTCCATACATGAACCTACAGAGTTTACAGCATAAGCAGTGAAAAAAACTGCAAAACTTGTAAAAGCAGAATCCCCAGCATAATGTGCAAAGCCTGAGTCCTCTAAGCAATCAGATCCAAAGCCATAACTAGTAGAAATCTTGGCCTGATTGAACAATGT
The DNA here is from genome assembly GCF_002878395.1 of Capsicum annuum. Lineage (NCBI taxonomy): Eukaryota > Viridiplantae > Streptophyta > Magnoliopsida > Solanales > Solanaceae > Capsicum > Capsicum annuum. Next base: position 214,893,529 of record NC_061114.1, on the reverse strand, counting down.
TTGAAGGTGTTCATATTGCTCTGGACTGAAGCCATGCGAGGTTGTGTTAGATTTCAGTCCTTTTGGAGAAAAAGTAGAAGTTATATGTGAAACCTCGTATAGAGTAGTAGTCTGGACACACGAAACTAATTTTCTGGACTTGTTGAACTTGTATTCAGGGGGATAGCCAAACAATTTATGACACTTGTCCACATTGTGGTTAGTTTTCTTACAATACTTGCAAAACAGACCAGTAGAAGTATTAGACGGTCCTTGAGGAAAACCTCCACCTGTCCCTCTTCATGAATAAAAATTCACTTTTTGAGTGAATGACTTGGTGGAGTTCTGGGAATTAAAATTCCTTTTTGTAGGAAGAGTTCTAGATGAGGAGCAGGTTGAATAATTGGGAGTTATAAAAGCTGCAGCATCACCAGAGAAATTGCTGCCAACGGGTGGGATCTTTCTTTGACTCTCATATTATTGCAAAAGAGAGTAGGTTCTACTAATCGATGGAAGAGGATTGATCATTAGAATGTTGCTTTTGACAGTGGAATAAGACTCATTCAATCCACTCAGAAATTGAAATAGTTGTTAATCTTCTATGAACTTTCCTAACGCACCACATGTACAAGTTGGTCCAACATAGGCATTGCTCAATGCATCCCATAGGTTCCTAAGTCTAGTAAAGTACGTGGCTATGTCAGATGAACCTTGAGTGAGGGAAGATATTTCTCTCTGCAATTGAATATATTTGGAACCATTTGAACTACCAAATCATAGATTTATTTCATCCCATATTTCTTTAGTAGTTTTAAGACAAATCACACTAGTATCAATCTCCCTCGACACAGAATTCGTAATCCATGCTTTTACCATGTCATTATATCTGTCCCAATAAGTGAAATAGGGAGAATTAGGGGGCATGTCTGGCTATTCGACCATCAATCACTCCTAATTTATTTTTATCCGGCAAGGAGGTTAACATGCTACTCCTCCACGTGACAAATCCACTATTATCAAAGGGCACACCCATAAGTTGACTGCCCGGATTGTCCGATGGATGGCTATAGAAAGGGAGGGAAGCATCGATAGTAAATGGGGTAAAACCATCAGAAGTAGAATTATTTGATACTGAAGCCATGACTAGATGTTACAAAATCGACTACTATGAAATAGGAACTAACAGTTGACCATAACCGCAATAAAGTGAGGAATGAATAGGATACGATACCAATCTTCTTCACCAGAAGAAGTAAAGACCTTAAGCAACAAAATCGATAAAGCACCGTAAAGCTCTGGTGGAAAGGCGCTTGAGCAGTAACCTAGTTTGCAAGCAAAATCACTCCAGTGAATGCAAACAAAACTATGCACCAAAAAAATACAGCTCGAGTAACCCGTCATATCAAGGATTGTTGAAAAATATGGAATTTTGAGAGACAACCAATGAGGGTAGAGTCGGAAAAAAGACCACGAAGAGTCGATCCAAGGCTCTGATACCATGTGAAGGTCTCACCAACAGTCAACCATGGCGGAAGCCATGAAATCAACGCTAAAGAATACCGAGAGATGAAAGTTCAGAGAGAGAAAATTCAGAAGGTCAATCGATCCTTCTAGATATCTAAATTTGTTAATTTGTCCAAAGTCACAAAAATATCTGGTCCTTTTATATACATGTGTAAAGCAACCAAAGTGGGCCGGGTATACATAGGCCCATATACAGAAACAAGAAAACAATTAATTGGGCTGCAACTCTACTTGTTGTTCCTTGTCATATATCTCCACAATTTCAAATCATGTCAACAGATATAGAAAGAGAACTAGATTATATCTTATATCGTAGGATAGGCTGCATCAAAGGTGAATCTAGAATTTTAAACTTATGGGTTCCTAAATAATGAAAAGGAAAAAAGTTGGTTTTCTAAATATAATAAAAGATCAAGAAAAAAGGCTAAAAATATGATGTTGCCACTACGATTCAATCTCTCATTCCCGGGACCTAAGGGATTTCGGCTACTCCTTCATAGCTGCTGGACCATCCGCCATCTTTGGCTATCAATATATTATTTTATATTAACAATATTCTAAATATAATTATACCATTTTGGAAAAGGTTGGGGAATTCCTGGGAACACCCAAAGACTACTGTAGACCCGTCCTTGGGCTACATTTCTCTTCCCGTTAGACGAATGTGCAAACATGATATTTAATAATTATATACAGTGATCAGTTTTTATACAAAGTTAATGTAGAGTTGAATGTTCTTTTGCAATGGTTATATTCTTAGAATTATATTGCAGTCCTCCACTTCAATACTTCAATATAACCAATTTCTGATGCATCATCATTCCTTATTCTTTTAGCATACCTGAAATAAATCAACTTTTTCACTAATTTGCACTTACAAATTTCCATGGAGCAATTAAACAATTTTTGTCATTTCTAAAGTACCATATGAGTTGTAAAGTAATATATTTCCCCGTCAAACCAAAGCAATTATTTCCAAATAGATTGAAGGGCTCTAGCATGACCAACACAATTTACTCTAGATCATTACTTCGGTAAGTGTTGTTTTACAGGGTAAGTAAGATATATATTAGAAAGAGAAGCAGCTCGATAGTAACTTACCTATATCTTCTAAGAGTCAAAATAGAGGGGAGAATATCTTAGAAAATAGCTACGGAATTCGATTTATGGTCATATTTCCATGGAATAGGGTCAACTCCAAAGATATAGCAGGTCACTGCATTTGAAATGTTCAAGGATTTCTCTCTCCCTCAACCCAACAAAAGTATCTCAGATATGTGCAATGGTACATGCGTGTAAACTATAAAATTATACAAAATAATAATTACTAGACACCATAAATTGTACCTTAAGTGTTGGTTCTAAATTCTCATTTTGATCAATCGCCAAAATGAATCACCCCAATCTAGAGCAACCTTCGCAGGCACAATCCCTGAATTTGTGGAGAACCTATTTGTAACTCAATTAATTGATAGAGAACCCTTTACCAAGTTTTTCGTTCCTCTAATTTTGATGTCACATTTTACATTGCTCATATAAATTTGTTCTCTTTCTAAATAAATCGTGAGGAGATCTCAAGTTGCCTACATAATCATAAAACGCTTGATTTTGTGAAAAACCTGCAAAATGTGTCATAAAATCAAAGTCTTCTATTTGATTAACGCATTTGGTTTAAATTTTTATGCTCGTAGAAAATCTTAAAGAGCAATGTCGTTGCTAAATCAACATACATAAATGGTCCATTGGTCACGTAACATATTTATTAAGTGTTTATCATTCCTTGATCAGCACAATCTATTTTAACCTTTAGGCCAAAATCAGTATCACAAACATCCATTTATCATTTCACATATATCATAATCTAAACTCCCATAAGCTTTAAATAGTACTCATGTAGATTTCGTTTCAGAAGACATTATAATAGAAATAGTTCATACATGTACATGTTAAAGATGACATCTATGAAAGGCCACATGTCCAAGGGAATCTTCCGGTGCTATAGTGGAAAGATAGATCAAGATTGTAATTATCTTTTTGTATGTGTCCAAGCTTGTCTGTGCCCAAACCGATGCCCAACGAACCCAACTAAGCAATACTATTAAAGTTTACCACCTGAATGCATTAAAAACTGAAGATAATTTAAAAATATAATTTAAACAAACTATTAAGTATATGAATTCAAATATATGATGAGAGCGTCAATCATAACAGTCTCTCAAAAAATCATATCAAGGTCTTCAAAAGTAGGATATAATAGTTGCACCCTAGAGAACATTTTCACACAGTTACAATAGATGCTTAAACAGATTCATTTTTGTACATCCTGTAAATGATTTCAATTAACAAAGTCAATCTTGCAGCGTCGAGATAATCTACAAATCATCATCATCCGTAGCATGTCAAATTCCTGAGTATAAAAAATAATGTTCCAGCCAGCATGGATGTATATAATCTTCACTAAGCCTCCTGCATTTGTATGAAGCAATTATTAGTGTCATAATAGATAACTAATATTATTAGTTTGTACAAATTAGTTTCTTCGCCTCTTTGTCATATACATAGGTTCCTATAGCTAAGTTTTTTCAGAGTAATATCACACTAATGAAATCAAATTCAAAAACTCAAACATCTAAAAGCAAAATCTTAAAGTTTAATGGAAAATTCGCTTCTTTGAAGACATTCATTAAACATTTACGACACAAACTCAAACAAAAAAGAAGCAAAATTTAAAATTTAATGAAAAGTAAATTTCTTCAAAGAAATTTATTAAACACCTTCTCTACAAGTAATTTTACCTGAGAAGTTATCATAGTTCATACCTACTTTTTGTCCAATAAAGAATGAACCAAACTCTTACTTCGACTGATAGTATCAATAATATATGTTACACAATCAAATTATACCTACACTAAAACATTTACCCACCAAGTGCATCATTAAAAGTACAACATAGTGACCAAAATAAAGTACACATCAAAAATTCTCCCAACTACAAATACATGGATGGGTAAATATTTTTGCTAATAAAAAAATTGAAAGGAGAAATAAAATTAAATGAAAATTACCATAAACAATAAATCAATGTAAGCAATAACAGAGAACTAAATAATCAAAGAAAAAAGGAAACCATAGAGATTCAAAATTGCATGAAAAGGTTAGTATAAGGGACATGCATTGATGGAAAAACAGGGAGAAAGTAGAGAAAGAAAGAAGAGCAAGAATAAAAATATTAAGATACCATCTGAGTTCAAAAAGCAAAAACTTGTGAATAACATTTATTTTCATTATTCATCTGAAGATGCTACTATATGTATAGTGAAAAACTCAGTTAAAATCATGAAAAAATGAACTTCCCAAAATTATACCCTTTATGAAACATAAAAAAAATATAGGTTTTAAAAAAATGTCAGCAACAAAATTCACCAAAAAATCAAAACTGAAAGAGGAAGAAGATTGCACCAGGGGCTCGAAGAATCAAGAACAGAAATTAAATTTCAAAAAATAAAAAAAGTATAGGCAAAAAAGAAGAACTCAATGGTCACCAAGAAGAGAAAACAAGGAAAAGAAAAATGATAAGTTTTTCAAAAAGAATAAAATTAATGAAATCAAATTAATTTGACTGAAAAGAGGAAAAGTTTGCATGTGGATTTGGGTGAAATAAACACTTGAAAAAGGCACAGGAAAAATTATACAGTCGTAGAAAAACAGTGATGGGTCAGAATTTTCATTCAAGATTTTAAGAAGTAAACATATAAGCTAGCTGAAGAGGAGTACAACATCTACTATATACACATAAAAAATAATTTTAATCATATATAAATAGTAGAATTTTCTATCGAAGAAGATTCGACTGAACCCCGAATTAATGTGAGTCCTCCCCTATTAACAAAAATGTGTTTATTTAAATACCCATGGTCGTACAAGGACCCTCACTTATTATATAACAGTAAATAAATAAATAAAATAAAATAATTTATGTATTCTGAAATGTGGCGCTCTCTGGTCTACATATTATCTTTTTCGCTTAAATTTATTTGGAAAAAAATGAAAACTATTCGAAAAAGTTGTTTCCTAATTAGAGACTGCCTGACTTCTATAATCGTTGCCGCTAACGTTTCTTTCCCAGCAATTAAATTTACTCTTCCGTTATGGAATGACAAAAATATTGTGATAATTTTGAACTTTATTTTGCTACTATCAAATGCAAATCCATATAACATTTTTTAACTTAGAAAGTTTTCGGTTATTTCTCAAAATTCAAATACTATTACACCACCAAATCCCATGAAGTCGAAACTTGGACTCTCAGGAGAAAATTGAAGGAAAGATGTCATTTAAGTCTTGAATGAAATATTGGTAACATCGATTAACTTAAAGTGTTAAGCATAATTAGGACACTTGATTAAGTTAATTGTAGACTTGATTAAAATTTTTAAAACTTTCTACTCTTTTAAAAAATACAAATCTACCCACACCTTTCTCCTTTCCAAATCAACCGTCTATTTCCTCTCTCTCTCTCTCAACAGTCTCTCTTAACTTTCTCCCAACCAACAATTCTGAAAAATTTCTCCCTTCAATCACCGCCGACTTCAAGCTCCGGCGACAAATAGCTATGCAAGTTTCTTTTTGACTTTCCATCATCAATCGACATGACAAGCAGTGTTCTACGCGACAACAACTTTGACTTCTTTGTCATCTCATTTCTTTTTCCACAGGTAAAAAATTATGTCTTTATAGTTATGAAGAAATAGAGGAACTTGAGCCAACTTTTCTTCTAGTATTGGTTAACAATTTCAATACTTCTTTCTTAAATTTAAAATATGGATTGAATAAAACCTTAATTTCTGGCATTTCTTCTCTACTCTTTTCGGTGTGAAATAAATTTTTTTGTTGTTATTGTAATTCTTGTTGTTGAATTGTTGATTCGATTTGTTAGTGATTTTTGTCACTGATGATGTTCTTAGTGTGAATGTGTATGTTGTGTTGGTGTTGCAGGGTTGATTAGTTGTTTTTCTTGGTAAAAATGGTGATGCAACAGATGAACCATCTGACGCAACAGATGAACTATCTGACGCAACAGATGAACCATCTGACGCAACAAATAAACCATCTGATGCAATAGATAAACCATCTGACGTAACAGATGAAACATCTAATACAGCAGATGAAATATCTGATGCAACAGATAAAAAATCTGATGAAATAGATTAAATATCTGGTGCAACAAATGCAAATCTGATACAATAATGAAAATCTAATACATCAGATGAGCAATCTAGCAGATCATTTATTTGTTGCGACAGGCAACTCTTCTGTTCGAAAAAATTCTAAACAATATTGATACAATAGATTACTCATTTTGCAATCTATAAGTGATTTGTTTCAATAGATGAGTGATCTATTTTAACAGATTAGTAATCTATTTTTATTATTTCCAACGGATTACTTATCCGCTGTAATAGGTTGTTTATAAGTTGCAACAAATAACCTACCTGGTGCAACATATGAGTGATCTATTTTTATTATTTACAATAAATTAGTCATCCGTTGTAATAAGTTGGTTAGACGTTACAACAAATAACCTACTTAGTGCAATAGATGAGTGATCTGTTTTTATTTTTTACAATTTATTACTCATATGCTACAATAAATTGGTTATAATTTGCAACAGATAACCTACCTGGTGCAACAGATGAGTGATCTATTTTTACTGTTTCCAATGGATTACTCATCCGTTGCAACAGTTTGGTTATAAGTTTCAATAGATAACCTACCTTGTGTAATAGATGAGTGATCTGTTTTTATTATTTCTAACAGATTACTCATTCGCTTCAATATGTTGGTTATAAGTTGCAATAGACAACCTACCTGGTGTAACAAATGAGTGATCTATTTTTGTTATTTCTAATGGATTACTCATCCGTTGCAAGGGGTTGGTTATAAGTTGCAATAGATAACCTACCTTATGCAACAGATATTTAATCTACTGGAACTGTTATTTTACTATTGTACATGTTAGATATACTGTTATTCTTTTTTAATGATGCATTATTCAATTATAATCTATTTTATGCTCCTATTATTTTTAGATTATATAGCTCCCAATAGTCTAAGTAAAGAAACAAGTGAAGCAGCTAGGCTACATCCACCACTCTATGAGCTTGCTTTACAAATGTTATCTCAATCAGGAGCAAAAGATGATGAACATAGGGAGGAGGAATGTTTCAAAAGAGATAATCCAAATGCTAATAGTCCTTCCACAGAAGAGTTGGTAAAAACCTTCAGTATTGATCATTATCCTATTAGAATGCAATGTTAGTGCCACAGATTTAATGGGTGATTTCGTGGTTAAGTCAGCCATGGAAAAATCTTTCGACGCCTTCAAAAAAATACTTCGAGAATAAAATTAGATGCTTATTTCAGGGAAAACTGCATTGGGTAATATTTTGATTTGTTGAAGGACAACAATGCTCATTTCAAAATAAAAATGGTATACGATCTTCTTAAGCAGGTTTATGTATGAAAACAAAGATAAGATGGATGAGGTGTGGATAAATTATTATGGCATGCCTATTTGTTTTGGTTGGAAGGAGTTTGCCATAATTACTAGACTAAAATGTTAACCTCCATCTCCTTCTCAAATTATGCCTATTCTAACCCCCAAAAGCACCCTGCACACCCAAAAAAGGCAAAGGCAAGTCGAGTCATCGTGATGACCCAGTGTCCACTGTTGGTCCAAGCTTCAAAATAAAAATTTGATAGAAGCATTGAAAGGTAAAAGAATTTCAAAGAAGCACAAGTAATCATTGTTCTTGGTTTAGTTTGTACATAATATTCTCTTGGCGAGAGACGTTAATAACAACATCCCACTTAGTTTGATAAAGCTCTTGGAGGATCTTGAGGCATTTAACAGCTATCCTTGGGGTTATGAAGGTTTCAAATGACTATCAAATATTTGTTGACTCCATTAACGCCAAAGACATTCAACTTATAGCTTTCTATGGGCCTTCATGGTAAATGTTATTTTATTATGATATGATTCATATTTTTATTCAATAATAGTTTTGATTTATTGACATTATTTTATAGGCTTGGGTATTTGAAGCCAATCCTTATTTGATACAATAAGTGACCTGCCAGGAAGAAGTTTCCAATTCAAGAATCTTAAGATGATTGTCGGTCAAAACTGATAAAAATGCAAAATTTCTTGATCTCTTCAACCCCTCGAAGGATGCAGTAAGTATAATTGTAATTAAGTTTTTATTTTAATTAATAATTTTTTAAATAATCTAATCGTCATTCTAATATATACAATGATTTATGTTAGATTGTGCATCCGTCACTTATTCCGACCAATCAAGAGTTGAAGATACCATTTTTCTTAGTTTACGGTCTGTGCAAACTTTATCGAACCCTAAGGTCATTGATAGAGTAAGAATGGAATTTTTTGGAGTAAAAACCATCACAAGAAAATTTTAGAGGGTAGGCTTGTTGTTGTTGATAGCTATAGTGGTTATGGAGCTGTTGGTGGTAGTAATGGTGCTGCAATTGGTGCTAATGATGCTCCTCTTATAGTTTTTAAAACAATTATTATGAGTATGATCATACTAGTTATACATATTTTGCCCCTCCTAGTGAATGTTCTGCACGCAAATGTCAAGTTTGCAAGGCAAAACATGATATAGTGAGTAATACTATTAATACATTAACTGCTTCTGTGAAGTAATTGACATCTAAGAGAGCTGTCATTCCATCAAAGAGGTTTTTATATCCATCCACTCCATTAGAGATTAAGTCTAAGAGAAGAAGCAAAGTAATTTCCAAGGCATTATCAAGCATCTAAAAAAGCAAAATTGCAACTCCTTTATCCATGTGTTGCACTATTGAGCAATGTACAAAGGCCACAGAAGAGCAGCACGAGCTGAAGAAGGTAAATATATATTAATTGTTCCAACTAACTAACAGACACATATTTGTTTCAATAGATGACATATCTGTTAATAATTATCAAATAGATATATACATCTGTTGAAATAGTTTACTAACCTATTGCATCAGATACAGTATCTGTTGTAACATATGTCTTATCTGTTTTAGCAAATCAAACAGATCTACATACCATTTTTATTTGTAATAAAATATGACCTATCTGCTGCAACGAATGGATCATCTATTAGGACAAATTAAATCAAGACTTCCTACAATTTCAGTTTTTCCAAACAAATGTCATATATTACAACAAATGGTTCATCCGTTGGAAATTATCATACAGGTCTTCCTCATGCTATAATTTATCCCAATAGTTGATCTATCTATTGTAGCAGAAATATAATCTGTTTGGGACAATTTAAAATAGGAGGAAGACATATTTTATTTTCTAGAATAGTTGAGTTATCCTTTTCCATTTTTTGTATCTGTGATTAGCATTTATCAATTCTAGGTTTCCAGGTGGATGTCACTGTATAAGCTATTACTGAACAACATTGATAATATGCTACTCTTTCTATGAAAATACAGAGAAGCAAAAGCGCAAAAACCGTATACAAGCGACATAATGATCCACGACGACCAAAGCTGAATTTCATAGCATCTAATAAGAACAACTTGTCCACATTAAGTAAAAATTTATTTCTTGAGTCTGTCAAACCTCACCCCTCCTTAGGAATTATTGGCATCAAAACTTAGATTGTTGATTTATTTGTTAAGATCTGTACATTTTTTAACATTTCATTTATTTGTTGATTTCTTTCATGTAATTTCTGAAGGCTTTGATTTATTTTATTTTGTCTATGAATTTTATTTTATCCTTAGATTTGAAATTATTAGTTTAAATGGAATACTAGATTCAAATATTGTAATAGATGAGGTATTTGTTGCAATAGACGACTTATCTATTGAAAAATATCATTATACATATGTTGCAACATGTAGGTAATCTGTTGAAAATTATCAAACTGGTCTTTACACTGTTGCAACAGATAGACTTAGATAGAAACATCGACATAATACAACAGATGAGCAACCTATTACAACAGATAAAATATTTCTTAGAACAGGTATAATATCTGTAATAACAGATGGACAAACTATTGCATTATAAAAAATTCAACTTTCATTAGACATAAAATATTGCCACTACATGTAAAGTGAAGTGACATGAAATAAAAAAGGCAGAACCCATCGACAGACACATAAAGTTGCAGTGATCTTTCACTTTGGCAGCTCATATGTAATTCACCTAGCAAAGGCGCGTTGAAACCACATTTTTGCTAACTTGGCATCTGATTTTGCCCCCAATGGTTATTTTTTCCTCTTATATATTTATCTCCTTCCTAAAATTTAACCCTGAATTCTCAAATCTTCTTCTTCATTATCTTTTTTTCTCTATCAAAATCCTTCAAATTAATTGCATTTGATTTTTCTGCATATTTTTTTTAATTTTTCCAACTGAGCTTGACAATGTTGAGTTCATCTTCCACTATTTTTTTTGTGATTATGATTTTTGATATTGTATGTATGGTCATGAAGCTCTATTTAAGACTTATTAGACTCAAAGGTAATTTTTTTTAATTTACTTAGTTGATTAATTATTGACTTGTAATTATTTTGTAATTGTGGTCTTGTTTTTATAAAAGTTGGGTGGATGTGATTACTTTTATTGGTATGAAGAATGACACCCTTCACAAAAAATATGTGTAATCTGGGATTTGTTGAAGAAAGTCAAAATTTAGCAAGAAGATACTACATTATTCGCATTATTGCTTCTGGTTTGGTGTTGTTGGGCATATGAATATTCAAGCCTAATTACTGAAATTTTTATGGTGGTGTATTTGTATTTGCTACTGGTTTAGTGTTGTTGAGAACATGGATATTCAAGAGTAATTGTTGTAAAATATCAAAAAATTTCCACTACATGTAAAGTTACGTATGTAAAGTGAAGTGACAAAATAAAAAATTATTATTTCACAGGCTCTTCTTTATACACAGGATCTATGAATCAAGTTAGTACCCTATAATCCCAAACCTCTTGCATGTTTCCACAGCGTTGTCGCACAGAAAGGTCATTCTCACGGCTATTTCTGTGTCGGTCAGCAAATATTCAATGTGTGTAAGCATATGCAACCTGCACGACATTAGTTCTTTTTTTTTTGAAAGGTCCATGTCCTTGTTTTGACCTTCAAAATCCCATGGTTTCTTTATTAACACTTTCGGTGGTAATTGACCCACCAGTTTACTCTACCTCATAAGATAGGGAACAACTCCAATAGTAGACGCATGTGGGTAAAAAAATTGGCCTCGTCCAAGGCAGGTAAGTTGATGTCATAAACCTTAATCTTTCCCTCCTTGAGTAGTTTCTCAACAGTCCAATAACATATGTCATCCACATTTATGACTCCAAGAATCCTCTTTTCCCGGATCTAGATCTTGCCGTGTAGATTTGGTCTCTCCCGTCTAACATATTTTATTATTTCTTCATACCATTGGAACCCATAAACTAAAGAATAAAATCCAGCGCCATTGAGAGTTGACGCTCCCTTACTGTGAGATCCTACAAATTTTTGTGTCAGAAATCAGCTCTTTAGGCTCTTTACAAGCTCGAACACTTAGAATATTTTAGCTAAGTTTTTAAAACTTAGTATCATTTTAACCTTCCAAACTTTGAAGATTTATTTGACGACCTTTCTGACCTCGAATTTTTGATTTTCAAGTTGCTTTGCGACGGGGCAAGGTCGTAGTACATCTCGCGTGAGTTTTGAATTTTTTGGAATAGCATAAGGGCATGTTGGATTTTCAAACCAGTAGTTTAGGGCGATTAGCCTGTGTCGCCCTAGGTAGACCAACACTATAAGCAAGGCGTTGTCTCGCTTACCCCGGTGGACTAGCCAGGGCACTTCCTTGGATAGTTTGGCTGGGGTAAATTTCCTGCAATCCACCCCCAAATTTTGAAGGGGCAAAATGATCTTTTGCCACCTTATATATACCCTTAAACACTAGCCACATTGAAGCCAAAATATACTCTTTTATTTCAATTTCTCTTAAGAACAAGCTGCGGTTTTCAAGTGGGGATTAAATTTCAAGAAATTTCCTTCATTAATCTTCGTAGAATCATGAACCAATGTATACAAAGTATTTATTCATGGATTCCTTTCGTCTATGAATCTCAATAATCCTATTTTAAATTATATATTATGGTATTTATGTTGTGAAGTGATTTTGATTATGTTTATCATGTTGTATGATTACAAAGTTGGAATCTGTATGTGTTGCGTATGATACTACATTAGCATGTGAGTTGAAATCCATGAATTGAGTGGGTTATGAGGTGTTAATTGTTTGATAAAATGCTTGAAGGGATAGAAACCATGCATTATAGCTCAAACATGACTAAATGATAAACACATGCTATTCTCATATGTTCAATCGGTTCCCATGCTATTGTTGTGCTATATATATGTTGTTGGAATGCCCATGATACTCGACAGTGAAATTGTGACATGACTATATGCATTCTTAGATATGTACATTACTATGACAACCAAGGATCTCAAGAAATATCCCCAACTATTATGTTATGAATTATTGATGTTAATCATATGTTCAAGTAGTATCAAGTCGTGTCAGTATTACGCTATTGAGTCCTAGGGATACTTGTACCCAAAAAATATAGCTGTGTGCCTAGAGCCAGTGTCAGTTTTCAAGATACTCCCAGTCAATCCATATTCAATAGAATTCAGTCAGTTTCAGAACTCAGGAAAGCTCAGTAATCTCTGTAATTCTATAATCTCAGTAGTATTCTATCAATCAAGATGAAACTCCATGAATTTAGTCCAAGTTTAGTTCAGTTAATCATGTTCAGTGTCTATTCAGATGGGAGTAGAAGTTAGTACCTAGTGAACCCAAGGATGGGAACACACACTACTAGAGTGAGGGTGTGATTCCTAGAAGAAATCCTTGTTTTCTAGAACTATGCAGCCAATATAGGTTGAGAAATCAACACTATCATATTGAGGGTTGATGAGGTGGATCAACACTAGCAGATGAGGGTCACCCATAGCTTGTCTTTACCCGTGGCACGATATTAACAGCTTTCCAATTGGGGTTATAGATTTGACCCCAACTCAACTATAATAGCTCATTTAGGGCATGTCAGTTAGATAACTACTTCCCACAGTCTAGTATCATCTTAGTAATAGAGCTAAGATAGTTTTACAGAATTAGGACTGTTAGATATAGTTAACTCAGCCTAGTATGAAACTCAGCTAGTTTCTTTAGAATTAGGACTAGCAGATACATTCATCTAGTTATTAGTTATCAGTAAGCTCATGTGATTAGTATTCAAACTCAATGATCATGTTATCATGATATCAGTTTCAGTTATGTATTCATCCATGTATTCTCACATTCATGTTATCAGTCAGTTAGTATTGTTCATGTATATGAACCTTATACGTTTAGTGTACCTCACTTGCATACGAGTACATTCCCAAGTATTGATACATACTTTATTGTTCTATGGTGTTTTTATACCATAGGTTCAGAAGCACAGGATACAGAGCATCAGTAGCATTTCAGAGTCCAAATTCTAGTAGCAGTAGACTAGCAGTGAGTCCTTATCATTTGTGGATGATTATTTATTCATTATTTCAGTTTAGATTTTAGTAGATGGAGTTAGTTGGAGACATTTTCCTTTACCTCCTTATTTTAGGTAGTTTAAAGGCTTTCAGACTAGATTTCAGACTAACATGATCAGACAACTATTATAGTTTAGTTTTGGCATTATGATACCATACTATTCATATGTTGTTTTATCAGACATTATGATTCAGTTTTGAACCTTATGGCCTTTCAGCCTTTATTACTGCATTTATATAGTATATTATGTAGTGTTCAGGTATAAATATCAGTCATGGGTTAGCTTGTGGTCCTTCGGGGTCATGAGCACTGTGTAGCATTCTGGGTATCCGATTTGGGGTGTTACAAACTTGGTATCAGAGCCTAAGGTTCAAAAGTATCTTAGGAAGTCTGAAAGATAAATCTAGTAGAGTCTTGTATAGGGGTGTGTTGCACGCTACATTCATGTGCAGGAGGCTATGAAATATTTTAGGAATAATTTTCCTTCTTTCAGTATTTATGGTATGCTAGTGAGCATAATCTCAAAGTTTATCTTCTAGTCTAATCCTTTTCTCTTCCATTTTTCAGAACATGCCTCCCAAGAAGAGAACCAAAAATTAGTCAGCCCCTCAGCCCGAAGATCCTTTGGGTGAACATGTTTCTCATACATATTTTAGAGCTGCATTCACTACTATTTCTCAGTCAGTTGCTGCTCAAAATTAATGACCAGCTATTATTTTGGCCAACCTAGTGGCCAATATAGCCGTAGCTAGGACCGGAACTTTACCCACATGAGTCCTCTTTATTTACTAGATCCTAATTTAGATGAGGACCCACTGGAATTCCTAGATTAGGTTCAGAAGGTTACATGCATCATGGGGGTGACTTCTAGTGAGATTGCTGAGCTAGCTGCATATCAGTTGCAGGATGAGGCTCATACTTGGTTCAAGTAGTGGAAGTCAGAGAGGGCAGATGATGCAGGGTTAGTGGAGTGGGAGGAGTTTGCCTATATTTTTCTTGATAGGTTCTTTCCCTAAGAACTTATAGAAGCTAAGTTGTTAGAATTTATTAACCTCAGGTAGAGAAATATGATGGTGAAAGAGTTTTCTCTTAAGTTTACTCAATTAGCCAGATATGCTCCTCACGTAGTGATAGATAGAAGGGACAAGATGAGTAAGTTTCTTTTTAGGGTGAATGATAGTATGGTGAATGTGTGCAGGACCATGATGTTGAATAGTGACATAAACATAGCTAGACTCATGAACCATGCTCAGCAGATAAAGAAGCAGAAGATTAAGCAGAGGGAGAAGCAGAATAAAGAGCAAGGGTAGGTAGTTTCAACTTTGCTCAGCCTAAGTTAGATGGAGAGAATCATTCTATTTTCTATCCTAAGTCATCAGTTTTGGCTCCTTCTTCAGCAAGTGCCCCAACTTCTAAATTCAGAGATGGTAACAAAGATAGAGCACCAGGTTCTAAGTCTCAGGGCAGTATTAGCAGTGCTCGAACTAATCCCCTTTGTTACACTTGTGGTAAAAATCATAAGGGTGTTTGTAGAGCTGGCAGCGATGTTTACTTTGTTTCTGGCAATCCAGGCCACAAAGTTAGAAAATATCCCTAGTCAGTTTATCAGAGTAATCTCTGCTCCTCAACTTAGTCCAGTCACTCAAATCAGTAGGGTGCCATCTCCAGTGCTACTAGTGGACAATGCACAAATAGACTTTATGCTCTCCAATCGATAGGATCAGTAAAATTCTCTTAATGTGGTTACTGGTACATTACAGATCGTTCATGTAAATGTTTATCCTTTGCTAAATCCAGGAGCTTCTCTGTCTTTTGTTACTTCCTACATATAGGTTGATTTCGGAGTCAGTCCTAAAGTTCTTGCAGAGCCATTCTCAGTATCTTCCCCAATGGGTAAAATCATCATAGCCTGGCGGGTATACAAGAACTTCCCGATTATGATATTTTAAAAAGTCACATCAGCAGACTTAGTCAAATTAGAAATGACTGGTTTTGATGTCATTCTTAGCATGGGTTGGATTTATTCCTTCTATGTCACAGTTGATTGCAGAAATAGAATAGTTCAGTTTTAGTTTTCAAAAAAACCCGTCCTTGAGTGGAAGGGTAGTACTTTAGCTTTTAGAGGTCAGCTTATTTCCTATTTATGGGATAGGAAAATGATATCTAAAAGATATGCCTATCATCTTGTTCATGTTAAGGACTCTAGTTCTGAAATTTCCAGTCTTAATCAGTGCCAGTTGTGAATAAATATTCAGATGTCTTTCCTAAAGATCTTTCAGGAATTTCTCTCGAAAGGGAAATAGACTTCGACATTGATCTTCTTCTAAATACTCAGCCTATATCTATTTTATCATACAGAATAGTACTAGCAGAACTTAGAGAGTTGAAAGAATAGTTAAAGGATCTCTTAGATAAGGGATTCATTAGACCCAGTATTTCCCTATAGGGTGCACCAGTCTTATTCATGCGCAAGAAATATGGTTATCTCAAAATATGGATAGATTACCGTCAGCTCTATAATGTCATGGTCAAGAACAAGTATCCACTTCCCAAAATCGATGACTTGTTTGACCAACTTAAGGGTGCCAACTATTTCTCAAAGATAGACCTCAGATTAGGCTATCATTAGCTTAGATTTTGAGAATATGACATTCCAAGTATAGCTTTCTAAACTCAGTATGGTCACTTCAAATTCTTAGTCATGTCCTTTGATCTTACCAATGCCCCAACAACTTTTATAGACTTGATAAACCGTGTGTTCAAGCAGTACTTGGACATGTTTGTCATAGCCTTCTCAGATGACATCCTCGTCTATTCTAGTAGTGAACATGATCATGTAGAACATCTTAGGATAGTACTTTAGACTCTAAAAATTCATTAGCTGTTCGCCAAATTCAATAAGTGCAAATTTTGGCTAAAGTCAGTAGCAGTCCATGGTCATATAATTTTTGGTGATGGCATTAGAGTTGATACTCAAAAGACCAAAGCAGTAAGAAACTAACCTTGCCCTATCTCTCCATCAGATATCAGGAGTTTTTTGGGTTTGGCTAGCTATTACAGATGGTTTATTAAAGGGTTTTCTTTTATCGCATCCCCTATGTCCAGATTGACTCAGAAGAAAGTCAAGTTTTAGTGGTCAGATCCTTACGAGAAGAGTTTTTAGGAGTTGAAACTTGACTCGCCTCAGCTCCAGTTCTAGCATTGCCAGATGGTTCAGATTATTTTTTAGTGCATTATGATGTATCCAGAGTAGGTTTTGGTCGTGTCCTCATGCAACGTGGTAAGGTCATAGCCTACACCTCCAGACATCTTAAACCCAATAAGAAGAATTATCCTACTCATGATCTTGCAACCATAGTATTTACCTTAAATATTTGGAGGCATTATCTATATGTAGTTCATGTAGATGTCTTCACAGATCACAAAAGACTTTAATATATATTCTCTCTGAAAGACCTCAATCTTTGTCAGAGAAGGTGGTTAAATCTCTTGAAAGACTACGACATGAGTGTCCTTTATCATCCAGGGAAAACCAATGTAGTGGCTAACACTTTTAGTAGACTGTCCATAGGTAGTGTTGCCCATATTGAGAAAGATAAGAAGAAGTTAGTTCAGGGTCCGCTTAGTCAATTCAACATAGGGTAGTATATATGTCCAAAACATTTTAGAATCATCTCTAGTTTAATAGGTGAAATAAAAACAAGATAGAGATCCCAGCCTAGTCAAGTTGAAAGAGTTAGTCAAGGATAAAAAAGTAGATGTTTTTCCCAAGGGGGAGATGGTATTTTATGTTGTCAGGGTCTTCTGTGTGTTCCAGGTGTAGATGGCTTAAGGCAACGAATTCTTGCAAAGAGCATGGTGCACGATACTCTATTTATCCAGGGCCCACTAAGATGTACCATGACTTGCAGGAGATCTATTGGAGGAGTGGAATGCAGAGAGATGTTGTAGAGTTTGTGGCTAAGTGCTCTAAATGTCAGCAAGTTAAGATAGAGCATTAGAAGCCAAGTGGTCCCATGCAGGAGTTCATTATTCCCACCTAGAAATGGGAAGAAGTGAAGATAGACTTTGTGATAGGTTTGCCTTGTACTCATCATCAGCATGATTCAGTTTTGGTCATTGTAGAAAAGATGACAAAATTAGCTCATTTTCTTTAAGGTCATACCTATTATTCATTTGAGGATTATACCAAACTCTATATTAGGGAGTTGGTCAGATTGGATAGTGTTCCATTAGCTATTATTTTAGATAGAGGTACCCAGTTCACCTCTCATTTCTGGAAAGCATTCCAAAAGGGTCTTGGTACCCAAGTCTATCTTAGTACAATCTTTCATCCACAGACAGATGGTCAAGCAGAAAGGACCATTCAGACCTTGGAAGATATGCTAAGTGCATGTACAATTGATTTCAAGGATAGTTGGGATGATCACTTGTAACGCCCTAATTTTCTGAACCGGAATACTACATGGTGCTCATGACCCTGCAAGACCACAAGCTAACCCATGACTGATATCTGTACCTGTAACTGCATAATATATATATAAAATGCAGAAAACATGAACAAAGAGGGCGTAGGTTCAATCTTGAATAATAAAATATCTGAAATAAGGTGGTATCACAGTACTAAAACAAAACTAAAAATACTAAAGTCTAAATCTAAAAAATCTATAATCATCTGAAAGCCTCTAAACTATCTGAATAAGAAGTTAAAGGAACATATCTCCAACTAACTCCCTAAACTGAAAATAAACTGAAATACTGGAATAATAAATGTAACGATCATGTCCTTGAAAGATGAGGAATCACTGCTTACTGAACTGCTACTGCTGATCTGGAATCTGTACCTCAGAACCTATGTTGTAACATAAAAATAAAGCACCATAATGCAAATGCATCAGTACAACTAAAGTACTGAGTATACGTGGGGGTAGTCTAAATGCATGGGGTTTATATGTATGAACATGCTGACTAATATGAATGTGAGAATACATACATACATATATACATAACTGCTACTAAACTCATGGAGATACTGACTACTTGAGTTTAAACTCTGACAATATGAGTTTCGTGATACTGAGATACTGAATGATTGATAACATGGATGACTGTATCTAACAGTCCAAATTCTGGGGAAAACTATCTGAGTTCCAAACTGTATCTGAACATCTAAGTCTGAGATCAATCCTAGCTAATGAGTGATCTCTGAAACTAATAATGAGAATACTCGACTGAATCTGAGATTGAGATCAAGCCTGTCTGCCGGGTGACCTCTAGATCTAATAATAAGCATCTGAATATGAGACCAAGCCTATCTGATGGAATGGTTCAGGAATTAATGGAACTATCTGAGTTCCTTACTGAAGTCGATGACTGTATCTGACAGTCTTGATTCCTGATTTCTACTCTGAAGACTGATACTGAAACTGTAACTGTAACTGTGACTATGGGAGGTAGTAACCTAACCAACATGCCTTAATACTGTACTAGTGGGGTCCAATCTTTGCCCTGATTGGAAGGGTTTCAATACCATGCCACGGGTAGAGACCTCTACTATGGTCAAGCCTCTCTGACGGGTGACCTTGAACAGGAAATCAAGCCTAAGGCAATATAATAGTCAAGTATAGCCTTAATCTGATGGGTGAATCCTGTCCTACGCTGGCTATGCAGTTCTGGAGTACAGGGATTACTGCTAATGGTTCTGCCTTTATAACGAGAAAAAACCGCCATCCCTGCACTCGCTCGGTGCTAGTCCCTACTCCCAACTGAAAGACTCTAAAAAGATTAACTGCACTGAACTGACTAACTGAAATGAACTGATTTACAACTAATTAACTGAGCTGATAATATTTTCTTAGCTGAACTAAGCTGAATTCACTGAGTTTTGTTGATTGACGGAAAAGCTACTTGAGATTTGAGGTCTGACTGAGAGTACTGAAACTACTGGGACTACTGAACTACTAAGATTTCTGAGTTTTTCTGAGTCATGTGACTAACTGAAATCTATGGAGCATAGCTTGACTGAGGATGTCTTGAAATATGACATTAGCTCTAGGCACACAGCCATAGTTTTTGGGTACAAGTACCCCCAGGACTCGATGGAAGGAAACTGACACACATGATTGACTTGATCATAAGAGTAGAGTCTACAATTCACAATATCATAAGTAAGGATTTCATAATAAGAATAATTCTCAACAAACTATCACATGATCGGGAATGCACACAACATATATATACTTGCATGGCTTTAATAACATGGTCATTCCATATCATAACAATATCATGAGCATCTCATACAACATCTTCAATTCAAGACAATAGCATGGGGATCACGTTGCACATAAACTTAGAACATGGAATAGTCATTTAGGACTTATTATGTCATAAAAGTATGATTTCTATTCCCTTAGGTATTTTCACAAACACCTTACATGCATATCTTAGGCATAGGTGGATTCATCAAGATTACATATATTCACCACCAATTTCACATATTTATACATTAAATACCACCATATCCTCACACAAAATATACAAAGATCCCATCTTAGGCATCATCAAACTCCAACCTCATGAACATCAACCACCAACAACATAAACATTATAATACATAATTTAAAAGATGGGTCTTGAGCTTCATGGACAAAAGGAGTCCATGAATCAACTCACGCATACCTTAGAAGGAAGATTATTGATGATTAACGGAGGAATTTCCTTGAAATTGGATCTTCAAGCTTAATTATGCAACCCTAGTTGTTTTTCTCTTTTAGTTCACTTGGATGATGAACTTAACATATTAGTAGGGTTGTAATGTAATTAGGAGCTATATATTTTGTAGGTTAAGTTTAGGAACGTGTAAGGAGTGTTAAAAGACTTAATTACCCTCAAAATAACTCAAAACAGAGTGTTTTTGGCACTTGGAACTGACTTAGGCGGTGCCCAAGTAATCGCACAAGCCAGGTTGAGCGGCGACTAACCAATTGCCTAAGTTTGGTTGGGCGGCACCTAACCAATTGCATACCCTTACCGTCTCTTATGAAAATAGGCATAACTTTTTGCTCGAGTATTGGATTAAGGCAAAATTGGTATCGTTGGAAGATAATTCGATTCTCTATAATTTGGTGGGTAGAATATGTAGAAATACCACATTAACATCAAGTTATCCTCATTCAAATATGACCCTTACAAAATCAAACACTAAAACTTGATGGATTCAAAAACTCTTAGCTTGTATCACCTTAAGTGACTCATATAAACATACTTAACACATCATAAGCTATATTATTGCTAGGATACTCATTGTAAGTCATGTACTCAAGTATGAATCACAGGATAGGAGATTTCATACGTAGGAAAAATGGTTCATCTCCTAGCTTAGAAACATGCGGGGTATTGCACCACTTGCCTTTGATTGAGTTTTCATACAACAATAGCTATCATTCCAGTTTTAAGATGGATCCATTCAAAGATTTCTATGGTATGATATACAGATATCTAGTCGGTTGGTTCTAAGTTAGTGAGGACTCAATTATAGGGACTGACTTATTATTTGATGCCTGAGAAAAGGTTTAGTTGATCAGAGAGAGACTTTAGGCTTCTTGGAGCCAACAAAAGTCTTATGTAGATGTGCACAAGAAATATCTCAAGTTTGAGGTTGATGGCTATATATACATAAAGATATTTCCCATGAAGGGAGTGAAGAGATTCGATAAAAAGGGAATGGTCAATCCCCATTATGTCGGTCCCTTCCAGATTCTCAGTCGCTTTAGCAAAGTAACTTATGAGCTCAAGTTACCTTCAGATCTAGCCTCAGTTCATCCATTCATCCATGTCTCTTTGGCCCAGAAGTACATAGGTTACCCAATAGTTGTAGTCCCTATCCAGAGCATAGATGTTCAGAACAACCTCTCTTATGAAGAGATTCCAGTCTAAATCCTAGACTATTAGATTTGTAGATTGAGGAACAAATAAGTCCCTCTAGTGAACGTTCTTTGGTAGAATCAGTTCATTGAGGGAGGTACTTGGGAAGCAGAAGCAAACATACGAACCAAGTACCCTCACCTCTTCTCTGCTAACTCAGACTCTGCTCAAGGTAACAGTTTTCCTTAAGTTTTTCTATTTCGTGTTTAGAATTCCATTATAAACTTGGTACTAAGTACCATTGCATTTTCAGTAATGCATTTATGTATCAGTTCATTTATCTAATTATGCATCAGATATGCATTCTCAATGTGAGAAACTCAGTTCTTTAGAACACTCAGTCATGCATTCATGAATCAGTTACACATGTGTCAGATATGTATGTTCAGTATGATATGTTCAGCATATCAGTCATGTCAGTCATGAGTTTATGTTTCAGTAGTGTGTGTTTTGTACATACTTTATTTGATCTTTTCTCCCCTCTCAGTCAGTCTTATTCGAGGACAAATGTTCCCAAGGGGAGATATTGAAAGATTTTGCAAATTCATGTGTCAAAAATCAGCTCTTTAAGCTCTTTACAAGCTCCAACACTTAGAATATTTTAGCTAAGTGTTTAAGGCTTAGTCTCATTTTAAGCTTCCAAACTTTGGGGATTTATTTGATGACCTTCCCGACCTCCAATTTATAATTTTCAAGTTACGTTGCGATGGAGCAAGGCCTAGTACATCCCGGGTGAGTTTCAGAATTTTTGGAATAGCATAAGGACATGTTTGGATTTCCAAACTAGTAGCTCAGAGCAATTAGCCCACTTCGCCCTGGGTAGACCTACGCTATAAGCAAGACGCCGCCTTGCTTACCCCGGCGGACTAGCTAGGACACCATCTTGGATAGTCCGGCTGGGGCAAATTTCCTGTAGCATACCCCCAAATTATGAAGGGGTAAAATGGTCTTTTGCCACATTATATATACCCTTAAACACATAATTTATCCGTATTGAAGCAAAAATATACTATTTTTTTCAATTTCTCTCAAGAACAAGCTAGGATTTTCAAGTAGGGATTCAATTTCAAGAAATTTCCTCCATAAATCTTCGTAGAATTATAAACCAACGTATGCACAATATTGATTCATGGATTCCTTTCATCCATGAAGCTTAAGAATCCTATTTTAAATTATATATTATGGTACTTATGTCATGAAGTGATTTTTATTATGTTTATGCTGTATGATTCCAAAGTTGGAGTCTTTATGTGTTGCTTGTGAAACTACATTATCATGTGAGTTGAAATCCATGAATTGAGTGGGTTCTTAGGTGTTAATTGATGATTATGCCCATGCCCTTATTTGTGCATGTAAGGTATTTGATAAAATGCTTGAAGGGATAGAAACCATGCATTATAGCTCAAACATGACTAAATGATAAACGCATGCTATTCTCTTATGTTCAATTGGTTCCCATGCTATTATTGTGCTATATATATGTTGTTGGAATGCCCATAATATTATAATGTGAAATTGTGACATGACTATATGCATCCTAGCTATGTAAATTACTATGACAACCAAGTATCTCAAGAAATATCCCAACTATTATGTTATGAAGTGTTGATATTGATCATGTGTTCAAGAAGTGTCAAGTCATGTCAATTTTATGATATCGAGTCCTAGGGATACTTGCACCTAAAAAATATAGCTGTGTGCCTAGAGCCAGTGTTAGTTTTCAAGATACTCTCAGTGAAGCCATGTTTAGTAGAATTCAGTCAGTCTCAGGACTCAGGAAAACTCAATAATCTCAGTAATTCAGTTATCTCAGTAGTATTCCATCAGTCAATGAAACTCCATGAATTAAGTCCAAGTTTAGTTTAGTTAATTATGTTTAGTTTTTATTCAGATGGGAGTAGAAGTTAGCACCAAGTGAACCTAAAGATGGGAATACACATTACTAGAGTAAGGGTATGATTCCTAGAAGAAATCCTTGCATTACAAAACTATATAGCCAGCATATGTTGAGACATCAACATTATCATATTGAGGGTTGATGAGGTGGATCAATACTATTAGATGAGAGCTCCACCATTCTTTTATAGGGATACTAGCAGATGAGGGTCACCCACAGCTTGTTTTTACCCGTGGTACTATACTGATATCCTTCAAATTTGGGTTACAGATTGGACTGCAACTCAGCTATAATAGCTCTTTCGAGGCATATCGGTTAGATAACTACTTCCCATAGTATTAATATCATCCTTAATGATAGAACTCAGATAGTTCTATAGAATCAGGACTGTCAGATACAATTAACTCAACTTAATACAAAACTCAGATCGTTACTTTAGAATTAGGACTGTCAGATGCAGTCACCCAGTTATGAGTTATCAGTAAACTCATGTGATTAGTATTCAGACTCAGTAATCATGTTATCATGATATCAGTTTTAGTTACGTATTCATGCATGTGTTTTCACGTTCATATTATCAGCCAGTTAGTATGCTTTATGC
The DNA here is from genome assembly GCF_002878395.1 of Capsicum annuum. Lineage (NCBI taxonomy): Eukaryota > Viridiplantae > Streptophyta > Magnoliopsida > Solanales > Solanaceae > Capsicum > Capsicum annuum. Next base: position 214,868,972 of record NC_061114.1, on the reverse strand, counting down.
ATATGAACCCCATGACTTTTGTTTACCTCAATTGCATACCAATATATTCTCATGTACAGATGCTTAATTTCTTGTGCTATGGTATTTTTATACCATGGGTTCAGAAGCACGAGATACAAAGAATCAGTGGCTTTTCAGATTCCAGATTTCAGCAGTAGTAGACTAGCAGTGAGTCCTCATTATTCGAGGATGATTATTTATTCATTATTTTAGTTTAGCTTTCAGTAGATGGAGTTAGTTGGAAAAATGTTCCTTTAAGTCTTTATTTCAGACAGTTTAGAGACTTTCAGACTAAATTTCAGACTAGTATGATTAGACATTATGATTTATTTTTGAACCTTATGGACTTTCAACCTTTATTTCTGCATTGATAAAGTATATTATGTAGTGTTCAGGTACAGATATCAGTAATGGGTTAGCTTGTGGTCCTTCAGGGTCATAAGCATCGTGTAGCATTTAGGATACCAGATTCGAGGCATTACACTTACTGACATCATTATACACATACTTGAAATTCTTGTAGAAGTTGAGGTCCATTAACCTATCGGCAACATCATAAGTATCTGGGTACGCTAATTGCTTTTCCCTCATGAGGCATAGAATTTCTTCAATATTCTATGATAGAAGAATTTAATTTTTAAATATGCTTGTAATTATAAAGAAGTAAAACGTAGTGGAAAGATACAACGAATGGTCTATCTGTTGTAGAGCATTCTCTAAATCTGTTCATAGATTACCCATCGAACACAACTTCTGTAAGTGATGGGTAATATGTTACAACATAACTACCACAAATTGTACCAGAACACGTACCTATTGCAACAAATGATACATCTGTTGCAAATTTTCTTCTTTATGGAGTAGATTAGAAGGCTAGGTTAGGAAAAGTAGACATACCATATCCACGAACTGTGTATGCATACTCTTTAAGTTTTAGGTGGAAAAGGTATGGATGGGGTAATCTTTGCACCTTACTTGGAATTCTTGGCCCATCGCAGATCCCTCTTCTCTTTGGCACCAAGTTTCACGTATTTGTCCATCTTATTGAATGACCGCTGAACTTCAACAACTTTTGGAGATGGAGGAGTTGCAATTTTTTTGATTTTTAATTGGAGAGTACTTGGACAATTGCTCTTTTCTTCCTCCCAACCACCACTACAGAAGTGTATGCTCCCTTACCTTCATGGATGGTATGACACCCCTATTGGATTTCAATTACTCAATAGATTTTGTGATAGCCTCTACTTTTTCAAAGGATTTATCCTAGTTGTCCTTGGACTCTTTGCATTTGCAATGAGAATATATGGGTAAAAAGGGGTGAGAGGGACTGGTGTAAGGGTTAGAGGGACCTTTGTAAGGGTGAGAGGGACTTATGAAAGGAGTGTTTTCAAACAAATTTATTTTTTCTTGAGCATCAACATACTCATTATAATGACTGGTTGCAGCATTAGCATGCCTGCCACCAACATCAACAACTACACCAATAGTACCCCCAGAAGAAGCACCCAGATCTATTTCAATAGGTTGGTCACGAAGAGCCTCAACATTAGGCCGACCTAGCCTAATTGTCTTTTTAGGGATGTAGCTCAAGCCAATTCCTTCTTTATTAACTCCACCGTCGGATCTGTTATTGTACCAACTAGACTAGAGTAATAATAGAAGTCATCCCCAACTCCTTCTCAGTAGGCACGATCCATGGATGCATAACCTATAGAAAAAGATTGATACATTTAAATCATATAATAATTTATAGTCAGTTAGGCTACATGTTAACACAAATAACTTATGCAATAGATGATCTTATTGTTGTAATAACTGATCTATCTATCAAACCAGATTAACAATATGGTGCATCAGATTACCCATATATTGCATAATTTATAGTAGATGGTTAATATATTAAGTCAGGTTCAGAGAACCAAAGTAGTAGATGGGTAATCTGATGTGAAATATAAATCATCTGTCTTAACAGATTACCTATCTGTTGTACCAGTTATAGTGGATGGGTAATTAGTTTCAATAGATAATCCATCTTCCACAATATATGGCACATCTTATACAAAAAATAATCTTTCTATCACAACAACTAATTTCCCTATCGTAATGGATTAATAATATATTGCATCAGATTACCCGTCTATTACATAATTTATAGTAAATGTATAATCTGTTGATTTGGGTTTATAAAACCAAAGCAATAGATGGGTAATCGGATGCGAAATATAAATCATATTTCGCAAAAGATTACCAATATATTGTACCAATTGTAGTGGATGGGTAATCTGTTGTATTAAATAACCCATCTATCGCAACAGATGACACATTTATTTCAATATTTTTCTTTGAGTCAAATTATTTTACTCAAAAGAAGAGGTACTGAATCATCTAGAGGGTTAAAGAGATCAGCCTACTTAATTCTTATATTACTCTTTAAAGCTAACCAGCTAAGGATCCTTGGAAAAGAAACCTCATCTGGGTAATCCTTGACTTGCTTTCAGAGGTGAGAAATGGCTTTAAATGCCCAAGACTAAAAGATATAAACAGGAGGCAAACAAATAATTATTCACTATTAATTAATGGATGAGTAAACATATAGTGATTAAATTTACCATGAAAGCCCAAGGAAATTCGTATAATATGATCATCTTTGGGGATAGCTTTGTTAGTAAATATTTGACCGTTAAGTAGTAGCTGTCATATCCCCAGGGGATAATTGTAGAATTTATAAAAATCCTCAACAAGCTTTAACAAGTCATCTTCTATGACTTTGTAAATATCTCTTGCCAATATAACAGAATGGACCAACAAAACTAAGCATAATTGCTCCTCGAACTTCATTGATATGGTTTTATCCTTGAGATGTTCTATTAATTTATTGGTTTTGTAGCCACGTCCAGCAATGTTTAACAACCCATCTATTTTTTCCTTGCGTTTGTTGGTTTTGGTGGGTGGTCGCCGGGACAATGACTTATTTATATTTGATGGTGGTGGTTTGGTTGTTTTACTTGACTTAGACCTTTTACATGGTATAGTATTGGTGATAGATTCTTCTGGACAATCCATCTCAAGCCTGTCTCTATGGTAAACTCTTTCAAGCAAAAACATACCAACATTCCATAGTAGTTTATCCAAATTTAATATATCTTTTTTGCCCTCCTTCGAATCTTTATCAATCCCCAAGACATGATTATGGGCTTGAGAAGACTATATACCATGCTCATTTGGAAATAGGAAGTTTGGTCCTCAAGCAGCTCAAGAAAGTATCCGAAGCAGTTCTTCTTAAAAAGTCTGTCTATGTTTTCATTCTTCATCATATTCCTAAAGTCATCAAAAAGTTTTCCCAACTGACATTTAAGTATAAGATCACTAGTTAGTTCTGTAGGGTCATCTATCAGTATCGTAACTTGAAACTTATCAATACAAATAGTTTTGATAGCCTTATGTTGGGATTTTGATCTTAATTCACTCCCTATTGGTGATGCATTATCTTCATGTTGATGATCATCCTCTTTCTCACTTTCTACTTCCTTCTCTTCTTGTTTATCTTCTAATTTCTCCTACTCACTTTCATCTTCTTATCACCATCTATAGAACCTTTTCCATCTCTCTCAATATTATTTTCATATCTTTCCTTAGCTTCACTATTCCCTGGGTGAGATTGTTTAAAAAGCTTCTCCGAATCCCTCTGTACTGTAGCCTTTTTTGTTAGGTGGTCAGAATTTAATTGACATTCAATTTCTTTTCTTTTGGTAGACATATTTTACCTACAAATAACATAAAAACAAAAATTAAATTACAATTGATGTATGCATAAATTTTATAAAATACATTACAAACACCACCAATAGCCAATAGGTAATAAGAATCATTTTAACCCAGAGTGATCGATCAACGACTCAGGTCAGGAGAAATGCAATACCAACATCATGCAATTGCCAAAGACTCAATTGAAGTTGTAGTTGACCATATGAACTCACCCCTAGTTCTACATAAATTAATTCAGGTATTACCTTGATAATTAATTAAGTTAATAAGAATCATTTCAACTCAGAGTAATCAATCGATGACTCAAGTCAGGAGGAACTTAATAGAAACATCGTGCAACTGCCCAAGACTCAATTGAAGTTGTAGTTGACCCCATGAACTAAACCATAGTTCTAGAAAAATCAATTTAGGTATTATTTTTATAATTATTTTATAAGAATCATTTCAGCTCGAAGTGATCGATCGACAACTCAGTTCAAGAGGAAACAATAGCAACATTATGCAATTGCCAAAGATTTAATTAAAGTTTTAGTTAACCCCATGAACTCACCCCTAATTTTATATAAATGAATTTAGGTATTACCTTGATAATTAATTAAGATAATATTAATCATTTCAACTCAAAGTGATCGATCGACGAATCAAGTTGGGAGGAACTAAATACTAACATCATGCAATTGGCTTATAGTTGAACCCATGAAATAACCCCTAGTTCTAGATAAATCAATTTAGGTATTAGCTTAATAAGAATTTTATAAGAATCGTTTCAACTTGGAGTGATCAATCGATGACTAAGGTCGGGAGGAATGCAATACCAATATAATGCAATTGACAAAGGCTAATTGAAGTTGTAGTTGACAACATGAACTCACCCCTAGTTATAGCTAAATCAATTTAGGTAATAGCTTAATTACGAGTTAATAAGAATAATTTCAACTCAGAGTGATCAATCGATAACTCAGGTCGGGAGAAACTCAATACTAATATCATGTAATTGTCAAAGACTCAATTAAAGTTGTAGTTGACCCCATTAAATCACCCCTAGTTCTAGATAAATAAAATTAGGTATTATCTTGAAAATGAATTTATAAGAATCATTTTAAGTTATTGATCAATGACTCAGGTTGGGAGGAACGCAATACCAATATCATACAATTACCAAAAACTCAATTGAAGTTTTATTTGACCTTATGAACTCACCCCTAGTTATAGATAAATAAATTTATGTATTACCTTGATAATGAGTTAATAAGAATTTTTTAAACTTGAAGTGATAGATATATGACTCAGGTTGGGAGAAACACAATATTAACATCATGCAATTACCAAAGACACAATTGAAGCTGTAGTTGACTCTATAAACTCATTCTCATTCTAGCTAAATCAATTTAGGTTACTTTGATAATTAATTAAGTTAATAAGAATTATTTCAACTCAGAGTGATCGATCGATGACTCAAGTCGGGAGGAACTCAATACCAACAACATATAATTACTAAAGACTCAATTGAAGTTATAGTTGACCCCATGAACTCACCCCTAGGTATAGCTAAATCAATTTAGGTATTACCTTAATAATAATTTTATAATAATCATTTCAACTCGAAGTGATTGATGGATGGCTTAGGTCAGGAGGAATGTAATACCAACATAATGCAATTACCAAAGACTCAATTAAAGTTATAGTTGATCCCATGAACTCACCTCTAGTTCTAGCTAAATCAATTTAGGTATTACCTTGATAATGAGTTTATAAGAATTATTTCAACTTAGAGTAGTTGATCGACAACTCAGGTCAGGAGGAATGCAATACCAATATCATGCAATTACAAAGACTCAATTGAAGTTATAGTTAACCCTATCAACTTATCCTTAGTTGTAGCTAAATCAATAAAGTAGAATTTGAGCATATGAAATCAATTGAAATTGTATATAAACCAATGTTCAACCTGTAGCAACATATGACTTATCCGTTGGAATTTATCAAATATATTAAGATATCTATTACAATAGATTAACTATCTGTTGTAAAATAGTAAATAGGTGTTACTATCTATTGCTAGAGATAACTTATCTATTGGAATTAATCAAATTTATTCAGTCATCTATTGCAACAGATTAACTATTTGTTATAAATTATCAAATAGGCATTGACATATGTTGCAACAGATAACTGAGCCGTTGAAAATTTTCAAACAAAAATTGTCATTTGTTACAATAGATTACTGAGCCTTTGGAAATATTTGAACATAAATTATCATATGTTACAACAAATGATATATGTTTTAATATTTTTTTATTTTAAAGAAATATCCTAATTTTCTATTCGAGATAAAAAAGATAAAATACTAAGGCGGTAAAAAATATTGGTTGGATAACTCAAAAATCTCCTCATTGAGTAGTCTTATCTTTTCTTCTCAATGTCACCATCTCCTTATGCCCCTCAATATTTATTAATGAATATTTAAAACCCATCAATAGAATTCTCTCCTTCAGCCATAAATTTAGTCAACTCATCTCTCTTCTTTATTCTGGTTCAGAATTCTTTTTCTCTCCTCTTTAGTGTAATCACAACCATTTCCTTTTTTCCTCTCTTTTATCTCCTGTTTCACATGAGGATCCTTTTGGATCTCAATCGATCCCCCCAATATCTTTGATCGACTAAAATAGGTGTTCTGATCCCTTTGTTTTTTTTACATTGCAGGATGGTCAACTATTGCTCTTTTCTTCTAGTCTTTTTCTTTGTATGTTATTTAAATTAGATAATTACATCAATTATTTTTAAGATTTACCCCTTAACAATTTCCTATTTATTGAGAAATGAGTTTTTGTGTTATTGATGGTGTTAGAACATATGGTATTGTTTCTTTGTTGTTGATTTTCTAGGTGGTGTTGCAATAGTTTCCTCATCTGTCAACTGATGAATCAACTATTGGAATAGATGGAGAAACTATTGAAAGAAATCAAACCAATAGCAAGGCTGGTTTGATTTATTCCAACAGATGACCCATATATTGCAACATGTCATCCATCTGTTGCTACAAATACATCACCTGTTGAAATAGATGACTCATCTACTGAACAGATAGGGAATATGTTGCTTCATATGGGTCATCTATTGAACCATTTAATTTTGTGTTACCCGTTTATTATGTTCTTTTTGTTCTTCTCTTGTTTGACATCAAATGTTTTTCTCTTGTTTGCAGATAAAAGGAAGTGAAATTGGATAAACTTTTGCCCGACCAACATTAAAGGTTAGAGTAATGATGGGTTTGGAGGAATAAGCTACTTGGAGATGGAATCACTTCTTATGTGGGAGGTATGTATTACTGATCAACTTATCATGAAAACACACAGGCAGTACACTAATTTTATGAATGTTTGTTCTTTACCTATTAGAAGTTAATTTTTTAAACAAAATATGGAATTTTAGAGTTGAGATTATTTAGTTTGAATTGGTAAGGTTGAGAACCAAGTAGGTGGCATCGACACTATGTTACAGTTTAATGAAAATTTTGCTAATGTTTATGTGTCAAATTTGTAGAAGGGTTCAAGTTTTTGGTGGCAGTGTAAACATTCAAATATTGATTGTATTGATTTTAGTGGTTTAATGGACTTTTGAAAGACCTCTAAAGCCTCGCACTGCTGCAAACAAGAATGGAAATGAATATAGTTATTCGTCTTGTCTAAATTTATATGGATGGGTTGCTTGAGGAGACTATTATACAACATAAGGTGATTGGAAGAATACCCATGTGGGAAGGGGGAGGTGGAGAAGACCATATATCAACTCAGACCTTATTTAAGAAGAAACACAGGGTAGGAAGCAAAGTATAGCAAAACTGACTAATGAAATTGACATAAAAAATGAGAAAATTGAATGAGTTGCAAATGTTAAAGTGTATCCAAAAATAAAAATCCATCAGTCCATTTTGTAAATAAAAATACTTAAGTGGATTTAAGCTGTGCACTTTGTTAAGGAACTGTAACTAACTAGCGTGGCCTAAATGAAGACACACAAAATGCAGGATCAGAACTCTAAGGTTGTAGCTTTGCAAACACTGATGGTGGTAAGATTGTCGGTAGTGATTGTAACCTGAACCAACAACTCCCAAAGTAAAATCATTCACAAAAAGTAAAATGATTTTGTGAATGCAGTAAAAAACTGCATTCACAAAGTCATTATACTTTTTATATGTCTGTGATGATAGCCTGATCAATAACATATAACTCCAAAGCATAAAAGTGGATCCATTCATCTAACTGCACCTTATTCTTTCTACCCCATCAATGTCAGACAATGTTTAATCTTCACTTTCCATAGTTAAGTAGTGTACAAGACTACGAGGCTCAAAAGATAACCATCTTCAATATCAGATGAGTACTTGCCCGTCAAGAAAAAACAAGTGCTATAAGTAGTGACTTTTCACCTTTTTTTTTAAAAAATATATTTATATAATAAGTCACTAATTTAGATTAATTAAGGTATGTGATGACTATTAAAAAAGAGGTGAACAGTCGTGACTTTTTGTCTAACACATTCAAAACAACTGATGAATCAAATCCCCCATCTATTGCAACTAATGTATCAGCTTTTATAAGAAATAAAAATATATCCTCCAATAGATGCTCCATCTATCGCAACAAAAAATCCATATGTTGTAATAGATGTCTCATTTGTTGCACATACGCAACAGATGCTAAATCTGTTGACATAGTGGGTTATCTATATGACTGATGGACGATCTATTACAACAACTCAATAATAATTGTTGTTATTAGGTCTCAAACCATTTTTATAAAGTGAGAATTTTGAATGTAAAAGAAAAAGTCGCGAATTTTCACAAAAAAGGCCAGCAGTTTAAATATAATTAGTACAAAGGAGCTGAACAGTCGTAACTTTTTTCCTAACATATTTAGATTCAATCCTCTATAAATAGGTCCCTTCTTAATCTTCATTTTACTCCACTTTTATTTATTTCTTGCATTTTGTCTCTTCTTATTACATCTTCAACCGCTTCTATTCAAAGAACTTATTCCTTTCTCTTTGAGGTAAGTTTTTTCTGTGTAAATTTACCAGTTACTAGTGTATGTTGTATTACATTTGGACTCTTTTATTTACTTTTGTGTTTATGCTTTTTGTCAATTTATCCATGTTCTAGATATGGCTAATCCTGTTTGGGACATTATTATTCTGCGTGACACCGTGTGAGAACTTCAGAGGTAGGTTAATGACCTACAGATAGAGTTGATCACCATGAGAGCATAGGTGTTTAGAGAGATATAGAGGGTGATGAGGGCCCTACTACTTCTAGTTGATTGGCCAGCTGGAAATAATGATGATGATGATGATGATAACAATAATTAGAATGTGTTTTTCTTTTAGAGTATGTATTTTAATTTTTCTATGTCGGTCTATACCTAATGTATTTTATTTTTCGTTTAATGGAAAGATTATTTTTGATCGACTTTGGCTTTTTATATCTTATTCGATTTTCATTCTGTTTATTTCTTCTTCTAAATATACATGTTAACATGTCGACGGTTGGAGGTAAGGAGCAATTTTGAATCCAGTAGCAATAACAATTTGGCTTTTGAGTTATTTTAAGAGATAGGCCATGGTTTGGAATAGATTTATCATTAGTTGGGATTTTTTCAATAGATTATCCATCTATTGTGATAGATTTGTCATATATTGAAGAAAAGCATTCTAATTTGATGAACTGTATTGTGTTATTCCAACTAATGTCCATCTGTTGCAACAGATAGGTAATCTGTTGAAAATAATTTTTTATTCTGCTGTATTTAGTTCATGTTTTGCTTCTTTTATTATTAATGCACAAGTTATTAAAAAAAGATATTTTATATCCAATAAATGATAACATTCACGTTACCAACAATGAGTTAAATATATAAAATTTCACAACAAATAACAACTTAAGTTTTTGCAATTACAACGATCATTGTAGATTACGATTTGGGCATGTAGTTCTTTTGTGGCCAACGCTCTTACATACGAAGCACTTGTTTCTTCTTGATGGAAATGATTCTCAGAATCCATGCCTACTCTTATATGGTGTTATTCCTGGTTTGATAGTGCTAGGGTCAATATATAGAGGAGGTATTAATTTCACCAAAAGTTATGTAGGAACAACCCAAGATTCTTCAGGAGGCACCAGAGTAATATGGCAACTATATGCCATGGTATGTTTTTCCACTGAATAATATGGAGAGGAGTACTCATAAATTTTATTTCCATATTTTGCACCGTATTGAGCTCAAAGCACTGCCATAGCATGTGGACAAGGTAATTTGTCAAAGTAAAAAAATTCTAATGTACAAGATGTTGTTTGAAGATCGACCATGACAGCATCACCATGGCCGTTGATACTGAACTTTTAATCTGCTATTTGATGAGATAATAACCTTTTTGTCAGACTGATGTTTGTTGATATTATTTTTCCGCTTTGAGAACAAATGGGGTTCCTGCGTCGTTGAACTTCACATGCCTTTTGTTAAAAAATTGACCATACTTCTTGTTTATTATTTCAACTAGAACCTTGATAAGAAATTCTCTTTTATCACCAAATAATGAATTCACCAATTCAACGATGTTTGACGTCATAATATTGTACCTATATAAAAAAATCACTTAGTACGACATCATACTAAACTTGTAACTCAAACAAGACATTAAATTCAAAAGAATGTATCTATTTGTAGGACAGAATACCCGACCCTATCTCTCAAAACCAACACGTACAAGATGTTTTTCTACCGTGGGATGCATATCTGCTATTTGATTGAAATGTTCTAAAAACTCTTATGTACTATATGCTTCAGTTGCACTATAAAAAAGGGTCACAACCCTTTTGTTGTAATAGTTTTTCTGAATGTTCTCTCCAAGATGCCTGATGCAACAACCAAAGTAAGCTGAAATGAATAAAATTGAGCCTATCTTTTGAATTCTTGGATGCCTAACTGAAATAAAACACAAATTTTTGATATCTTCGATAGAACTTCATATTTGTTCAAAAAATATCATAAGAGGCATCATATTCCTTGCCTGCTACACAAAAAGCAATAGGAAATATGTGATTCTCCGCATTCTGTGCCACTGCCGCTAGCAGAACTCCATTATACCTGCTTCTCATGAAAGTACCATTGATGGCTATGCCTTTTCTCAAATTTTGAAATCCTTGAATCCAAGAATCATAGGATTCAAAAAAGTTCTTGAACCTTCCATTTTTGTCAACATAAAACACCGTCTTAGTTTCAAGATTTGTGTACTCAAGCATGTAATGGTAGGCATAGAGGACTGCATACCTATGCTCATTTGTTCTCCTAACCAAGTCTTTGGCAATCACAATAGCCATATATATCTTTTAATAAGTGAACATGACACCCAATTTTGTAAGAATTTGATTGGCCATAACCCTTGTAGAAGGGCCTTTTCCATCGAGGAGTCTGTTCTAAAAATATTCACTGAGGACCTTTCATATGGCATTAGGATTTTGGCTCTAGATATGCTCTGAACCATATGTGTGATACTTTTCAGGTTTATGAATGATGAATCTATTAGAATTTAAGTACTTCACCGCTCTCAACTACCACTTGCAGTTCGGATTAACACAACTGTAGCAAAAGACTTTGCTCGAATTAATAACCTTCATTATTCTGAAATCTTTTATCAAGAAAGAAATAAACAAAGTAGTATATAGTTCTTTCTTGTCCTTGAATGACATTCCATTGAAAAAGACGGTCTTCTTGACTTAAAGATTGCTATACTTTGTCGATAAAAAAGAATTACCCACAATATTAGTGGCATCAATGGGCGTAGGTATTTGATAATCATCTGGAATATTCATGTCTTGATAGTCAAACCTATCATCAAAGATGTATTGTTATTGTTCTTCTTCTATATTATGGTTCTCATTCTCTCCCATCTTTTTAACCACGTACACCCTTAACACTATTTTGGATGAATCATTAAGATAAAAACACAACCAAACCTGATCAGTTATCTTGAAAGTTAGTACTCTCTAATTTTCAAAGGAGCTGTGCATGTAGCTGATGAAGAGTTTTTTTAATTGAAAATTCAATCCATAATAGCTGATGATTAAGTTCACAAAATCATCGCATGAAACATCACTTTGGATTGTTATATCTATTGTCTCTAGCATTTCACCATTCTTCTAACGCCATACATATCAATTGGTCTTTTCGATCCATTGATCGTGATAATCTATCCCTATTGTTATTGATACCTACATTAATGGTACCTAATAAAGTCATTTTTTAAAAAATGTTAATAGTGATTTTGTAGTGCTATACATGAATCCCTATATATGTGTAATCTATTGCAACAAGTGACAAATAAGTTGCAATACATAAGTAATCAGTTGCAACAAATTACTTACCTGTTGGGATTTATGTTACGCTCCTGAAGCTTATTTGAACAGATGAGTCATCTGTTGTAACAAATGAATCATATGTTGCAACAGACAATATATCTGTTGCAATAAATGAAGTGCCTATTAGGATAGATGTTACGCTACTAAGGAACATTTAAAGCTGATTCCAACATATTAGTGACATATTGTATTAGATAATTAACTTGTTGCAACAGATGACTTTCCTATTTTAATAGATAATGTGTCTGTTGGAATCGAGTTTAGGTTCTACTGCAATAGGTTACTAATCTGTTACAACAGATATTTACCCTATTTCAACTGACAACTCGTCCGTTGGAATCGAGTTCATGTTTTGTTGCAATAGGTTACTAATCTGTTGTAATAGATATTAATCCTGTAACAACAAATAACTAAGTTGCTACAGATGGGTCCTATATTGCAACAGATGACCCATCTGTTCAATTCATGTTACAAAATTATAGAACCTTAAACATGAATCCAACATATGAGTCTTTCGTTGCACCAGATGGCTCATCTATCGCAACAGACGATTGATTTGTTTAAACATATGACTCTTATATTGCATTCAATTTTGCGTGCTATCTATTTTTGAAAAAATAACATAATAGTAGTTACCCATATGACAAATACAAATAAAAATCATAATTTGACTTACCAAAGTCTCTTATAAAGTAATACCAAAGTGGAAAGTGATGTACGAAATAAAATTTGACCTAGGAAATTGGTTAAATAGCTACAGTAGAGGTAACAACAACAACCACAATGGTCAACAAGAAGAAGATAAAGGTGATAATGAAGTATAGGATAATGATAATTAAGTAGAAGATGGTGAATAAAGTAGCAACAAAAATGAACAACAAAAATCTCTAAGAGAGAGAAAACAACAATGGATGAGTAGAGAGTGAAACATGCCTTTCCTCCCATTTCCTGTTATATTATGTAAACATTTGGATCAAAATTTAATTTTAAAAACTTTTGGGCTATTCTAAAACTTTCCCAACTTTCTTAATCAATAATAAAGTAATTGTGAGCCCCACTCAATTAGTAAGACTTAAGTTACCTACACCTTATTTTCAAACTATTTTGTCACTTTTAGCTCAAAGACCCTACTCTCAGATATAACTCATCAATATCATTTTTTCCAATTCTTTAATATTTCATCATTTCTTGTGTTCCACTGTATCTTCAAGGTAAATGTTGATTTTATCCAATTTTATATTTTAAATGGTGCATATATATATGTGTAGAAGTGAATCTATGATTTGTAGTGAGTGGGTTCACAACGGTCTTTAATTAATATAGAGTAATAAATAAACAAAAATATGAATTTAAATATTTAAGATATAAGAAAAATATGGAGACGGATGCAAACGACAAATATTACATTTTATCTTTTTTTCAAGATGTGGGTAATTTAGGAATTAAAACCAACTTGATTTATTAAGTGTCAATAGAAAAGGACAGTTCCGTGCATATGGTATGGGGAAGTATCCAACCACAAGGGTATATTGTATGCAATCTTACCTTGCATTTCTGTCAAAGACTGCTTCCAAGGCTTTACTAATCGTTAGTGCATATTTATATTAGCAATAAGCAAATGTAAATTTAAGAGAATGAGATTTAATTTACTTTGTTTTTTGTTATTATGGTTTAAGTTTCCATTAATGATAATACGAGGAAACAACGGTCAAGACTTATGCAAGATTATAACCATTAGCTATATTGTATCTATTGAATTGCTTTTTTCATATTATTAAGAACAGACAAATAAGTATGTTGTGTATTTTGAATAAATTATAGTTTCTTTGTTTTTGTACAATGACTGCCTCTATATATATGCATATTTTATAAATCAGTACTATGAAATATGAGTATCAATCTTCTTTATTTTTAATAACCTTAAAAGGTATGATGAGGTTTGGAAAGAGGGATAGCTCAGTTCGAATACTTTAAGACGTTTGGAAGGTAGTCAATATGTTGGCTTTACCTATGAGTCTTTTAATAATGCATTCAATTTTTCATGTCTCGATGTTGAAGAATTATCATACTAATGGATCACATTTGATTTGATGGGACAATAAATTTGAATTAGAATCTGACTTTTGAGTAGGAGCCTATAGCAATTTTGGATGGGGAGACGAGGATGTTGAGGTACAAAAGTATTCATTAACGGAATGTTCAATGGAAAAATCAACCATCTTAGGAGGCTGCATGGGAGATAGATTCTAACATGATGAGTAGATAACCTTAGTTTTTCAACTCTTCAGGTTCTTTCTTTATATTTACGTTCGACGTTGAACGTATGTTTCCTTAGTTTGATTTTAGGAATTTTATATTTTTTGATCATTTTATCCGTCCTTGTAGTTGCATATTGGTATTTGTGGGGTGTGGAAGTAGGTTACATAGTTACTGAGGATTTTGGTAGAGATTTAGGTGAGATTTTTATCATGGAAGCATTTAAGGTTGGAACGATTGACTTTTGTTAACATTCAGAGATTCAACCATCATTTGGAAATTCTATCGGTCTTATCAACTCTGAAATACTGATTTTGGGTTAGTAGCATGATTGATTCAGGTCCCAGGATTTTGATTTTATTTCTAACATTTATATGAGATATTGTAAGTTTATGCTTAAGGGTTGACTTTAGTCAAACAATTAAAATTGGCAACATCTATTGGAAATTCTAAATGCAATTTTGAGTTGGTAATGGCAAATCTAGTCTAGTAACATAGTTGATTTTCATTTATAGGCTTTTGAATACATATTTGACAATCCGTCAGAGAGTTCAAACTTGAAATGTTTTAGCTGAGTTGTTTTCAACTTGTGCCACACCAATCTTCTTTGTGTTTTGTGGCCAACCTACCTTTTTGTGAAGAAAGAATTTTTCTTATGCACTACAAATACGAGGGTGAGACAACATTCATTTAGAAGAAGGGTCATGGTCTAGGTTTGGTTTAATCACCACAAATGTGATTGGATTATTGCAAATGCAGTGTGTCTATATCAGGGATCTCCACGAATGCGATAGGTTTACCACATTTGCATAAAAGGAACTATAGCTGGCAACTTTAAACATTTCCTTTCATCTTATATTCCATTTTTATTTGCCTTGAGATTACGAAACTTGAGATTCTTAAAATGGTGAATATTTGTAAGTCAAGGGTATTTCAATGTGGATATAATGTGCTTATAAGTATTTGTAGGTCAGCCAGGCCTCAAAGAGTAAAATTCTAGATTTTGGACTAAAGAGGGCATCAAATGATCATTTCTATAATCATGGGATATAACCATGGTCGTACTTGGGCCCCGCAGGAATAATTAGAGAACTGACTCTCAGATATTGATTAGGAGAGAATTTTTCATTTTTGTACATCGATATTAATACTATACCATTGGATCATGGGAAAGAGGAAGATTATTAGACAACCACCTTATGAGATCGTACGAATGGCTAAAACATTTAAGGCCTTTAACGGAGAATAATTGTGAAGTCTTAAGCAACTTTTGTCATTTTTGATTTGTTTATGTTTGATTTTACAGTTTAAGCTGATGGGATAGAGAACTAACAAGAATGGAAGCAAAGAAGTTGAAATCTGGAGAAATCTGAGTGTGGCATGAGTGTGGCTGACGACATCTATTATAAGTCATCAGCCTTGTGATAGGCTATCACAGTTGTCATCGGACTTAACAAGAGATTTGGCATGAGTTGAAGCCTGTGATGACATCTGGTGATAGGTTGTCAAAAGTGTAATACAGCGTCAAGAATATTGTCAGCCTTAACTAGAGAATAGGAGTTGAAGAGAGGTTGTGACGACATTTTGTGATAAGGGGTCAACATTGTGATAAGGTGTTAGGATCATCGTCAACTATAGGCAGAAACTATCAAAATGGAAGAGGAGCTGACGACATCCATGATACGTCATCAGACTCCTAATACATCGTCACCCACATTATCAGCCTTAGGTAGAGCTTGGCAACATTGAAGGAAATCTGACACCATTCCTGATAAGGCGTCAGATCCCTGATAAGGCGTCATAGAATGGCGTCACCTATCTAAGAAATTTACTTAAGTTGTTATTTTATTTCCTTAATTAGACTCAAGTATAAATAGCAAATTTTAGGGTTTTCTAATTATCATTAACATAGACCGCGAGATACATTAGGCACAATTTTTTCTCTCTCTCTAGTTCCAATATTTTGGGAGTTTTGTATTATGATTCAGTTCAAGTTACACTTCTTAATTTTCATCATCGTTGTCAGTTAATCTTTCCAATTATGAATTCAACTCGTGTACTTGTCAATTGCATCATGAGTGGCTAAACTCCATTAACCTGAATTATAGGATCTAGGGTTAAGTCTTGATGAGGTGCTAATGATTCAAGTTTCAGTTGGTGTGAGGATTTCTTGATTAGTCTGAAGTGTTAATTAACATCTATTGGTTGTAAACAGTAGACACAGATGCTTTGATTTACTTGAGAAAGAAATCAAGTATAGTAGGAAGTGAATTATTAACAGGGACTCGGAAATACTTCATTTAATAATCAGCGCTATAACAAGGTTGGTTAACCTGAGATAAAAATCTGGGCAGTGAATAGAAATTCCCTAAGTCAGAGAGGATTAGGAAATTAAATGCTTAAGTAGGTCGAGAGACATTTAAGAATAACATCAATAGAGATAACTTGTTATTCGACCCACCGTGAGAATCTTATATCACCTTTAGTATCGTTCAGTACCGTAAGTCCTAATGACCATAATTTTGGTTACTTCATAAACCCTTGATTACAAACACCGAAATTAAAGTGACAACCAATTACTTGTTAAACCTAAACCCCCATTTCAGGAAACATTAAACTTTTAGTGAATTAAATCGTAAATGACTTGAGTTCACACCTTATTCCCTATGGGATTCGACCCCAACCTAGTTGTGTTTTATATTGACAACGATTTCTTACACCCATTAAAGAGTGTAAGTTGAGCGTTATCAAAAATGGCCCTGTTGCTGGGGAATACAGTTGTAAACTTAAAGTTTGTGTGCGCTAATTGACTTTTAGTTAAGTTTCCTAGATTTACCTTTATTTGTTATTTTTGTTTATTTCAGGATCCTTGATGTGTATGCCAAAAAAAAGAAGTTCTAGAGAACTGTTATTACCAATTAATCCTGAACCGTAACTGATTGGGAGAATGGCTGAACAATAGGAGGTGAAAAGATTAACAGCTTTAGCCAGGGCTCAGGGGAACGTACAGAACGAGGGTTAATAAGTATGTTATTCGAACCCTGATGATGAAGACTTGGGTGATGAGTAATTGCTAAATCCTCAAAACGCAAGGTGAGCAGAGCAAATTGCAGCACCAGTACAGCAAAATTTCAATAAAAATTGTCCAGTTAGAGGAAGGTATGGTCAACAGCCTATCCAATATGAGGTTGATGAAGATGATGAAGGAATGGAAGGAGCAGGTGCAACGGGTGTTATCATTCCTCCACCGGTTGCACTTGGTGCAAAATTCAGCATAACAAGTACCATGATTAAACTCTTGAATCTGAAGGGACTATTCGGTGGCCTGCCTGGTGAGGATTCGAACTTGCACTTGGTGAACTTTATCACCATTTGCAAATCTTTTGATAATCCAATTGAGATTGTTTCCATTGTCTCTGTCTGGAGAGGCAAAAATGTGGTTAAATGAGCTGGTGCCTGATTCTATAACCAACTGGAGGCAGTTGAAAGAGGCGTTCCTAGAATGGTTCTTTCCACCCTCCAGGAGGGTACAATTGAGGGACGAAATCAGTAACTTTAGAAAACTCCCAACTGAAGCATTGCATGAAACCTGGGAGATATTCAAGAAGAAGATGGCACAATGTTCGAACCACAACATGACAGACTTACACTTGATGGAGACTTTGTACAGAGCTTTTAACTCTGTGACAAAGCCAATTGTAGATAATGATGTGGATGGTTCATTCATTGACCTTTCCTTTCAATATGCTGAATAGAATGACTAAACAAAGTCGGGCTTGGCATTCCAGGGATTCTGTGGTAGCTAGCCTGACTGTTTTTGTTGGTATGACTGCGGAGCAGCACAGAAGAGATGAGGAGAGAGACCAAGACATGGACCTCTTAAAGACACAGATGGACTTGCTAACCAAGCACTTGCTATCAGGCCAGATTGAAAAGGTTAAGGCTATAGAAGCCCAGTGCACTAGTACTACGAGTGCAGATGAGAAAGAAAACTATGTGAGTAATCAGGGGGATTTTTGAGGCAATAGCCAAGGAAATCAAGGTCGGAACTTTTATTACAAGCCTGATTATAAAGATAGGGAGCAAGGAAACTAGAGAAGCAATAATGATAGGAGTGGTTTATATGTTCCTCCTGGAAGTTGGGATATTGCACCAACTAGCTCTAGCAAGATGTCCATGGAGGACATGATGGAAATTTTTTTGAAAGGAGTTGAGGCTCCCAACTCAAGGGTAACTACTATGAAGAGTGAATTCTCTACCCTAAGTCAGTTGGTTAGTTAACACTCCTCTTCTATCAAGCAGTTGGAGAAGCAGATGAGCCAACTTTCTACAACACTGAACCAGAGAAAAAATGGTTCTTTACCTAGTGATATGGTTCAGAATCTGCAGAATGATGGATCATCTATGGCAATTACCACTAGCAGTGGTAAGATCTTACCTGGCCCTTCTGTAGGTAACTCTGTAGATGGTGAAGTAGTTGTTGATAAACCATAAGAAAGCAATCCAGTGGAATCTGAGAAGCTAGATAGTTCAGTTGATGCTTCAAAAAAGGTAAAAGAGAAGGAAGAGGAAGTGGTGTTGAAAAATATCCCAAGACCACTACCTTCCTTTCCTCAACAACTTAAGAAAAAGGTTGATGATGCAAAATTCAGCAAATTCATGGCAATGCTCAAGCAATTGACAATAAATGTGCCTTTGGTTGAGGCACTTGAGCAAATGCCAGGATACACAAAATTCCTGAAGGACCTTATGACTAAAAAAGAGCTGTGAGCTATGAATTGAAGGAAAATCTCCACCATTGTAGCGCTATTTCTACAAGGATCTTGGTGCAAAAGAAGCTAGACCCGGGCACATTCACTATTCCTTGTAAAATTGAGACTATAGAATTTGCCAAGGCATTATGTGATTTGGGAGCAAGCGTTAATTTGATGCCACTAAATATTTATAGAAAGCTGGTTCTAGGAAATCCCACACCCACCAATATGAGACTCGTAATGGCGGATAGGTCAATAAAGCGACCTGTTGGCGTTCTATATGATGTGTTGGTGAAGGTGTCCAACTTTATATTCCCTGTAGACTTTGTTATTTTGGATTTTGAGGTGGACTTTGAGGTACCCATAATCTTGGGTTGACCTTTCCTCGTAACTGAAAGTGTGTTGATTTATTTAAGAGCGAATAAGCTCTTATTCAGGATGAACGATGAAGTGGTATGGTTTGATGTGGGCCAATCAATGAAGCAGCATGAAGATATGAGTATGTTCACAGTAGTTGATGTGTATTATGAGGACGAATAAGTAACTTGTTATTGAACCTTTGGCCGCGGTCATGATGAATTATGATAGTGAAGGAATTGGGGAATATGAAGAGACATTTTGTGCCTTGACAGGAATGGGTTCATATCCTTATTCTCCTAAATTGTTAGACCTTGACCTGGCTAATCGGCCAACACCACCAGCTAACCCATCTATTGAGGAGCCTGTGGTGTTGGAATTGAAGAAATTGCCTGAGCACTTACGGTGTGTGTTTCTGTGAAATGGGAACATGCTACCTATTATTATTGCATATGATTTGGGTAAACAATAGGTGAATGCACTTATTTCAGTACTTCAGAGGCACAAGAGAGCTATAAGGTGGACCATCGCAGACATTATTGGCATTCCCCTGGGCATCTGAACGCATAAAATTCAACTTAAAGAATATTGTATTCCAACCATAGAGCATCAACACCATCTTAACCCACCAATGCAAGAGGTGGTTAAGAAGGAGATTATTAAGTGGTTGGATGTAGGAGTGGTTTACCCTATTTCTGAAGGCAAATAGGTGAGCCCAGTTCAATGTGTGCCAAAAAAAGGGGGCATGAAAGTGGTTGCTAATGAAAGGAATTAGTTGATTCCACTCAGGTCTATAATTGGGTGGAGAGTTTGAATAGACTACCGCAAGATGAATTCTTGGACTCTAAACGACCACTTCCTGATGCCCTTTATGGACCAAATACTTGATAGATTGGCTTGAAGGGGGTGGTATTGCTTCCTGGATGGTTATTCTGGATACAACCAAATCAATATTTCTCCTGAATATTAGGAGAAGATAAAATTCACATGCCCATATGGAACCTTTACATTTAAGAGGATGCCATTTAGGCTATGCAATGCACCCACCACTTTTCAATGGTGTATGATGTCTATCTTCTCAGACATAGTGGAGGACACCATAGAGGTATTCATGGATAATTTCTCTGTGGTGGGTGATTCATTCAAGACGTGTATGAAAAATTTGAATCTAGCCTTGAAAAGATGTGTTGAATTTAATTTGGTGCTTAACTAGGAAAAATGCTATTTCATGGTAAAAGAGTGCATCATTCTCGGTCACAAATTTCCAAAAAAGGGATAGAAGTTGATCGAGAAAAACTTGAAGTTATTGAGAAGCTACCACCTCCCATTTCAGTGAAGGGAGTGCATAGTTTTCTTGGACATGCTGTCTTTTATCCGAGATTTATCAAAGACTTCTCAAAGGTTGCAAATCCACTTTGCAAAATTTTGGAGAAAGAAGTGAAATATTTCTTCGATGATGAGTGTTTGAAGTCATTTGAATGCCTCAAAAAGAAGTTGGTTGAGGCCCCTATTGTTGTTGCACCTAACTGGTCAAAACCATTTGAAATCATGTGTGATGTAAGTGGTGTTGCCCTTGGAGCTGTATTGGGATAAAAAAGGGACAAGCTGTTTCATCTGATATATTATGCCAGCAAAGCACTGAATGGAACGCAAAAGAATTACACCATTACTGAAAAAGAACTTCTGAATGTAGTGTATGCTTTTGAGAATTTTAGAGCTTATCTACTTGGCACCAAAGTAGTGGTCCACACCGAACGTGCTACCTTGAAATATTTTATGGCTAAGAAGAATGCAAAACCAAGGCTGATTAGATGGGTATTACTGCTACAAGAATTTGACTTTGAGGTCAAAGATAGGAAAGGTTATGAAAACTAGGTTGTAGATCATCTGTCTAGAATGAAAGGTGAATAGGAAATTAGTGATGAAACAAAGATAAATGATGCATTCCCTGATGAGGAGATCCTGGATACCTCTATGGAAAAATTTCCTTGGTATGTGGATTATGCAAATTATGTTGTGAGTGAGGTTATCCTAGAAAATCTTTTATTCCATCAAAGAAAGAAATTCTTGTATGATGTGACACATTACTTCTGGGATGAGTCATATTTTTTTTGACGATGTTTAGACAATATTATAAGGAGATGCGTGCCGAAAGTAGATGTATTATGCATATTGGAAGCATGTCATGCTTCCCTGGTCGGGGTCACCATGCAGGTGATCGAACGGCAAGTAAGGTGTTGCAGAGTGGCTATTATTGGCCACTATTGTTCAAGGATGCCCATGAGTTTGTGCTAAAATGTGACTAATGTCAGAGGCAGGGGTCAATCTCTAAAAGATATGAGATGCCCCTGACTAAGATGCTTTAAGTGGAATTATATGATGTCTGGGGCATTGATTTCATGGGTCCTTTTGTAAGCTCGTATGGGATGAAGTATATTTCAGTTGCTGTTGACTATGTCTCAAAATGGGTCGAAGCTATGGCCTTGTCTGATAATGAAAGGAAGAGGGTTGTTGATTTTCTCAAGAAGAACATTTTCTCTCGCTTTAGAGTACCACGTACTATCATAAGCGAATGAGGATCTCATTTTTGCAACAAAATATTTTGAGTAGCTTTGGAAAAATATGGGGTAAAACAACACAGAGTGGCTACTCCATACCACCCACAAACCAGTGGGCAAGTGGAGGTATTAAATCATGAGATTAAAGCCATCCTAGCCAAAACAGTGAATGCTAGCCGAAAAGATTGGGCTTGAAAGCTCGATGATGCCTTGTGGGCATATCAGACTGCTTTTAAAACACCCATTGGCATGTCACCATTTTAGCTGGTCTATGGAAAATCTTACCACCTACCAATAGAGTTGGAGCACAAGGCGTTATGGGCACTCAAAAGGTTGAATCTGAATTGGAAGAAAGCAGCAGAGCTGAGACTAGGGCAATTATATGAGATGGATGAATTCTATCTCAGGGCATATGAATGATCAGATTTGTATAAAGAAAAGATAAAAAAGTACCATGATTAGAGAATAAAGAAACAAGAATTCCAAAGGGTGACTTGGTGCTTCTGTTCAATTCCAGACTCAAATTGTTCCAAGAAAAGCTAAAATCTAAGTGCTCAGGCCCTTTTAAAGTTAGTCAACTCCACTCATCTGGAGTAGTGGAACTTAAAAATGAAGATGGCAGTACCTTCAAGGTAAATAGGCAACGTGTCAAGCTTTATATTGGCCCAAAAGAATCGATGAAAAGTATCACCATTATTTGTCTTGATGAAGTCTAAATTAATCGAGATACCTGAGTCGTTCCACGACGTTAACTCAGGCGCTGCATGAGAGGCCACCCATGACCCCCGAGATTGATCAATTCCTGCTATACTCTAACCCTTAGTTTAATATTGCTTTGATTTTAATTTAAGGGTGTAGGGTAGTCTATTGTTGTAATATATTTTGTGGTGACTAGGAGAAATACAAGTACAGAAAGTAGTTGACATGTTTTTGATTGATTTTTGAACACCTCTCCAATTTTTTGTTTGCAAAACTATGTGAATTACATTTACTTCTGACCATTGTGAATCTTGTTATGACATTAGTTCTAGCTTCTTGATGATAATTACTGAGCAATTGCATGAACTACATAAGTGGTAGCCTGCAATATACTTGTGTGCCATGTATGTGTGAGCAACTACTGAATTCCCTTTGTATCCTGAAGCCAGAACTTTCCTAGTTAGTCTTACCATGGTTGAAGGGTAGGGGTTAGGAAAGGATCATAGGCTGTTTTGTTGATTAACCCACTTTTAGCCTAAATAGCCTTCCCTGTGTGCATAATACACCTTGATCCCTGTTTTGAGCCTAAATTGACCATTTCTTTCTTATGACACCTTTTAACTTCCTATTTATACCATAATGAACCTGTTTTGGCCCTAGTCCTCTTTGGACACTGTGCATCTTGGCCTAGGGCAACATTCTAAGTTGAGGGTGGCTCTCATAGGGGTGCATGGTGTAAAATGAGTATGAAGAAGAGTAGAATAAAAGAAAACAAATAAAAGTTGAGTGTTAATCTAAAAAAAAAGGGGCACCCAACTTGAATATGTGCGATCAAGAGAAGAGAAAAAGAGAAAGAGGTTAATAAGTGAGATCCAAGGAAGTAGTGTAGTGTCAAGGAGTCATAGTCACTCTAAATGTCCTTGAATATCATACCAGCCCCAGCCTACGTTACAAGCCTAAAATAAATCCTATAGTGATCCTAGCTAGCCTATCTAAAGGTTTTGGTAAAGACAATAAGGGCAAGCCTATGGTACTTAGAATATGCTAATTGGAACTTCGTTTGAGAGTGAGAGTCTTTTGATGACCCCCATATTTACATTTTTGGTTTCTTACATGAGAGAAGGGGTATTTTTTTGTTGTGAGGGCACACTGGTATCATTGCTAGCTACTTGCTTGTTTATGTAGTGTAGCATTGGTATATGAATGGTTTTTGTGGCTAACATTGATGCCATCACTAGAGTCCTTTGTGTTACTTTATTATTTTTCAACGGTATACACAGTTGGTCTTAATTTGACTGACCTTGGAGGTGGTAACTATGTTTTGAGCTTAAAGGGAAAATTGGCTGCTGAATATGCTGTGTATTCTCTTAGTTGGGCTGTGTTTCTTAAGGATAAGAAA
The DNA here is from genome assembly GCF_002878395.1 of Capsicum annuum. Lineage (NCBI taxonomy): Eukaryota > Viridiplantae > Streptophyta > Magnoliopsida > Solanales > Solanaceae > Capsicum > Capsicum annuum. Next base: position 214,844,771 of record NC_061114.1, on the reverse strand, counting down.
TTGTTTTAAGTTAAGGGTGTTGATGTGTGAGCAATGGCTAACACATTTAAGGCCTTTAACCGAGAATAATTGCGAAGTCTTAAACAACTTTTGTCGTTTTTGATTTGTTTATGTTTGATTTTACAGTTCAAGTTGATGGGATAGAGAACCAACAAGAATAGAAGCAAAGAAGTTGAAATCTGGAGAAACCTGAAGAGAAGTGTGGTTGACGACATCTGTGATAAGTCGTTAGCGCTGTGATAGGCTATCACAGTTGTCGTCAGACTTAACCAGAGATTTGGTATGAGTTAAAGCCTGTGACGACATCTGGTGATAGGTCATCAAAAGTGTAATACGCTGTTATGAATATCGTCAGCCTTAACCAGAGAATGGGAGTTGAAGATAGGTTGTGATGACATTTTGTAATAAGGCGTCAGCATTGTGATAAGGCATCAGGATCATTGTCAGCCTTAGGCAGAAACTATCAAAATGGAAGAGGAGATGACAATATCAATGATACATCATCAAACTCCTGATACATCGTCACCCACATTATCAGCCTTAGGTAGAGCTTGGCAATATTGAAGAAAATCTGATGCCATTCCTGATAAGGCGTCAGAACCCTGATAAGGCATCACAGAATGGCATTATCTGTCTGAGAAATTTACTTAAGTTGTTATTTTATTTCCTTAATTAGACTCAAGTATAAATAGAATCTTTTAGGGTTTTCTAATTATCATTGACATAGATCGTGAGATACATTGGGCACAATTTGTTTTCTCTCTCTAGTTCCAATATGTTGGGAGTTTTGTATTGTGATTCAGTTCAAGTTACACTTCTTGATTTTCATCATCATTTTAAGTTAATATTCCTAATTATAAATTCAACTTGTTTACTTATCAATTGCATCATGAGTGGCTAAACTCCATCAACCTGAATTATGGGATCTAGGGTTAGGTCTTGATGAGGTGCTAATGATTCAAGATTCAGTTAGTGTTAGGATTTCTTGATTATTTTGAAGCTTTAATTAATGTCTGTTGGTTGCAAACATTAGACACACCTGCTTTGATTTTCTTGAGAAAGAAATCAAGTATAGTAGGAAGTGAATTATCAACAGGGACTTGGAAATACTTCGTTTAATAATTAGCGTTGTAACAAGGTTGGTTAACCTAAGGTAAAAGTCTGGACAGTGAATAGAAATTCCCTAAGTCCGAGAGGATTAGGAAATTAAGCGCTTAAGTAGGTCGAGAAACATTTAATCATAACATCGATAGAGATATCTTGTTATCCGACCCACCGTGAGAATCTTGAATCACCTTTAGCATCGGTCAGGTACCGTAAGCCCTAGTAAACATAATTTCGGTTACTTCATAAAACCTTGATTACAAACACCAAAATTAAAGAGACAACCAATTACTTGTTAAACCTAAACCCCTCATTTCAGGAAACATTAAACTATCAGTGAATTAAATCACAAACAACTTGAGTTCATACCTTATTCCCTGTGGGATTCGACCCCAACCTAGTTGGGTTTTATATTGAAAATGATCTCTTACACCCATTCAAGAGTGTAATTTGAGCGTTATCAAAAAACAAAGACCTAAAGGTTTCAAAGCCACCGATGAACCACAAGCAGAAAACTATGATAGTGATATCTAAGCACAATCGTACCTTCCACTCATCCGATTTTGGCCGACCCAAATTTCTTACTTTGTTTAGAATAAGTTTTGTTTTATCTATCATTACTTTTATTTATATTATTTTGTAAGTTTATGTTCTATTACATTATTGCAAGATTTTAGAGAACATTATTGGCTTTGGCATTTCATAAACACTTTTTAGGATTTAATTCAAAGTGAGATTTTAGAGTTTAGCTTATTATTATTTTAAGTCATAATTATGTTTTATTCTACAAATCATTCTTATGTTCTTACACTTAGGAGTAGCTAAAAACCACATCTAGGGTTTATGGGAACTATGTTAATAAAGTAGGCGTCATAGTATGAAGTAATTTTCAATTGATGTTCATCCTTATTAGTTGTTTCCTTGGTTTTGACTTCTTTTTGATTGTGCGTGATTGTAACATTCCAAAAATGGGTCCCAAAACATCACACAGTGCTCAGACTACGAGTAGCCTTAAGCAAACCCTATCTTCCTTCTGCTAAGTCAAAATCTCATAATAAGGTAAATATAGATATAAAAATCATATTTAATACAAAAAATTTGTCTGAGCTAACTGAGAATATCTGAATATAATCTTGAAAATATGAGACTTAATAGTCTGATCAATCAATACTGAATAATTTGAATCATATCTAGAAGTCTAACAAGCTTTTACTACTAATAACTAGAGAGTCACTGGGACAAACCCTTAGCTGACTCGAACTGTATGAAATTACTAAATCATCTAAACTAATATGCTGAAAATCTGAATAAGTCCCCAAACTATGAGGACTCACCAACTATCGGGATATAGGTGGGTATGCTTAATATCACTCACGCTGCTAAAACTAAGCAGCTGAATCTACATTATGATATAATGTAGCATATAGACGTATATATGGATCAATACTTTAAGAATGTACTGAGTATACGGGTGTAAATGCATAAGTAAAACATTATATCAACATCATCATAATTTGTAAAATAATGCATGCTAAATGTAGATGACTCAAATAAGCTGGAATATCTGAAAACTTAAAATCATAATCTTGAGTAGAAAAAACATACTTTATAAATCTAGTGAGTCATGACATTTAGTTCTAATAGTTGTACTATTATTCTATCTTTAAATTATGATGTGTAAGTGTAGAAAGGACTCAATTTTATATATAAAATATGAAAGCTGAAATATGTAGCTAAAGGCTTATATAAAGCAATGTATGAATAAAATTGTGAGTCTTTACATTTAGTTTCTAAAAGTCATTCTATTATTCCATACTCTTTTCTATAAATTGTAGGAAAATTCACTCAAAAGCTATTTATTTACTTTTACTATTAGGGAAGTTTTTCTAACCGGCATAAACCATGTGAGCTATCATGGAGTCCAACGTCTAGTTCCCTTATGGAAAAACCTTACATTGGGGAGAGGAGTCATACTCTTTCCAAGGAGTATAACCTAATCTAAGCGATCACATCTGTATCTCTCATCCATATAGAAATGGAAATAATCTAATAATCTGAACTAGTATTGGCTCGTAGTTCTAGGGCATGAGAACATACCCAACTCGGTGCTAAATACTACTCCCTTTAATCTATATGCTCATTCTGTTGGAAATCCACTTTAAAATATAGTATAATGGTTTATTACGAAAACCAACTATATAATTACTAAGTTAAACTATAATCTAAAACTGTAAAGTGGATTTCATATTAAAGATGGGATCGAAAGATCAAATCTTAATAAAAAATCTGAAAATAATTTAGTCATAGGGTGCTTATAGCATAATCAATCTTGAAATAACAATATTCAATTAAGGCTTAATTACCCATGCATCAAATTCATGTTAAAAAAACATAATGTTCAGGCTTGATATGTAAATATTTATAATTCAACTCAAAATTTGGAATTTACTTCCATACGCATGAAAATACGAAAATAAACATGTAATTCAATCTCTAAATCACTTGAAATCTGATTATCCTGCAAATAAAAATAATTGGTATGAAACCTAATTTGAAACCCATGTATATCATACAAAATCATGTAAATTCATAACTAAAACTTGTTTTGGGCACAAGGATGAAAGGATTATCCTTTTTCATAAACCCCATATACCTTAATTGATGAAATTTTTAAGGAAGCTTGAACTTGAATTCCTATTTTTTCTTTTAAAGATTAATTCTTGAAGTTCTTTAATTGGGGATCCTTAATTTTGAGCTATCTTGGAAAAAGAATGGTGGAATTGAGATTACTTGGGGAGTAAGCTTTGGGCTCTAGGGTTCTCTTTGAGAGATATTGATGAAAAGTTGGCATAAAATGCTTAGAATAAGCTTAATCTTGTGTTTTACATGGTTTGGGGCTTGGGAAAAGACCAAACTACCAGTTTAAAATTTAACTCAAAAAAGTTGAAATCCCGATTTGGCCATCTACCACGATGCACCACTATCGCGGTGGGTCACTGGAAAAGGAATGAGCCCGATTTTTCCCATCAAGGCAATGCGAGGCTATCACGTTTGGCTACTCAAGAAGGGATAAGCCCCATTATGTCCATCACCACAATACGCCACCTTCGCGATGAGCTTTTGTAAATTGATAATTGGGAACTAGGACTTCAACGTGACATGGAGCTATTGCGGTAAGCCACTAAAATGCCATTTAGGCCATCACCGTGATGCAATACTATCACGTGAGTTACTAGATTTTGATAATTTGGAAATGGGACTTCACTGCAATATGAGCCAATAATGGAGGTCCATTGGAAATTTACAATTGATATTCTACATGTCACCGCGACGTGGTGCTTCTTAATTTGAGACATTGTCTTCACTAAAAGTGCCATAACTTCCCAACCGAGTATTGGATTGAGGCAAAATTGGTATCGTTGGAAATCTAATTCAATTTTCTATACATTGGAGGGTTTAGAGATAGAAAATTCCACATGCACCAAGAGAAATTCATTTTTAAAGCTAACCCTTGACATTATAAGAGTTAAATTAAGATATGAAAAGTATGTGGTATTACAACATCTCCCCCTTGGGAACATTCATCCTCGAATATGGCTAGTTAAAATAAAAATATTGAGGAACTGAGGCTATATGCTGACATGCACAACTGAAATAAACTGCATGACTAAATCTAAATCATACTGGCGACTGAGCTAATCTATTAGTACATGAATTTACATGAAGACAACTATATAGATAAATCTGAGACTGGAAAAGAATTGAAATAATGAAGATTATTACCTTTAGTTGAATCTGAGTTCATAGAGAAAAGGTGAGGATATTTGGTTCGCATGTCTACTTCTTATTCCCAAGTAGTGTCCTCAACAGACTAATTTTTCCACAGAACTTTGACCAAGGGAACTTTTTTTCCTTAGTCTACGGATCTGATAATCAAGAATCTCTACTGGAAGTTCTTCATGTGAAAGGCTATTCTAAATATCTGTACTCTTTAGAGTAACTACAATAGTTGAATCGTCCATGCAATTTTTCAATAATGACACATGGAACACTGGATAAACTGATGATAAGTCTGCGGGTAGCTCAAGCTCATATGCTACCTTTTCCATATGACTCAAAATCTAGTAGAGGCCTATATATCGAGGACTAAGCTTCTCCTTTTGCAAATATCTTCACCCTTTCATGGGTGAAAATTTCATGTACACAAGATCATCAACCTCAAACTCAAGATCCCTTCTTCTTATGTCTGCATAAGATTTTTGATGACTCTGAGATGCTTTTAATCATTCTCGAATCATCTAAACTTTCTCTATGGCTTTAAACACTATATCTAGCCCAATCAAAGTGGCCTCATCCACTTTGAACCAAGTGACTTGTGATCAACATCTCCACCTATAAAGAGCCTCAAATGAAGCCATCTAAATACTAGAATGATAACTATTATTATTGGCGAACTCATTTAATGGAAAATGCTCATCCTAACTGCCTTTAAAATAAAAGGAACATGCTCTTAACATATCCTTTAGAGTTAGAATAGTTCAATCTGCCTGACCATCTATCTGCAGATGAAAAGATAAACAAAGATGAACTTGGGTGCCAAGACCCTTCTGAAAGGCTCTCCAAAACTGAGAGGTTAACTGTGTACCCCTATCCGAGATAATGGAAAAATAAACTCCATGCAATCTAACCAATTCTCTGATATTAAGCTTGGAATAATCTTCAGTTATGTAGGACATATGAACTGGCAAGAAATGCACTGAGTTGGTTAATCTATCTACTATAACCCAAATCAAATCATGCTGATGATGCAAATAGGGTAATCTAGTCACAAAGTCCATATTCACCTCTTCCTACTTCCAAGTAGGGATACCAAACTCCTGCAATGTACTACTAGGTCCTTGCTGTTCTACCTTAACCTATCAATAAGTTGAACACTTGGATACAAATTTAGTTGTCTTTCTACATACCACTCCATCAATAGATTTCCTATAAGTTGTGATACATCTTGGTGGATCCTGGATGAATGGAGTAACGTGCACCATGTGTTTCTACCATAATCTGCTGCCTCAGATCATCAGCACATAGCACAAACAATCTACTCTGGTAAATCAAGACACCATCTCACCCTTGGGAGAAAACCTTGACCTTTTGGTCTTTAACTGACTCCTTCAATCTGACCAAATGAGAATCCTTATCCTGCTTCTCTTTCACTTCCGAAACTAGAGAATATTCAAAACTACTCTGAACCCTAACATTCCCTTTAGCTGAATCAACCATTCTCACACCCAATCTAGCTAACCAATTAACTTCTCAAACTAGTTCTATTTTATCATTCTCCATATGAGCAACACTACCAATAGATAACTTACTAAGGGCGTCTGCCACTATATTAGCCTTTCTCGAATGATACAACACACTCATGTCATAATCCTTCAACAGTTCTAACCATGTTCTATGACAAAGATTTAACTCCGTCTGAGTAAACATATACTACAAACTTTTGTGATCCATAAACACATCAACATGCACCTCATAAAGATAGAGCCTCCAAATTTTTAAAGCAAACACAACAACAGCTAACTTAAGATCATGTGTCGGGTAGTTCTTTTTATGAGGCTTAAGCTGTCTAGAAGTGTAAGCTATAACCTTACCTTTATGTATCAAAAATCAACCTAAACCAATTATAGAGGCATTACAATAGACAACAAAACCATCTGTACCATCAGGTCATGCTAAAACTGGGGCTGCAGTGAGTTGAGTCTTCCACTCTTGAAAAATCTTCTCGCAGGAATCTAACCACTGAAGCTTAACTTTCTTATGAGTCAATCTAGACATAGGGGATGTTATAGAATAGAAACCCTCAACAAAACATCTTTAACAGCCAGCTAAACCCAAGAAACTTCTAATGTCTAAATGAGAAAGAGGTCTAGGCTAGCTTCTTACTGCTTCTGTCTTTTGAGGTTCAAATCTAATGCCCTCACTGGAAATAATATGACCAAGGAAAGCTATTGACCTTAGCCAAAATTTACATTTGTTGAATTGGCAAATAACTAGTGACCTCTAAGAGTCTGCAACACAATTCTAAGGTGGTTTGCATGACCATCCTCACTACGAGAGTAGATAAGAATATCATCAATAAAGACTCTAACAAACAATCCAGGTACTATTTGAACACTTTATTCATCAATTCCATAAAAGATAATGGGGAATTTGTTAGCTAGAAAGACATAATAAGAAACTCAAAATGACCATAAGGGGTTCTGAAAGCTATTTTTGGAATATCACATTCCTGTACTCTAAGATAATAATAGTAGGATCTAAGGTCTATTTGGATAAATAACTTGCACCTTGGAGTTGATCAAATAAGTCATAGATTCTAGGAAGAGGATATTTATTTTTCACTATGACTTATTTAGCTAACGGTATTCAATGCACATTCGCAAAGAACCATATTTCTTTCTCACAAATAAAATGGGAGTGCCCCATGGAGAAACACTTGGTCTTATGAAACCTTTGTCTAAGAGATCCTTAAGATGCTCTTTTAACTCTTTAAGATCAGTGGGAGCCATATGATAAGGAGGAATATAGATAGGCTAAGTATCTGGAAAAAGGTCAATCATGAATGCTATTTCCCTATCGAGAGGTACCCATGGCAAATCTTCAGGAAAGATATCCGGAAAATAATTGAATTCATTGACTAACTAAACTATTGGGGTCTCAGACTTAGTATCCTTGACTCAAACTAGGTGATTGATACACTCTTTGGAGATTAACTCTCTGTCTTTAAGATAAGATATGAAATGAATTTGAGGAGACACTGAATTTCCTTCCCACTCAAAGACTGGCTCATCAAGAAACTGAAACTTCACCACTCGGGTGTGACAATCTATAGATGCATAACAGGAATGAAGCCAATCTATGCCAAGAATAAGGCCAAAGTCAACTATATCTAAATTTATTAGGCCTACTAACATGACTTTATTAAGGACAGTGGTAGGATACTTTCTATAAACCTATTTGAAAATAACTGACTCACCTACTTAGGTAGAAACCAAGAAGGGTTTAAAAGCTTTTCAGGACATACTTTAAAATTTAGTGCAACTAGTGAGGTCACATAAGAGAAACTCAACTCGGGGTCTAAAAACTCATACACATCAGATAAAAGACACAAAGCATACCAGTAAGAACACCTGGTGAATCCTCCTGCTCCTGAAAGGATGGTAAAGTATTAAACCAATTTTGGCGTTAACCGTTAATGGTATTGGATGATCTGCCCTAACAAGGAACTAGGTGGCCTAGAGGAGCTCGGGACGAACATCTCTATTTCCATGCTTATCATGCGGATAATCTTTGATTCCATGACCCAACTTACCAAAACCATAATAACCTTTCTGTCCCAACAAATACTCACAAGGATGATTCTTAACAGACTTAACACATAGAGAATAACTGGGCCTCCCACCCACACTATTCTATGATCTGGACATAGAAATCTTACCCCACTTCTCCTATATAGCTTTGGGAGCGAGAGAATAAGATGAAGATGGCACTGGAATAGATAAACAACTCTAAAACTATGAATGATTTCACCTCTAAATTCAGTTTAGGCATACTAAAACTGCCCAGTTCTAGCCTTCTTATTTCCCCTCTCTTCTTTTCAACTTCTCTGCCTTAATTTTCTGAGCATGAATTATTAACCTAGTAAGATCCAGGTCTCCAATAAGCATGGCAGTCCTACACTCCTTGATTACCAAACCAAATACTCTAATAATAAACTTACTTATACTTGCCCTAGGATCAACTATCATATTAGGGGCATACATAAACAATTGATTGAAATTAAGGCATTACTCCTTCACTATCATTGAGATCTACCTCAGGTTCACAAACTCCTCTACCTTATCTTCCCTCATTATTCATGGAAAGAACATGTCTAGAAACATAGTTTGAAATACTTGCCATCTCATAGGAGTAGCATTCCACCCCTACCATTCTTCCACGTAACCACCCAATCATTCGCTACATCTTTAAATCTATAGGATGCTAATTTTACACTCTTCTCTTTATAAACATGCATAATATAGGTGATCTTCACCTCATCTAAATAAATCTATGGGTCCTCACTTTCTTTTGACCTAAAGAACATTGACAGATTCATTCTCATGAAGTTTCTAATTTTGGATGCTGCTAAATTACCATTCTGTTGAAGTAGGACAACCGCCTGATGGTTCACTTGAACATTGGTAGTTATTTCCCAGTCCAACGCCTAAACAACATCCCAAATTCAGCATGTGATAATTCTCATTCAGAGGTTAACAGATTGGGGTGACTGGTTATCATTTCTATGGGTATTAGCTCAACGAAAAGGCACATTCAACTATCACAAAATACCATGAGTTAAAAGAAGATAGAGATACTGTAAGCATGATTGATCATGAAAAAAAAAGAGATGATTTTCTAAAAATATCCTGTAGCCTCTTGCTAAAAAATGTGGTGCGTTTTAGACTCATGATCAAGACTCTATGTAACATAGCTTGTCTGAATCCCTAGGACTCTCATAAACCTTAGGTTCTGATATCAAGTTTGTAGTACCTCTAAAATATATCCCAAGACATCACACGATGCTCAAGGCTATGAGTAGCCTTAAGACAACCCTGTCTGCCTTCTGCTAAGTCTGAATCTCATAATAAAGGAAATATAGATATAAAAATAATAATAAATATGGAAAATCTATCTAAGATAACTGAGAATATCTGAACATAATCTCTAAAAATACTAGAATCAATAGTCTGATCAATCAATATTGAATAATCTGAATCATATCTAGCAGTCTAACAAGCCTTTACTAGTAATAACTAAAGAGTTATTGGGACAAACCCCCTGCTAACTCAAACTGTCTGAAAATACTGAATCATCTAAATTAATAAGCTAAAAATCTGAATGACTAAGTCCCTAGATAATGAGGACTCACTAACTATCTAGATGAAGGCGAGGATGCTCGAAATTACTCATGCTGCTGAAATTAAGCACCTAAACCTACATTATGAGACAATGTAGCATATAGACATATATGTAGATCAGTACTTTAAGAATGTATTGAGTACATAGGGGTGAATTCATAAGTAAAACATTATATCAACATCATCATAATTTTTAAAATAATGCATGATAAATGTAGATGACTCACATAAGTTGGAATATCTAAAAACTTAAATTCATAATCATGAGTATAAAAATCATGCTTTATAAATCTAGTTAGTCATAACGTTTAGTTCTAAAAGTTGTACTAGCATTCTGCCATTAAATTATGTTGTCTAAGTGTATAAAGGACTCACTTTTATATCTAAAATATAATGGTTGAAATCTGTAGCTGAAGGCTTATATAAAGCAATGTCTGAATAAAAATATGAGCCTTTACACTTAGTTTCTAAAAGTCGTTCTGTTATTCCTTACTTTTTTTGTAAGCTCTAGTAAAATTCACTCAAAAGATATTTATTTACTTTTACTATTTGTGAGGTTCTTCTAATCGATATAAACCATGTGAGCTATTGTAATACATCTAAAGTTCATGCTCATTAAGCTTTCCAAGATCCAACACCTAGAAAATTTTTGCTAAGTGTTCAAGATTCAACATTTAGTCTCATTTTAAACCTCCGAACTTCGTGGATTTATTTGATGACCTTCTCGACCTTTGATTTTGGATTTCAAGTTGCGTTGCGATGGTGAAAGTTCGTAGTACATCCCAGGTAAGTTTCGAAATTTTTCGGAGAGCGTAAGGGCGTGTTTGGGTTTCCAAAATAGTAGCTCCGGGCGATAGGCCCGTGTCTCCCCAGCTAGAGCACTACTCTAAGGCACGCGTCACCTGGGGTAGTCCACCTGGATTAGGCAGGCACCGCCTAGCAACTCCAGTGCTTGACCAGTTTTTTGCATTCCACTTCCGTGCCTCAGGCTCAAAAACACCAAAATATAACCTCTTGTATCAAAATCCTCTCAAGAACAAGCTAGAGTTTCAATTAGGGAATTCAGGTTCAAGAAAATTCTACCATCAAATTCCAAGAATCTTTCCATCAATCTTTATTAAATCAAGAGCTAAGGTATGCAGAGTATTCATCCATGGATCCCTTTCATTCATGGAGTTCAAGAATAATGTTTTAAGTCATAAAGTGTGAGTTTCTTGTTGTGTTATGGCTATGTTCATGTTGATGGTTATTGTTTGAGTTCAAGGTTGCATCTTGATATGTTTTCATGAAACACATGAGTAGGATAGTTGTAACCCATGAATTTTGGATGGATTAAGATTGGTATGTTGATAAATATACCTATGCCCAAAATTGTGCATGTAAGGTGTTTGATAAAATTCCTAAGAAACTAGAAATCATGCAATATAGTTAAATTGTGACTAAGTGAAGGATTCAGGATGTGTCCCTATGTTCCAATGACTTTCATGTTGATGTTGTGTTTTGTAAATGTTGTTGGATTGTTCATGAACTAGTCTTATAAGATTATGCTATGATTACTTTCAAGAATCCTACTTATGTAAAAGATGTATGATAACCATGTACTTCACAAAATTCCCCAAGTCATGATATAATATATGGTTGATGTTGGTCATGCATTCAAGAAATACCATATGTGTCAGTTTCCTTTCATCAAGTCCTGGGGGTAATCGTACCCAAAAAATATTGCTGTGTGACTAGAGCAATGTCATGTTTTCACGATACTCTCACTCAAGTCATGTTCCATAGAACTCAGTTAGTCTTGTGACTTAGGAAAGTTCAGTAACTCAGAAATTTCAGTTAACCTCACTAATCTCAGTACCCAGTAACTTCGGAAATCTCTGTAATTCAGTACTCTCAGAAATCACATGAACTCAGTACTTAGTAAGATCAGTAATCTTATGAACTCAGCTAGCTATTAGATATCAGTATATTTCATCTGTCATCAGAACTTTGTAAACTCTGTTTAGCTTCGCTAACTAATACTAACATCAGTTCAGACCAGTTAATCATGTTTAGTGTTATTCATTTAGGATTAGGATTCAACACCGAGTGAACCCAAGGATGGTGACTTACCTGCCACAGTCAGATGATATGATCCTTAGAAGCAATCCTTGTGTTCCAAAACTACGTAGCCAACGTAGGTTGAGATGTCCCTACACATAGGGCATATACATCTCATTTGAGTTTACCTGATGTTAGGGCAGACGAAAAGAGCTCCCAAATAGAATAGGGTTTACTCACATGTTTTGTCTAACCATAGCATGATATTGACACCCTTCCAGCTGGGGTTACAGGTTGGACCCCACCAGTTCAGTTCTGGGGCATATCGGTTAGATGAATACATCCCACAGTTTCAGTTTCACTCTTAGTTTTAGTAATAGAACTCAGATAGTTCTTCAGACTTAGGACTGTTAGCTATAGTCACCCATTATACGAAACTTAGCTAGTTCTACCATATTCATTTCATGATATTAGAATTACCACTTATTGAAACTTATATTACTAGTATTCACATTCATGATTGTCTGATACGGTCAAGCATATCAGTTTTTCATATTCATTTCTATCAGATATGGTCAATTAGATTTATTCTTTATAATTAGACTGCTAGATATAGTCAACCGGGCCAATTCTTCATAGTCAAAACTGTCAAGAATAGTTATTCATGTATCCACAATACAGTTTAAATCCTTCAGTTTTCTAAAATATAGTATCAGTCCCTCACTTATTAGTGATTCACATATTGATATCAGGAAACTCAGTCATTCGGTATCTTAGTACCAGTAAACTCCTGTTGTCGGTATTCATTATCAGTAGTCAGTATCGCCACGAGTTCAGTAGCAGTTACTTATGTATGTATGTATTCTCACATTTATATTAGTCAGCATTGTTCATGCATGCAAACCCTTCATATTTAGCTTAACTCACTTGCAGACTCAGTATATTCCAACGTACTGACATATTTGCGCTACTGAAGTACCAAAGGCGAACGGGGCTCCCAGGCCGGGACGTCTGGCAGAATGCTTGGTGTTTCTTTTATTCTACACCATAGGTTCAGAGACACGAGCTCCAGATCAGCAGTAGCATTTTAGATTTAAGTAGACAGAGTTAGCAGTGAGTGCTCATCATTCAAGGATGATATTATTTGATTAGTTCATTCTTTCATTACTTATTTTCTTTCAGTAGATGGAGTTAGTTGGGGATATGTCCTATCAACTCCTTATTCAGACAGTTAGAGGTTTTCCAGACTATAGCATGTCAGACAGTTATTTTAGATTTGTTTTGGTATTGTTATACCATTTTCAAATATTGTTCTTATCAGATGTTTGTTTAGATTTGAACCTTACGACCATTCAGTACATGTTTCTGGATTTTTATGTTATATTATGTAGTATACAGGTACAAATATCAGTCATGGGTTAGCTTGTGGTCCTTCGGGCTCATGAGCACCATGTAGCATTCTGGTTTAGAAACTCTGGGTGTTACAAAATTAGTATCAGAGCCTAAGGTTCAATAGAGTCCTAGGAGGTCTGAAAAGCTACATCTAGTTGAGTCTTGTACATACGTATGTTGTGCACCACACCTATGTGTAGGAGGATATGAGATGTTTTAGGAATGGTTTCCCTTTTTTTAGTATTCATGTTGTGCTGGTGAGCAAAAGATCTAATTAAACTCTCAGTCTAATTCACTTCTTCATTTCATTTATAGAACATGTGTTCAAAAGAGACTAGTGAAAAAAGAACCAAAAATCAGTCATCACCTCAGCCCATCCAAGTAGATTCCCTAGATGAACACATCTCTCATGCAGATTTCAGGACTCATTCACTACTCTAGCCAGTTCAGTCATAGCTTAGAACTAACGGCCAACCGCTATTCCAGCCGACCTAGAGTCTAATGTTGCTGCATCTAGGATTCAAGATTTCACCCAAATGAATCCTCCTCTATTTACCTATTCCAAGTCCGAAAAGGATCCACAAGAGTTCCTCAATTAGGTCCAGAAAGTAACAGACATCTTGGGAGTGACTTCCAGTTATAGTGTAGAGTTAGCCACCTATCAGCTATAAGATGTAGCCTATATGTGGTTCAAATAGTGGAAGGTAGATAGGGGTATGATACAGATCCTATAGAGTGGGAAGAGTTCGCTACAACTTTCTTAGATAGGTTCTTTCCTATAGAGCAAAAGGAAGCTAAAGTGTTAGAGTCCATCAATATCAGGCAGGGTACGATAAGCATAAAATAATACTCCTTTAAGTTCACCCAATTATCCAGGTACGCTGCCCACGTAGTGGAAGACAGTAGGTACAAAATCAATAAGTTTGTTTCTAGGGTATCAGGTAGAGTTGTTAAGGAGTACTGGACTGCAATGTTGATTAGTGATATGGACTTGTCTAGGTTGATGGTATATGCTCAAATGATTGAGGGGCATGAGTTTAAAAAGAAAGAGAGAGAAAATAAGAGGGCTAAAAGAGGCAGTTATAGTCTTTCTCAGCCAAGGTCAAGGGGTAGTGAGAGAAAAGTTCTTACCTATCCCCTTTGTCAGACTTATGGTAAGCATCATTAGCGTGTATGTAGGGAAGGCAGTGATGTATGCTTCGGGTATGGCAAGCCAGGCCACAGGATACAAGACTGTAGAGTTCTATCATAGAGGGGTACAGAGTTGCGTCAACAAGGTACCAAGAGTGGTCAGCGTCAGACAAGACTTTATGCACTCCAGACCGTTCATGATCCAAAAAGTTTTCTTAAACTAGATTCGAGTACGTTACACATTTTTCATGTTCATGGTATGCATTGTTAGATCTCTTTATCTCATTTGAGATTATGCTTCAGCATAAGTTAGTTAGTAAAGTTATCAAGTCAGTTTAGCAATCAAGTAGTAAAATTTGTATAGTTTGTTTTCTCATCCTTCCATCTATTCATGCTATCCAAAATTTCAGAGAATGTAACTACTCAAGGGTAGAACCTCCTAGTAGTTGCAAGTTTAGTTCAACTCATATATCATGCATTAGTTTTAGACTCCCAAAGTTCAGTTAACCGAACCCAGCATTTTGTCCCAGTTCAGTAATAAGATCCTAAACTTAGTTTAGTATCAGATTCACTATGCCATAGTATGCAATTATCAGTTTCTCTCTTATTTGTCAGTGCCTCCGTTTGCTAAATTTTTCAGAACCATATTATATGTGTGGCACTTTATTTTCAAGTAATACAGTCTCTATGAATCCATGCTCAGTCACCTTATGTTACTCAGTTAGTCATTACCTATTCTATAACCTTAGTCCCACTATTCAGACTAAGTAAAGTTCAGTCTCTACTGCAGTCTTAGATATAGTATCATCCTCAGCTCATAATTCAAATTAGTACCACAGTTTAATTTCAGGTTTACTTGACCATGGGGTGTAGTTATAGTCATGCATGTCATCAGCGTTCCAGTACCTCAACTTACAGAATGTTTCCAAATCATGTTATCCGCCTAGTCTTGCATTCATAGATAATGTAGTGTTTCACAAATTCATGCTTAGCTATCACACGTTACTTTGTTAGTTTCTTTCTCATGTTAATAAAAACCTCCATATTTTCATCCCAATTATTCAGGCTAAGTACCGTTCAATCTTATATGCCCAGTGTTTAATTATTAGCATAAGTTAGTCAGTCAAGCTAGAAAATCCATTTAGTAGATATGCAGTCAAATTTTTAGGAGTTGTTCTCCCATCTTCCTATCCAGCCATAATAACAGACATCTCAAGGATGTAACCATCTTCCAGATAGAGCATACTAGTATATGCAAGCTCATATTAGTTTATGTATCATGTCTCAGTCATAAATTCCAGATATTCAATCGCAATTAAATTCCTAGGTACCTTGAGCATAGCCCCAATTTTCCCTCAGTATCTTAGCCAAGTCAGTATTCTCAAGGGACCTAGTGTCCCAAGGGGGAGATATGTAATGATCCCTCTAAACTTTCATAACTCATGGTACATGTGCTTAATGTCTCAGTTCAGTTCACGATACTCAGACCATGTCACATGATACAGACTCAGCTCAATTTATGTATCACGTCCCAGACTCAGTTATGTTCTTATATTTTTGCTTCTGTATATTGAGTAATTAATCTCAGACTCATCAGTGTATTTTTAGTTTAGAGTAACAGACTTTCTTGAGCTCACTCATTCTTATGTTCAAATTTCAGTACCAAACTTGGTATTTCGTTCCATGCTCAATTTTCAGTTCAAACTTGGTACCTTTACCATTACATGTTCAGTTGCATTTTCATAAGTCAGTTTAGTCATGTATTCACATATCAGATATGCGTGACCAGCTTATCAGTAAATTTAGTCATGCATACACTTATCATGTTAGTTATTTAATCATGCATCAAATATGCATGGATTCAGCTTTTCAGTTATGCATCAGATATGTATTCTCTTTTTTGAGAAAACTCAGTTCATTAAAATTTTCAGTTCTTTATTCAAAAATCAGTCACCCATGCATCAGATATGCATTTTTAGTATGAATCATTCTGTTAGTAATGTCAGTCAGGAGATCATGTTTCAGTCATTCATGTTCAGTTCATGTTTAGCTTATTTTTCCCCTCTCATTCAGTCTCATTCTAGGACGAATGTTCTCAAGGGGGAGATATTTTAACACCTCGTAAAATTCTAAGTCTAAAGTTCATGCTTATTAAGCATTCCAATGTCCAAGACTTTGAAAATTTTTGCTAACTGTTCAAGATTCAACACTTAGTCTCATTTTAGACCTCCAAACTTCATGAATTTATTTCATGACCTTTCCGACCTTCATTTCTAGATTTTAAAGTTGCGTCGCGATGGGGCAAGGTCGTAGTACATCTCAGGTAAGTTTCAAAATTTTATGGATAGAGTAAGGGCTTGTTTGGGTTTCCAAAATAGTAGCTCTGCGTGATAGGCCCGCGTCGCCCCAGCTAGAGCACTGCTCTAAGGCAGGCGTCTCCTGGGGTAGTCCACCAGGATTAGGCAGGTGCCGCCTGGCAACTCCAATGCTTGCCCAGTTTTCAGTATTCCACTTTCATGCTCTTAGGGGTATTTTGGTCATTTTACCTTAGTATATATACTCAAAAACAGGGGATTAAGGCTCAAAAACACCAAAATATAACATCTTGTCTTAAAATCCTCTAAAAAACAAGCTAGGGTTTCAATTGGAGGATTCAAGTTCAAGCAAATTCTACCATCGAATTTCAAGAATCTTTTTGTCACTCTTCATTAAATCAAGAGCTAAGGTATGTGTAGTGTTCATCCATGGAGGTCAAGAATCATGTTTTAAGTTATAAATTATGATTTTTTTGTTGTGTTATGGCTATATTCATATTGATGATTATTGTTTGAGTTTGAGGTTGTATCTTGATATGTTTTCATGAAGCACATGAGTAGGATAGTTGTAACCCATGAATTTTGGATGGATTAAGATTGTTATGTTGATAAATATACCTATACCCAAAATTGTGCATGTAAGGTGTTTGATAAAATGCCTAAGAAACTAGAAATCATGCAATACAGTTAAATTGTGACTAAGTGGAGGATTCATGATATGCCTCTATGTTCCAATGACTTTTATGTTGATGTTGTGTTTTGTAAATGTTGTTGGATTGTTCATGAACTAGTCTTATGAGTTTTCTATGCTTACTTGCAAGAATCCTACTTATGTAAAAGATGTATGATAACCATGTACTTCACAAAATTCCCCAATTCATGATATTATAGATTGTTGATGTTGGTCATGTATTTAAGAAATGTCATGTGTGTCAGTTTTCTTCCATCGAGACCTGGGGGTACTCGTACTCGAAAAATATAGCTATGTGCCTAGAGCCATGTCATGTTTTCAGGATACTCTCAGTCAAGTCATGTTCCATAGAACTTAGTCAGTCATGTGACTCAGGAAAGTTTAGTAACTCAGAAATCTTAGTACCTAATAACTTCAGAAATCTCCATAATTCAGTACTCTCAGAAATCTCATGAACTTAGTAATCAGTAAGATCAGTAATCTTATGAACTCAGCTAGCTATCAGATATTAGTATATTCCACCAGTCATCAGAACTTTGTAAACTCAGTTTAGCTCCACTAACCAATCCCACTAACATCAGTGCATTCAATCAGTTCAAATCAGTTAATCATGTTCAGTTTCATTCAGTTGGGTGTAGGATTTAGCACCGAGTGAACCCAAGGATGGGGACTTACCTTCCATAGTCAAAGTTTATGATGCTTAGAAGCAATCCTTGTGTTCTAGAACTACGTTGCCAGCGTAGGTTGAGATGTCCCTACACATAGGGCATATACATCTCGTTTGAGTTTACCTGATGTTAGGGCAGACGGAAAGAGCTCCCAAATAGAATAGGGTTTACTCATATGTTGTCTCTACTCGTGGCATGGTATTGACACCCTTGTAGCTGGGGTTACAGGTTGGAAACCACTAGTTCAGTTCTGGGGTATGTCGGTTAGATGAATACATCCCACAGCTTCAGTTTCAGTCTCAGTTTCAGTAATAGAACTCATATAGTTCTTCAAACTCAGGACTGTTAGCTACAGTCACCCATTATACAGAACTTAGCTATTTCCACCACATTCATGGCTGTCATATATAGTTACTCATGTTATCAAAATTACCACTTATTAAAACTCATATTACTAGTATTCACATTCATGACTGTCAGATATGGTCAAGCATATCAGTTATTCATATTCATAGCTGTCAGATACAATCAATCAGATTTATTATTTATAATTAGGCTGCCAGATATAGTCAAAAAGGCCAGTTCTTCATAATTAGAACTATCAGAAATAACTATTCATGCAACAGTAATACAGTTTAAATCCTTCAGTATTCTAAAATACAGTATTAGTCCCTCACTTATTAGTGATTCATATATTGATATCAGTAAACTCAGTCATTCGGTAGCTTAGTACTAGTAAACTTCTGTTGTCGGTATTTAATCTCAGTAGTCAGTATCACCACGAGTTTAGTAGAAGTTATTTATGTAAGTATGTATTCTCAGGTTCATATTAGTCAGCATTGTTCATGTATGTAAACCCTTCGTATTTAGCTTACCTTACTTACATACTCAGTACATTCCAACGTACTGATGCATTTGTGCTATGGTGTTTCTTTTATTCTACACCATAGGTTCAGAGACACGGGCTCCAGATGAGTAGTAACATTCCAGATTTCAGCAGATAGAGTTAGCAGTAAGTTCTCATCATTTGAGGATGATATTATTTGAGTATTTCATTCTTTTAGTACTTATTTTCTTTTAGTAAATGGAGTTAGTAGGGGACATGTCCCATCAACTCCTTATTCAGACAGTTAGAGGCTTTCCAGACTATAGCATGTTAGACAGTTATTTTAGATATGTTTTGGTATTGTTATATCGTTTTTAGATATTGTGCTTATCAGATGTTTATTTAGATTTGAACCTTATGGCCATTCAGTACATGTTTCTACATTTCCATGTTATATTATGCAGTATACAGGTACAGATATCAATCATAGGTTAGCTTGTGGTCCTTCGGGATCATGAGCACCGTGTAGCATTCCGGTTTAGAAAATCGGGGTGTTACAGCTATCATAGCGTCCAACTTCTAGTTCCCTTATGGGAAAACCTCACATTGGTGAGAGGTGTCATAGTTTTTTCAAGAAGTATAACCATATATAAGTGATTACATATGTATCTATCATCCATATAGAAATGGAAATAATCTAAACAAATGTTGGCTCATAGTTCTAGGGCATGAGAACATACCCAATTTAGTGCTTAATATACTCCATTTAATCTGTATTCTCATTCTATTAGAAATTCACTTTAAAATCTAGTATAATAATTTATAATGTAAACCAACTAAATAATTTCTAAGTTAAACTTTAATTTGAAACTATAAAGTGGAGGTCAAAATATCAAATCTTTATCAAAAATCTAAAAATAATCCAGTCATATGGTGCTTATAGCACAATCAATCTTGAAATAACAATATTCAATTAGGGTTTAATGACCTATGCATCAAATTTATGTTAAAACATATAATGTTCAGGCTTGATAATGTAAATATAGATAATACAACTCAAAATATGGAATTTACTGCAATACATATGAAAATATGAAAATAGACATGAAATTCAACTTCTAAATCACTTGAAATCTCATAATCTTGCAAATGACAATAATGGGTATGTACCCTAAGTTGAAACTCATGTATATTTATACAAAATCATGTAAATTTGTAATTAAAACTTATTTTGGGCTCAAGGATGAAAGGATTATCCTTGTTCATAAATCCCACATACCTTAATTGATGAAATTTCTAAGGAAGCTTGAACTTGAATTCCTATTTGTTCTTTTGAAGATAAATTCTTGATGTTTTTGAATTGGGGATCCTTAATTTTGAGATATTTTGGAAAAAGAATGGTGGAATTTTTATTTCTTAGGGAGTAAGATTTGAGCTCTAGGATTTTCTTTTAGAGAGAATTGATGAAAAGTGGGCATAGAATGCTTAGAATGACCTTAATCTTATGTTTTACACGCTTTGGGGATTGGGAAAAATACAAAACTACCCTTTTAAAATTTAACTAGGAAAACTAGAAACCCCGATATGGCCACCCACCACAACGCACCACTATCACGGTGGCTCATTGGAAAAGGGACGAGATCGGTTTTCCCTATCCATGTGATGTGGGGCTATCGCGTTGGGCTACTAGAAAAAGAACAAGACCTATTCTGGCCATCACCGTGATGCACCAACATTTAAATGATCTACTGGAAATTGACAATTGGGAACTGGGACTTCAACGCGATGCGAAGCTATCGAATTAAGCCACTGAAATGCCATTCAAGCCATCACCGCAACACAGTACTATCATAGTGAGTTACTGGATTTTGACAATTGGGAAATGAGACTTCACCACTATATGGGCCAACCATGGAGGTTCACTCAAAAATGACAATTTTCATTTTGCATGTCACTACGATGTCGTGCTTCTTAATTTGGGACACTTTCTTCACTAAAAGTGCCATAACTTCCCAACCGAGTTTTAGATTGAGGCGAAATTGGTATTATTGGAAAGCTAATTAAATTTTCTACACACTGAAGGGTCTAGAGTTTGAAAATTCGACATGAACCAAGAATCAGTCATTTTTGAATCTAACCCCTGATATTCTCAGAGTTAAATTAAGCTAGAAAAGGTATGGGGTATTACAATGCTGAGCGTTAAAACTACATCTCCAAGTAAAGGATAAAGCTGTCATTGTCAAGTAAAGTAACCAAACTAGGTTATGGTTTTACCCATAGGGAAGATATGGATTTCTATCTTTAGCTTGCTAAACTCAATGTGCAAAACTGAAAGTAAATTGGGGGGGTGGGGTTGTAGTAATAATCTTTGGTTATAATCTGTCAGAAACAAACACTAGGACTGTTTTCCCCCTAGATTCTTAAATTAGTAGGATTATTGGGCTTTATAGAGACAACTATTACCTTTCATGAAAAATCTGATAAGTTATGTACCATCAATTGTCTTGTGTACTCATTGATGGATTTCATCCTTTATCTTTTGAGTCTCAGGACGTCGCATTACTAGCCCTTATTCTAGATCCCAGTTAACTATAACCTTTTTAGTCTCAAGTTATTAGATCATATATGACCATCAAACGTAATGATATTGATTAGCCTAGATGGACAATTAATATTCAAATTACTATTGTGATTATCTTTTCCTAGGCACTACTCCTATTGTGGAGTAAGTAGTGATATTTTAGGCGGGATCCTAATGTTTTCAAAAGCTAAGGCAACTATTAAACTGAAGATAATACAATACATGCAAGAATATAGGTTCGAAACAATTTAGCACTTCCCCTACTTTATCAATATGCCAGGTTCCCATAACCCTAGCTACATGATTTAGCAACTCATTATTGTGAAATGAATAATGGAATTCATTATTGAAGGAATTAAAACAATATCACAACAATGAATGAATAAAAATTGTAGTCTCAGACTGAATAATCAATCACAATCTATACAAAAGCAATCCAGAGATCCAAATCAAATCCTGGAATCAAATATATATTTGTAAGCATTAAGAGTGTGTAAACTAACTACAAAATCTCAAAAGGGTATTTATAGTATACAAGGAATCTCTAAAAATCAAAACCCAAAAAAAATAGGAAAATAGAGGTTAGTGACTACTTACTAAGGTCACCTATGGACCGTAGGTTGTCCTTAGTAAGTGACAGAACTCTTGCACGGCTTTTGAATGGACTTACCCTTTGACACTTACTAAAGTCACCTATGAATTATAGGTGGCACTTATAGACCATAGTTGCCTTAGTAAGTAATAGAGTCTTCTTTTTTCTTATGCCCGAACTTTAAGTGATATACCATAGGTGCCTATGGTAAGTGATAGACCATAGGCCTCTGGACTTTAAGTTCTAACACCTACTTTACCCATCTATGCTGGTAAGTGGCACTTACATCAAGAAGTTTCTCGGTAAGTATTCCAAACCTTTAATTTTCATCTATTTCTTCAGTTTAGCATCCAAAACCTGATTCATGCAAAACATTCCCATAACACATCATATCTCACTAAACAACTTAAGAAACATGAATATTTTCATCATTTTAGGCATCGAAAGTGCTATAAATCTATAGCACATCAACACCTTGAACATTTGCATAACCTCAAGCAACACAACAAAATAAAATAAAAACACGATGCTTAAATTGGAGAATCTAAGCTATGCAAGGAGGTCAATCATCACTTTAAGCTCAAACACATTACCCTCTCTTATTTTATCAATTCAAAACCAACTATGTGTATACATGAAGCAGAACAATATGATACAAGGAAATCAAGATATAACATTACATTAGTAATAGAAAACTATGCATATATATAGGTTATACTACCCAAAAAAGTACGCATTTAGCAATACAACCCATGTGCCCTCACATCAAAGAAGTCCTACTCATTTATATGAAATCATGTATGTCAGTGCAGGGATAGTTAAGGACACTCACACTCACAAGAGAAGTTCCACTTGTGTGTATCAAATACCATAGGCTTTCTCTTATTTTCTTTACCTTAAATTTTAGATAGTCTTCTTAAGATCACTATAGTACTTTATTTGACTTGTAATGTAGGCTAGGGGGCTGGTATGGTACATATACACATATCAAGTGATAAGACTCCTTGACACTATACTTACTTTTGGGTCTACACTTTTAACCAATTTTCTTTTACTCTACCATTATTCTTCCCTTTTACTCTTTATTACACATTAAGGTTGTGTGTGGTTTCTTTTATTCATTCTTTTTCTCTTTCTTTTCTTTTCCATACATTTTTATTTTTGTTTTTTCTTTTAATTTTTATACCACACCCTGCCTTTCTATCTTTTTCTCTTATTTTACCCTTTTTCATACCCACTTTACATTATGCACCCCTATCATAGCCACCCTCAACTTAGACAATTTCCTTAAGTTGAGGTGTATAATTTCAAAGTAGGACCTGGGCCAAAACTGGTTCATTATGACATAAATGGGAAGGTAAAATGTGGAACAAGAAAAGCAAGCACACATGCTCAAAAATAGGGATTAAGGGATACTTATGTACATTTGGAATCAAAGGAATGAGGACATACCTGGGATGCACTAGGTGTCCGTGTCATGATGAAAAATAAATTACCTTGGGTTGCCTCCGAAGAAGCTCTTTATTTACCGTCACAGCATGACTCAACTTCCTTGACTACTTATACATCACCAAGGTCCACCTTAGCACATACTTTCACTTCCTTAGGGTTTCACATATAGTGATTCACTGGCTGCACATTCACCTTCAATAGGATTGCACCATCGTGCTTTATTTCTATAGCACCATGTGGGAATACCCAAACCATGGTAAATGACCCATACCACCTAGACTTCAACTTGCCAGGGAACAGGTAATGTGTTGATTATACAACAAGACCAAATCACTAAGTTCAAACACCTTTTTCTTGATTTTATTGTCATGATACAAATTCATTATTTCCTTTTATATGGAATATTTTTCATAAGCTTGGTTCCAAAAATCATCCAACTCATTCACCTTACTCAATCTCAACTTTGTTGTATCACGCCACTCAAAATTTAGCCTTTTTAATGCCCATAGTGCCTTATGCTCAAGTTTAACTGACAAGTGACATGCCCTGCCATATACAAACTGATATGGTTAGGAACTTATGGGAGCCTTATAATATATCTAGTAGGCCCATAATGCATCATCTAACTTTCTTGACAAGTTAGTCCTGTTGGAGTTCACAATTTTCACCAATATGGACTTGATCTCTCTATTGGAGACCTCAATTTGCTCGTTTCTCTGAGGGTGGTATGATGTTTGACACCTTATTAATTACACCATATTTATCAACCAAATCTTTAAACAGATGATAGGAAAAGTGAGACCCACCATCACTAATAATTGCACGTAGAGTACTAAATCGAGAAAAAAATATTTTTCTTTAAAAAGGTGATGACACTTCTACCTTTATTGTATGGAAGCACAACTGCCTCCACCCATTTCAAAACATAGTCAACCACTACTAAAACCTCATACAATGGTAGCACACAAATAGACCTATAAATAAATTACCCTTACATAAAAAAAACTCCAACTCCAAAATAGGAGTCATCTAGAGTTCATGGCACTGTGAAATACTATCTTGATGTCTTGATATTGGAATTTTTCATAGGCTTGTGCAAAATTGTGAGCATCCTCATATATCGTAGGCTAATAAAACCCATACTCCATAATTTTATAGGTTGTGCGGGTTCCACTATGATGACCCCCAACAGGTGAGGTATGAAAGCTTCAAGAATACTCATCATCTCCACCTCTGGGATAAACCTTCGAATAACAACATCAACATAAACCATAAAAATATATGGCTCATCCCAAAAGAACTTTCTTACCTTATGTATAAATCTCCTATATTGCTGGAAGATAGGTCTTTTAGGATAAGATTACTTGCCAAATAGTCTGCAAAAGTAGCAAACTAGGGTATTAAGTCTTGAGATGTTTCCAAGGCCCGCTCATCTGAAAAAGTATCATCTATATGAAACACCCTGAATTATTTCCCTTAATAATTTCTTGAGCTTTAATCTTATTGCCTTGGTTACGAATTGACCCCACAAGTCTTAGGTGTCCTGATGGGTCAAGTAACCCTATCCTAGGTATAACTTGAAGGAACGAGTCATAAAACTCATGATGAGTTATTATAAGTAGTCACAAAAGAGTTAGATAATTTTGTGGCTTGATTATATTATGAGTAAGAGTGTGTCACTAAGAGCCATAGGGATATGTTATGAGTTGTAGGATAAAATTTTAGGATGTTCAGTGTTAGACCATTTGAGTTTGTATTAACTATGACTTAAACTTACTAGTCATATGGTCTTGTTATGGGAAACCTTGTTGATTTATATGGTTGAAAGTGTATGGGGATATTGGTCACTGTATTTTTGATGAGCTGTGGTTATGAGTTGTAAGGAGGGGTTACAAGTCAATGGTTGACTCATAGTCAAAGGCGACATGTTTCCAAATTTTAAGTTAAGGGCATTCTGTACATTTCACTTTTTTATGAACTTGAAACCCATGTCTTGTAACATTTTTAGGTTATCCTTGGTCCTCCTAAGCACATCAAATAGGCTCTCAAACACTGTCAAATCCTCAATGTCATGAACACTTAAGGTTTATAAGAGATTAATCAATTGGGGTTTCCATGGGTGACTTGTCTCCATACTAGGTGTTTAAGGCGTGTTACTCTTTCTTCATTGTCAATTTTTTAAAAGTATATTATTTAAACTATTATTCATAGAATATTGATGTTGGTAATTGAAATATAGGATGAGGGTTTTTAATATAAATTGTTTAAATATTTCTTCCATGATATTGATGAAACTATTGTGTATAAATTGATGATTAGTAAATGCATTAGGGTGCGTGGTAATGGTGGATAGAAATATGGGTACAAAGGAATCCCTAAATAAATTGTTTTGATATGGAAATTGGCAATAAACTCAGCCCTCTTGCATAATTGATTTTGATTTATGCATTACCACATGGCTTGGCTTGTTTCTTGAAAATAATGCATGGTATGAATGGTTAAATGTATAATGATGGTTTTAAAAACCTTATGGGATTCAATGGAATCCTCTAAGTGAATGATTTATGAAAATCTCATGGCGGTACAATAGAATCCTTTAAGTGAATGATTTATGACAACCTTATGGGGTACAATGCAATCCCCTAAGTGAATAATTTGTGAAAATGTAGTAGGGTACACAAGAATCCCCCAAGTAATTTTAATAATAGAGTCTGAAGGGTATACGGGAATCCCTAAGTCATTTTAATAATAGAGTTTGTGGGGTATGTAAGAATCTCTTAAGTCTTAGATTAATGATATTGCTTATAAGCTATAGTTAGTATGATGATACCACTTAATAAGGCCTTAATAATTGACTCCTGAAATTATGGTTTGGTTAGGTGTTAAATATTTTAATTAGGCAATAATGGGGGTTGTGATATCTAATTGTGAAGGTGTGAGTCTAAAGAACGGATACTAGAAACTCATGTTTGCTGACATGAGGGTTGGTTTTGATGAGGTATGCTTATGGGGTACAATGGAATTCCCCAAGTCTATACATGTATATAAGTATCATGGATGGAAAAAGTTTACAAGGGAATCCTTGACCAATTATGATATCTCCAATTTGTGTGGATAACACGTACTGAGGTCCGTTCAGGGGGTAACACTAGACTTATATGGCTTGTGAGTGGACTTATGATGGTAAATTTACAAAACCTAGGTTAAGGTTTTAAAAGGCATGCTAAATCTTATTCCCTAATGATATATATTTATATATATTTGTATTTACGTATGGTTATGTGCATTGATTTGACTTGGTTTTAGATTGATGGCATTCCTTTATCTTTATCCCTGAGTTACATGCTAGCATTCACCCCACTAACCGTCTTTGAATTGTATATCACCACATGATGTAAGGAACCATCCATACTTTTACTCCTCTTGCTTAATGACTTGGAAAATCAGGGATAACTTTTGAGTTATATTGAAGTGGTAAACTTCCAAATTTCAGAAGACTCCATTTTATGCTATGGATTTCATTAAGTATTTACTATTCCTTTGGTGTTGGTTTTAGCTATGGTCTAGGGCATGTCCCAACTAGATATTCATTGGTTTTGATTAGAGGCTTTGTCGGACTACTATAGGCAAGGGAGATGTCGGTATCGATATTTGTATTGGTATTGGTTGGATTTTTGGTTATGAATGGATGGTTTTGGTTATAGAATTATTATAATGTCTTTAAATTTATATTCATTTATCTTATATGTTTGGTATTCATCCAACACGGGGTGTAAGAGGGTTTATGGTTTATGTATTGGGGGTTGTCTTTGATCCTAGTTAGACTTTACTACCCGACACGACCAGGCCCAGGTTTGGGTTGTGTCACTATGTCATGCTCAACCCTACTTTCTGCATTGCCTCTTTCTCAAGCCTAGACAAGTGAGTTGCAATTTAGTTTTCAATTCCTTTTCAGTCCTTTACTTCAAAGTCAAACACTTGTAACAAGAGAACCCAATGAATCAATATCGATTTTTGACATCAATTAACTCACATTTGCATGGTGTATGTGAACTGTGACTTTTGTCCCAAGCAGCTAGGACTAAAACTTTTCGAAGGCACAACACACTACAAACAACTCTTACAGTATAATTATATTATTATTTTGTGTGGGGTTTAATTCCTTACTAGTATAATACATTATATGAAGGATCTTGTCTCTCCATTGGCCTAGGATAACACCCAAGGCCACTCTACTCGCATCACACATAACCGTAAATGGTGTAGACCAATCAGGGAACACAATGATAGGAGCTGAGATTAACCAATTCTAAGGCACTCAAAATCTTTGAGACATGAATAATCAAACACAAAATTCACCTCCTTCTTTAAAAGCTTACACAATAGATTTTCAATTTTAGAGAAGTCCTTGATAAACCTCCTATAAAAGCCTGCATGGACCTAAAAGCTCCGTATACCTCTAACTAATAATGGTTTTGATAGCTTTTCAATTGTCTCAATCTTTGCTTTCTCCACCTCAATACCCTGTTTTGAGATCTTGTGTCCCAGAACAATACCTTATTTCACAATAAAGTTGCCTTTTTTCAAATTTAGCACCAAGTTTCACTCTTCATATCTCTGCAGCTCGTTGGACAAACGATCCAAAAAATCATTAAATGAATCCCCAACTACTAAAAAATCATCCATGAAAACCTCAAACATTTCCTCCACCATGTCATAAAATATAGACATCATGCATCACTAAAAGGTGGCAGGAGCATTGCACAATCTGACTTGCATCCTCTTGAATTCAAAAGTGCCATAAGGATAGGGGAAATTCATCATATCTTAGTTCTTGGGAGAAATAGTAATCAGATAGTACCCCGAATTCTAGTCAAGAAAATAATGCAAACCCTGACCTACTAGTCTATCCAACATCTAATCAATGAAAGGAATATGGAAGTGGTCTATTTGTGTCCAGGTGTTCAACTTCCTTTAATCTATGAAAACTCTCCATTCGGTCACTGGTCTCATGGGCACATGTTCATTCTTTGCATTAGGTATAACTGTGATTCCACCCTTCTTTGGTACGCATTGAACCGGCCTAACCCAATTGCTTTCTTAATAGGTAAACCACTTCAACATCTAACTACTTGATAATTTCTTTCTTCACAAACTCCTGCATGGTAGGGTTCAATCTACACTGATGCTCAATGTTAGGAACATATTTTGGCTCAAGTTGAATCTTGTGGGTACAAATACCTGGTAAAATTCCTATAATATCTGCTATGGTCAATACAATGGCTCTTTTGAACCTCCGTAACACTGATATCAATGCCTCAACATGTGATCCTGCCAAACTTTCTAGAATAATCACCAGTAAGGTATTGTTATCCCCTAATAATACATATTGTAATTGACATAGGATAACCTTCAATTACAAAACCGGTGGCTCCTCAATGGATGTATTTTCAAGAGGCATGATTATAGTTTACAAATCAAGGTCCAACTTTCTTGGAGCATAATTGTAAGAACCCCTATGATATAATGCATTAACTATCTCAACATATTCTTTGAACTGTCACTCTCAAAATTCATAATTATCACTACTAACACTTCAACCCTAAGTCTCTCTTTAATAGGTAGAACCTTTGTATCACTTTCATCATCAATAGTGTCTACCACTAACATTACCTGCATATAATTTGGCTAATATATTGAATGATACATATAAAAAAATCATTTGGTCATTATTCAATCTGAACATTATCTGCTCTTGCTCCATATCAATTATTGCCCTACCCATGGCTAGGAAGGGTCTTCCTAATATAATAGGGTCTTGAAAGTTTATCTTATAGTCTAGAGCCATAAAATAAGTTGGGAACATAAAGGATAACACCTTTACATCTACATCACACAAAAAATATACTGGTTTTTACTTATATAAGTTGGCCATCAATAGCTTCATGGATGTAGGCTTGAATGCCCCCATCCCCAATAACTTATACAAAACTAAGATCATTATATTGGTGCCGGATCCTAAGTCACATAAATCATGTCTGCCATTGAAGGAGACAATAAAACACGGATTAGTGAATACTCTGGGCTCCTTCTTTGTTTCTACTAATAGTAAGGAAGGAACCGCAAAACAATGGTGCATATTTTTTCTGGGCTCGGTAACCCAGTCCTCACCATAATAATTCTATAAATTACCATTGCTCCATGAAACTTCTCAGACTCTCCCTCAGGTATCTCATTAATGAGAGTACTATCAATCTTTAATTCCTCAATAGTAGGCCTAGAGGGATTAATAGTAGAGGAACCAATCCTAGTGCTTAGAGCTAGACAATGACTAATATTTGAGGGATTTTGTAATTTGTCACTCAAAAGGGTATGTGACTCTCTCTAATTGAAAGTAGCAGACATCATCCCAAACTGATGCTCCAACTACTTGATAAAAGTTACGTAAGACTCGACCATTTGTATCAATCCTAAAATATCAAACTTGATCTCCATAAGATAGCTTATTGACTTTCTTACCTTCTTGACTTTCTTTCCCCTCACCAATTTGGTCAACATAGCCTCCATTCTCTATTTGATATCACGACTGCCTAGTGGAACATACCTCTCCCCCTTCTCCTTAAAGTCGTCTTTACGTCTCTAGTCACCATCATGCTTTCTACTGCATTCTTTACGTCTACCACTATTGTAGTTTCAACCTTTGTTTCCTTGAATCTTTGGTCGGAAACCCACCAATTCATAATTAATATACTTATATACTTCTTCTAAGTAATACTTATATGCTTTAGAGGCTGCACCTTTTTAACCTACTACATTCACCTTCTCAAAATTCAATATTGCGAATTGATTAGTTAATAACACAATATCATTCATCAACTGCACAATCTCTTGTTCCTAAGACTCATCAACTACTTTATGGTCTCCAGAAGCTCCAATGGAATAAGTGTCAGTTAGTACCCCTCTCATCCTCTTGAGTATTCTACCCTCCGTTGGTGAGAGAGATTTGGTCTTTAACCTCAGAAGTTGCTTCCTAGCATAATCTCATAAATTCCCCTCTAGTGATTGTGTCTACCATGGATTAGGAGCTGATGTTTAGGGATCTATAAAATATCTCCAGCAAGCTCGTCCCTGAAATACGATGATTGAGTACCAAAATATGGCTATCTGAAATTGTATATCTCATCTTTAATCTGCAACATCTTGCTCGAATGAATGAAATGGTTTAAGAATTATACGTGTAACTTAGTTCACATGGTGACTAATTCTTTAGGAAGTTCCCCCAACCACAAAGAAGCATCACCAGTCAACGAAAAAAGAAAACAACCTTAACCCAAGTTACTTCTAATCTACCCCTGAAATAGTATACAAAGTACGAATCCCAATAAAACTCGCAGGATACATAATTGCATCATCTGCAGCTGAGTCGAAAAATATACCTTTCAAGTTCAAAGTTAGGTCATGGAACTAGTTATATCAAACTTCATATTAGGGGGCAGTGCAGGAGGAATGATAGCTCCTATTTCTACCAGCTCAATGTATCCTATATCTTTCTCATCATTATATGGCTAAAAGTATAGGTATGCTGGATTACTTGAAATCTACCACCTCAAAATCTATTTTGATTACAGTCGAGTATTTTTTGATGATCAACTATCAGGTTTGGCCTAGCTAACTCTACCTACTGGATAGTCGAACCTCCTCGTCCCTTCTCTAGTTAGCACCATCTACTAATAACTGCATCATTTGCCGATTAGTAGTATTTTAGGGATCATCTAGAGAAGGGGTAGGTAATGTATTAGGATCATCTCAAACCTCTTTTAAATGACATCGTATACTAGTTCCATCATCATATGATTAGGCAGTAAGATTCTCTTCGAGTTAGGATTCAGTGGGAGTAAGGGATTGCCTTAAATCCCAGTGTTAGGCATAGACCAACATATACCCAATAAATAATAGAAAACTAAAGTCCCAAAAAATCTTACAAACTTTAATAAATAACTCAACATTGTCTTCCCCAACAATGATTCCAAAATTTTGATGAACGCCCAAAATACCCTTCCAATTAAAGGATAAAACTGTTGTTGTCAAGTAAAGTAAACAAACAAGGTTAGGGTTTTACCCACAGGTAAGATATGGATTTGTATCTCTATCTTTCTGAACTCAACAAGCAAAACTGAGAGTAAATAGGGGGTTTATAGTAACAATCTCAAACAAGAAACAAAATTCAACTTTTGTTGTAATTAGTTGGAAACGAACACTAGGATTGTATTCCACTTGGCTTCTCAACTCAATAGGATTATTATGCTTTATTGAACAAACCCAGTACCTTAGATGTAGAATATAATAAGTTATGTACTATCAACTATCTTGTGGACTCCTGAACGAATTTCATCCTATACCTTTTGAGTCTTAGGATGCCACATTAGTAATCCTTATGCTATATTACAGTTAACTATTACATTTTGATTCTTGTGTTATTAGATGATAGATAACCATCTTAGATAGATGATACTAATTAGCCTAGATGAATATTTAATCTTCAAATTACTATTGTAATTATCTTTTCGTAGTCACTACTTCTCTAAAGGAGTAAGTAGTGATATTCTAGGTAGGATCCTAATGTTTGCAACTTCTAAGAAATCTATTAAATTACAGATAAAACCAAACATCCAATAATACTAGTTTAAAACAACTTTGCACTTTCCTTACTTTGTCAATATGCTAGGTTCCCATAACTCTAGCTATAGGATTTAGTTGCTTATTGTTGTGAAACAAATAATGGAATTCATGATTGAAGGCATTAAAGTAATATCACAATAATCAATGAATAAAAACTGAAGTCTCAAACTAAAATATCAACAAAAATCAATACAAAATCAATCCGATGATCAAAATTGAATCTTGGAATTAAATATATGTTTGTAATAGTTAAGAGTGCATAATCTAACTAAAAAGTGTCAAAAGGGTGTTTATAGGATACAAAGGAACCCTAAAAATCAAAACCCAAATGGAAAAGAAAAATTAAGGTGACTACTTACTAAGGTCACCTACGGACCGTAGGTAGTACTTACAGACCGTAAGTGGTCCTTAGTAAGAGACATACCTCCTGCCCAACTCTGAATTTCTCTTGACTTGGCCCTCTAAAACTTAGTAAGGAAACCTATGGATCGTAGGTGGCACCTACAGACCATAGATGCCCTTAGTAAGTGATAAAGTCTTTTTTTTCCTGCTTCTAAGCCTCTGGACTTCAAGTTCTAAGCACTACTTTTTCCACTTATGCTTGATAATTGCCACTTACGCCCAGAAGTGCCTCGATAAGTAGCCAAAAACTTCAATTTTCATCTTTCTCTTCAGTCTAGCATACAAAACCTAATTTCCTATAAAACATATCCAAAAGACACTATATCTCACAAAACAACCTAAGAAACTCGCATATTTTAATCATTTTAAGCATCAAAAGATCTATAAATACATAGCACATCAGTGTACAACCTTATAACTTGCCTAATCTATATTATGAATTAGCAGATCAGTATGGATGAGATAAAAGTAACTAAAAAAATTGGAGCTATCAACCTTTACTTAATTGCTGGAACTGACTATATCAGATAGCTAACTGAGATCAAAGATAGGGGTTAGGAATGCAGGCTTAGGAGAAGTGAAAACTTACTTGAGGATACTACTTAGACAAGAGTGTAAAGTTGTTCTAAGTATACATAACTTATTGATTTTGCATACCAAACACCAAGAGGAATTATGATATATGAAGTTTCTATGAAGTTATTAAGTTATTAGAGAACACAATCCTAGTACCTCTCTCATACAAATTACAAATTAACAAGTTGTTACTACTAAATTACTTACTTACAATCCCTCCCTCTTTTATTAGAAATTGTCATTAATTGCCTTGCCATACATATTGATTGAGACTTTAATCTATTCACTATAGGATCGGCCCTAACCTTAGTTGGGTTTTATAGTTGATTGCAACTGTGTCATACTTTGCTTAGAGATGTAATTTGGGTGACATTACATTTTCACTTGGAAAAAATAAAGTTTAGCTTGTTCTGGACTCAGCTGGTGCAACCTCTTAAGCAGACTTTTGGTTAGTTAAGCAGTCAAAGATTCATTTTAGAGACAAATCTAGTCCCCTCCTTATCACTTTAGCAAAGGCCTAACCATTTTAGCAAACATCACTTAAGCAGCCTATTGCCTGCTAAAGTGGAGGTCAGATAGTTACAAAGGTTGCTAAAGCAGCACATGCTTAAGAGACCATGTGCCGCTTTAGCAGTAGTTTCTTAAGAGATCAAATGGTTGCTTAAGTTGTAACCCATAGGGGTATTAAATTCTCCCCTAAACCCAATTTTCTCCAAGATTTAGGAAACCCTAGAAAACCTAGGAGATTGGGAGATTGATCCTTGGGTTATTCTTGGGTGTTGGTGACCTCGCGAAAGTCATTTCCTTAACATAGTCCTTGTAAGTTTGGTCTAATTCTTCATTTGATTCTCTAATTTAGTCATAAATCCCTATTTCTTTGATAGGTTGAATTGAGAGTCTATTGAGCTCAAAATTTACTCATCTTAAGGTAAATAATCCTTAATAATAGATGTATGTGTTGACAATTTTGAAATTATGATTTTGTAAATGGGACCCACATAGCATTCTGGTTCAGTTTTTGACCTGAAGCATTAGATTCAATATACGTATAATTATTCTTGTATAAATATATAGATCATTATTTTGATGGTGTGGAATCATGTAGAGGTTTCTTAGAAGGGAAAATATCCAATTTAGTGGACTTTATCATGCATTCTTTGGCGTCCAGGTAGGCTAGGCTTACTTCCCTCTTTGATGAGCTTTATTATGTATTGGTATAATATTATGCTAGACCTGGGTTGATAATTATGACTTGGTTGTATATTTAGAAAAAAATTAGATTATTTATCTGGGTAGTAGCCTTTTTGGTGGATTGACTTAACCACCCATTTTCTACCGTATGACTTAATGAGAGTTATATAGCACCTTGTAGTGGGATTTTGAAACCTAGTCTACGTCAAGGTAGAAATTTGTCGTAGAATTGACTTTTAGTATTAGAAGTGGGCCTCTCTGACCTAATTTTCATCAATATGATAATTAGTTCCTTGTAGAATTAAAAAGACTTATTACGTCATCCTATCTATATTTTTGAGCCTAGGGAGGATTTGGACATATCCTGGATTTGTCTATGCTTTTACCTGGGATTTACTAAGACCAATTGAGTCTGACATCTATGATGATATTATTTTTGGTTTGAGTTATTTTTCATGATACTATTTCTAGTTTAATCTTACACTGAGGGATTACTTATAATGGTTATGA
The DNA here is from genome assembly GCF_002878395.1 of Capsicum annuum. NCBI lineage: Eukaryota > Viridiplantae > Streptophyta > Magnoliopsida > Solanales > Solanaceae > Capsicum > Capsicum annuum. Next base: position 214,809,661 of record NC_061114.1, on the reverse strand, counting down.
AACTAGTTTGAGTTTTGTGTGTATAGTATGGGAGAATCTACAATTATAATTTTGAGGTTTGAATATCTTATAAGTATTGTTGTTAATGTTACTTTCGTGATTGTATTCATCGAGCTTATGGGGGCTCGACTGGGTTATTCATTTCTACTTGTGCCTTCTAGGTTTATTGGGGCCAGTTAGGCTATAGTTAGTCATATTCTCTTTGATATTATTTACTCGGTTTTATAATTTTAGTATTTGGAGCATTGTTCCGGGTTTTCCCTTTTCCCTAACTTTAGTTTATTATCTAGCATTTTATTATGCTTATATTATGATTTAACTTAGTCGATTGATAATGCCTATTGAGTATCCATTCTATTGGTACTCATACTAGACTTCTACATCTTTTCTTGATATAGATCTAAGTACGAGCTCCCGCCATTGACATATATACTAGGGCTGGTTAGAGTTTAGAGATAGGGTGAGCTTTCAGAAGGGAGCTGACTTTCTCTCCTTCTTCTATTTTGGATGCTCTTTTTATTTAAGACTATTATACATTTTATAAATGTAGTACTCTTACTTTTTTTCTTAAGGCTTTTATACCAACCTTAATAGGTCGTGGGATGCTTTCACTACTTTTTTTATTCATCTTTAGTTGTATTATCATTCTAATATTTTATGTCTTATAATCTAATTACTTGTACAATTTTGGTTTACCTTACTTTCCACCAATTAGGCCATTACTTGTTGTTGTAGGCTATGTCTTTGATTACCTACTTAAGGGTTAAAGTAGGTGCCATTATGATTCATGAAATCAAATTGTGACAAATTAGTATTGGAGTCTAGGTTCGCTGGTATTCTTGGTACAAACCATGTGTCTAGTAGAGTCACATGGATTAAAATGATGGCATCTATTTCTTATCTTTGGGAGGTTACAGGACATTCTTAGGAGATCTTTACTTCCTTCACTCATTTTGTGCTGAGTGTCTATGTTGATTTCTAAGATTAACTTGGTTTCACTTTTTTACAGATTGCTAGGATGCAATCTACTGCTAATAGAGACGAGGATCCTAAATTCATGACTAAGGATCCTACCAAAGGTCATGGCTGACCTAGACATAAAGGAAAGGCGATAGATGCATCCCCAACCAGAGGTATAGATAGTAAGCTTTCATAAGACCCTATTCCTTCTCCCACACTAGAGATTCTTCCTCCCTAGCCTCTAGTAGTACAGGGGAAACCTAGGCTCTATTGGGTTTATTTTAATCACTTCTCAGAGATGCCTTAATTCAATTGTTGGATTTGGTTGGTGATGAATCATCAGATAGTGTTCAATCTTTAGATCAGAGGGGTACATAGGAAGGGGTGCAACCTATAGCTGTGACCCCTAGGGTTGAGATCTCTCTAGAATCAATGGTTATTTAGTCGGTAGCCGCCTAACCCACTATGCTTGTTGAGAAGTAGAAGATTGCAAATTTTTTATATTGACTCTACTTAGTTATTTAAGGGCATTGAGTGAGGATGCATTTGAGTTCTTGACTACTCTAAGGACAGGCTCCATATTTGGGCTTAATTCAGACTCATGATGTTGACTACACTATATTCCAATTATACCTAGTAGATAGACACATATGGAGAAGTTATCTTAATTCTAGGTGGTTAGATCTCCTCTTTTGACATGGACTCAGTTCTATGTGGTTTTCATTGAGAAGTATATGTTTCAGAGTCTTAGAGAGAATCTAAGAGATCAATTCTCAAGATTATAATAGGTTTATGTGATTGTCCTGGAGTATGGGCCTCATATCAATGAGTTAGCTAGGCATGCTATAACTATTTTGTCGATTGAATGTAAGAGATTTAGTGTTTTGTTTTGGGACTGAGACTTCCTCTTTGCATGGCAACATAGAGTCCTTTATTAAGGTTTTTGATTATTCTTAGATCATGGAGTAGATGCATCATGAGGCCTAAACAGGCAACTAAAATAGACCACACTACCTCAGTAGTTTTAGAGGGGATCCTGATCTACTCATAGTTTAGAGGTAAAGGTTCATAGGGTAGGTACCCTCTACGTCAGTCCTATAAGTATCAGGGTCAGTCTAGTATGCCCTTTCATGTCATACTTTAGATTTCTAATGGGGATCAGCCCAGCTATAGTGATTATCCAGGAAAGAGTAGTGGTCAGTCTTTGAGAGATGCACATTTAAGGTTTTCTAGTTGAGGTAGCTATTCTTGGGGAATATAATCCTAGGAACATAGTGCAATGCCTAGGGCGTGTTATCAGTGTAAAACATTCAACATTTTTCTAGACAGTGTCCCTAGAGTGGGACAATTGCATTTGCAGCATAGAGTGTTCCATCAATTAGGGTAGTACCAACCTAGCTAAAGGTAGTAACATGGTCATTGAAGTGGTCCTCATGTTCTCGCAGAGGTACTCAAAAAGGTAGGACAAGTGATCGGCCATGCGCCAAGCTAGGTCGTAGGCGAGGTTAGTTATATGCTGTACCTATTTGAACGAAGGTAGAGTCTTTTCTTATTGTTATTACTAGTAGATCTCAGTGTGGCATCTACTGGATTTTACTTGATTTGATTTGGGATCCACTTATTCATATGTGTTCTCTTATTATGCACTGCAGTTAGAGTTATCTTAGGATTCTTTATCTATAATAGTATATATATCTATGCCTTTGGGTAATTTTGGTAGGGGATCAAGTTTATATATTATGTGTTGTGACCGTTTGAGAGTTTTCTGCTCATGTTGATCTTACTATAATAGATATGGTGGAATTTGATGCGATTTTGGGCATGAATTGCTTATCCCCGTATCATGCAGTTTTGGATTATTTTGCCAAGTCTACTACCTTAGAGACTCATGACATACTCCCGATTGTGTGGTAGGAATCTTTTATCTACATCACAATGGGTATTATTTCTTATATTTGGTCTAGGATACTTACATCAAGGAGTTGTGAGTCTAATCTTACTTATATTCATGATGTTACTTCGGAAATTTCTTCACTAGATTCTATTTTTATAGTCCTTGATTTTACTAATGTGTTTTGTCCTTCACATGATTCTATTTCTATAGTATGTGATTTTTCTAATGTGCTTTTTACCGACCTACCTGGCCTTCCATCTAGCATGATATTGAGTTTATTGTTGATCTTGAGCTGAGCACCCAACTTATTTCTATGGCACCTTACCGTATGGATGATGTGTCATGATTTCATGGAACTTTCAATGCTTGAAATAATAAAATTATGCAAGTAGTTAGGCCTTTTTGTTAGATATGATGTGTTTTTATGTTGGGTTTGTAGGAAATGAGGGTTTGGTGTAGAGTGGAGAAGAAATGATGAAGCATAGCTGGAAAGCTACCTGCAATACCAACCTAAGAGCTCGTAGTTTAGGTCCGTAGGTATCCAAGATGTACCCCTCATATGTAGGGTTCTAAAGACTGGATGGATGCTCTGATTTAACTATAAATACCCCATTAATGTTTTATTATTATTTTAGCCACTTTAAGTACTAACTGTATTTTATTGAGTTCTAAGATACACTTTTGGTCTTGGAATTCATATTCTTGACATTTTGGGCTTGATATTAATTTGAGATTTTGGTTTTCATTCTTCATTCTTTGTGAGATCATTCATATACTTTCCATTATGAATTATATGAGTGTTCTTGCAGTCATGAGAAGCTAAAACCCTTAACTAGGATGGTAGGAATTCTCTTGGAATAACAAACTAAAGGAAGTGCAAAGCCTTTCTTGATTAATGTTCTTACATGTATTGTAGTTTCCTTCGTATTGATTTCTTTCATGATGTCTACAGATGTTAAGCACCTGCTTGTATTCGATACTAACTCAAGTGAGGGGTTGAGATTAAGAAAAAAAGATCAGAACAATAATTTAAACCTACCAACCTTTATCTAGTTAACTTAAGACCGAGAAGAGATAGTTAATCTGGGATCAAGGACAAGGGTTAGTAATACGACACTCTAAGATTGAAAGGAGATGAGTGAAATTGACCAAAAATAGCTTAGAGAAAATTGGTGATATATAACTTATTAGATTTTGCATGCAAGGCACCGAGAGTGTTTAACGAGCATAATAAGTCTGCGGAGTTAGGAAGTTAGTGGGAACATAATCCTAGTGATTATCTCATATTGATTTCAGCGTAAAGTCTCCAAACATTTTTAATACTACTGTTCTTATAAAATCTGTTGTTTACTTTTTGTGCTTTCCAACTACATCAACAAGTTCTGGGAAATGATTCATCCTATTTATTGTACGTTAGACCACAGACTTTAGTTTATTTTGGCCTTCAAAAGTTTGCAATCTCATTTTGCGAACTTAATGTCCCTTAATGGCATATATTTTCTTTAATTCATGATCAGGAAGGTTAATAAGTGCTCCCAGGAAAGTTTTGAATTTTTTGAAACTCGTTAAAACCAAGTTCGGAATTGCAAAACAGTGTATCAATGCGATTATGGCACGCCGCGTCACCCTTCGCCTTAGTCATCTTTTGTGCAGGAAAAGTACTGAGGCTTGGCGCGATAATGGCGCGATGCTTGGATGTTCGCATAAATGAGATGACATGCCGTGTCGACCATAGCATCAATGCCCAGTAATTTCAGCACTTAAAATATCCGCGTCCAGAGAGATAATTAGGTCATTCTTCCACCCCTATATAAGCCCTAAACACGGGATTAAGGCCCTAAATCAGCTAATTACACTACTTTTCATCAAATTCTCTGAAGAAACATCAAGAAAAAGTCTAGGGTTTCAATTGGGGGTCTCAAGTTTCAAGCGAATTCCACCGTAAATTCCACAGATTCTTAATCACAGGTATGCGTGTTCATCCACGGATTCCTTTCGTTCGTGGAGTTCAAGAATCAATATTTAAATGGTAAATTATGATTTTGTTGTAGTGATATGATTTTACACATGTTGGTGGTTATAATTGTGATGTAAAGTAGTATTTTGATGTATTTTCATGGAGATATGATCATGTTAGTTGAAACCCATGATATTGAGTGGTTTAATATGGTAAAACTTATGAATATACTTATGCCTTATGGAATGAATGCAAGGTGTTTGATGAAATGCTTAGGATGTTAGTAATTCATGTTTACATGGTTCCAAAATATCTAAATGACAAGTTCACGTTAACTATATAATTCAATATGAGTTCTATGCCATTGTTTTGATGCTATTGTTGTGTTATGAAGCATTCATGAAAAGTGTGTGATACAATATGTACATAATATATACATATATATATATATATATATGTATGTATGTATGTATGCACTCTCTACCATGCATAAGATGTTGAGAATTACATGAAGTATAATATCCCCACTTATAATGTTATGAATTGTGAATTGTGGACTCTACTCTTCTGATCAAGTAAGTCATGTGTGTTAGTTTCCTTCTATCGAGTCATGGGAGTATTCGTACCCAAAAAAATAGCTATGTGCCTAAAGCCATGTCATGTTTCACGATATCCAAAATCAAGCCATGATTCAGTAAAATTTAGTCAGTCATATGACTGAGGAAACCTCATGATCTCAGTCAGTTATCAGATATCAGTAGTATTCCGTCAGTTAATAGAATTCAGTAAGTTCAGTTCACATACAGTCTATTTAATCATATTCAGTCTCTTCAAATGGGAGTAGGAGTTAGTACCGAGTGAACCCAAGGATGGGAACTCACCTGTTATATAAGGGTGTGATTCTTAGCAGTCATCCTTACGTTCTAGAACTATGTAGCCAGCATAGGTTGAGACATCGTAGCCTGCTATATGAGGGTAGATAAAGTGGCTTAACCTGTTATATTAGGGTTCCCACCATTTTTACTAGATTTACCTATTATATGAGGGTTACTCACACATTGTCTTTACCAGTGGCGTGATATTGACACCCTTCCAGTCAGGGCAGAGATTGGACCCCAGCATAGCTATAATGGCATATTTGGGGCATGTCGGTTAAACAACTACCTCTTACAGTTTCAATATTAGTCTCAGTAAAAGAACTCAGATAGTTCTTCAGATTTTAGTATATCAGGGAAGTCAGATACAGTCAAATCCAATTATAATACAAAACTCAGATAGTTCCATCAGATTAAGGACTATCAGTCACAGTCACCCATATTATCGGAACCACAGTATCAGTCATGATTAGTTATCAGTGAACTATGTATTAGCATGCAGAGCTAGATAGCATGCATTCACGATTCTAGCTACTATGTATTCATGTTTGCACTCTCACGTTCATATCAGTTAGTCATTTAGCATTGTTCATGCATGTGAACCCTTTTGTATTTAGACTACCTTATTCATATACTCAGTACATTCCCACGTACTAATGCATTTGTGCTATGGTGCTTTCTTTTCATGTTACACAAGCTCCAGATCAGCAGTAGCAGTAGCATTTCTAATTGCAGATTTACAGTGAGTCCTCATCCCTTCGAGGATGATATTATTTTATTCATTACTTCAGTTCAGTTTTGCTAGATGGAGTTAGTTGGAGACATGTTCCTTCAAATCCTTACTTAGACAGCACTTAGAGGCTTTCATATTTAGTTTAGATTTTGTTTTAGATTTATATTTAGATTTCAGTTATTTTGGGTTCTCATTACCCCACATGGATGTCATGTTTTGACAGATTCTTCATTCAGTTGAACCTTATGGCCTATTTTTATGTTTCCTGTATTTTACATGTATAATATACAGTGTACAGGTACAAATATCAGTCATGGGTTAGATGGTGATCCTTCAGGGTCATAAGCACCATGTAGTATTCCAATTCAGAAAATCGGGGCGTTACAAATTTGGTATCAAAGCCTAAGGTTCAATAGAGTCCTAGGAAGTGTGCAAGCCGCATCTAGTAGAGTCTTGTACATGGGTGTGTTGAGCGCCACATTTATGTACAGGAGACTATAAGATGTTTTAGGAATAGTTCCCCTTCTTTCAGTATTCATGTCGTTCTAATGAACATAATCTCAAGTCAAACTCTCAGTCTAATACGTTCTTCTCTTATTTTAGAATATGCCTCCAAAGAGAAGAAACTAGCCAGCTCCTCAGCCCGAAGATCCTTTGGGCGAACATATTTCCCATGTGGAGTTTAGGACATTCACCACGCTTGCTCTGTCTGTGGCTGCCCAAAATGAATGGCCACTAGTTATTTCATCCAATCCAGTGGTCAACTCAGCCGTAGCTAGGATTCGGGACTTCACCCAAATGAACCCTCCATGTTTCTTTGGGTCTAAGCCTGATGAACACCCTCAGAAGTTTATTGACCAAGTCTACAAGGTCATTGACATCATAGGAGTGACTTCGGTTGAGAGTGCTGAGTTAGCCGTATACCAGTTACAAGAGGTGGCTCATACTTGGTACAAGTAATAGAAGTTCGAGAGGGTAGATGGCGTAGGTCTTCTAGAGTGGGAGGAATTTGTCACGACTTTCTTCGACAAATTCTTTTCCCAAAAGCTGAGGAAAGCCAAAGTTTTTGAGTTTATCAACCTCAGATAGGGAAATATGATGGTTAAGGAGTATTCTCTCAGATTTACTTATCTAGATAGATATACTCCTCATGTGGTTGCAGACAACAGGGCTAAGATGACCAAGTTCGTGTCAGGGGTAAATGATAGCATGGTAAATAAGTGTAGGTCTACGATGCTGAACAGTGATATGACTTTAGCCAGTCTCATGACCCATGCCCAGCAAATAGAGGAGTAGAAGATTAGGACTAGGGAGAGGCAGAGCAAGAGGGAAAGATCAGGCAATTTTAATTTTGCTTAGCCCAACTAAGAGGGAGGAAACCATTCGTATTTTCATCGCATGTCATCAGCTACAGTTCATTCTTCAGCCAGTGTTCCAGCTCCTTCTTCTGCTCGTTCCCCAGTGCTGAAATTCAAAGACGGCAATAAAGATAGGGCACCAGGCTCTAAATCTTAGGGCAGTGTTAGCAGTGCCCGCACTTATCCTTAGTGTCAGACTTGCGGTAAGAACCATCAGGGTGTGTGTAGAGCAGGTAGTGGCATTTGTTTTGGTTGTGGCAAGCCAGGCCACAGAGTTAGAGATTGTTCTCATCCAGGTCCTCAGGGTCAGCAGCATCATTCCACAGCTCAGTTCAGTCGCCCGAACCAGCAAGGTGCCACTTCCAATGCTACCAGTGGGCAACACCCAAATAGAGTCTATGCTCTTTCAACCCGACAGGATTAGGAAATTTCTCCTGATATCATTACTAGTACATTATAGATTTTCCATGTTTATGTTTATGCTTTGCTAGATCCAGGTGAATCCTTGTCTTTTGTTATTCCCTTTATAGCAGGTGATTTCGAAATTAGTATTGAAATTTTAGCAGAGCCCTTTTCAGTCTCTACCCCAGTGGGTAAAACCATCATAGCCCAGCGGGTATATAGGAACTGCTCGATTATGATATTTCAGAAAGTCACGTCAGCAGATTTAGTCAAATTAGAGATGACTGATTTTGATGTCATTCTCCGCATGGATTGGCTTCATTCCTCCTATGCGATAGTTGACTGTAGAAATAGGATAGTTTAGTTTCAGTTCTCGAAGGCGCCCATCCTAGAATGGAAGAGTAGTACTTCATCTTTCAGGGGTCAGTTTATTTCCTACCTTCGGGCAAGGAAAATGATTTCTAAGGGGTGTGTGTATCATCTTGTGCATGTTAAAGATTCTAGTTTTGAATCTCCTAGTTTTGCATCCATTCCAATTGTTAATGAATATTCAGATGTCTTTCCTGAAGATCTTCCAAGCATTCCTCCCAAAAGGGAAATAGACTTTGGCATAGACCTTCTTCCAGATACTCAGCCTATTTCTATTCCACCATACAGAATGGCACCATCAAAACTTAAGGAACTAAAAGATCATTTGAAGGATCTCTTAGAAAAGGGATTCATCAAGCCCAGTGAGTCCCCATAGGGTGCACCAGTCTTATTCGTACGTAAGAAAGATAATTCTCTCAGGATATGTATTGATTACCGTAAGTTTAGTAAAATTATGGTCAAGAACAGGTATCTACTTCCTAGAATAGATGACTTGTTTGACCAAATTTAGGGTGCCAGTTATTTCTCCAAGATAGACCTCAGATCAGGCTATCATCAACTCAGAGTTAAAGAATATGACATCTCAAAGACAGTTTTCCATACTCGGTATAGTCACTTAGAATTTCTAGTCATGTCCTTTGGTCTTACCAATGCCTCTGCAGCTTTCATGGATTTGATGAACCGTGCGTTCAAGCAGTACTTGGACATTTTCGTCATAGTTTTCATAGATAATATTCTTGTCTATTCTCACACTAAGCGTAATCATTCATACCATCTCAGAATTGTTCTTCAGACTCTCAGGGATCATTAGTTGTTCGCCAAGTTCAATAAGTACAAATTTTAACTAAGATCAACAGCATTTCTTGGCCATATTATTTTTGGTGATAGCATTAGAGTAGATCCTCAGAAAACCAAAGCGGTAAGAAACTGGCCTTACCCCATATCTCGATCAGATATTAGGAGTTTCTTGGGTTTGGCTGGCTATTATAGATGGTTTGTCGATAGATTTTCTTCTATTACATCTCTTATGTCTAGATCGACTCAGAAGAAGTTCAAGTTTCAGTGGTTAGATTCTTCCGAGAAGAGTTTTCAAGAGTTGAAGACTCGACTCACTACAGCTCCAGTTCTAGCTCTTCCAGATGGTTCAGATGGGTTCATAGTTTATTGTGACAATCCAGAGTGGGTTTAGGTTGTGTCCTCATACATCATGGTAAGGTCATATCCTACGCCTCCAGACAGTTAAAGCCCCATGAGAAAAATTATCCTACTTATGATCTTGAGTTTGCAGCCATGGATTTTTCCTTAAAGATTTGGAGGCATTACCTATACAGAGTTCATGTAGATGTCTTGATAGATCATAATAGTCTCTAGTATGTCTTTTCTCAGAAAGATCTCAATCTTCATCAGAGAAGATGGTTAGAGCTCTTGAAGGATTATGACATGGGTGTCCTTTACCATCTGGGCAAGGCCAATGTTGTGGTCGATGCTCTCAGTAGACTCTCTATGGGTATTTTTTCTCACGTTAAGGATAGTAAAAAGAAGATAGCTCAAGAAATTCATCAGTTTAACAGACTAGGCATTCACTTAATCGACTCTTCAGAGGGTGGTGTATGTGTTTAGGGTAGTTCAGAGTCATCTCTAGTTTCTGAGGTAAAAGAAAAGCAAGACAAGGATCCTATCCTTGTCAAGCTAAAAGAGTCAGTTCAGAATCAAAAAGTGGAGGTTTTCTCCCAAAGGGGAGATGGTGTTCTCCGTTGTTAGGGTCATTTATGTATTCCAGGTGTGGATGACTTGAGGCAGCGAATTCTTGCAGAAGCCATGGTGCATGATACTCTATTCATCCTAGGGCCACTAAGATGTACCATGACTTGCGGAAGATCTATTGGTGGAGTGGGATGAAGAGAGATGTTATAGAATTGGTGGCTATGTGCTTTACATGTCAGAAGATTAAGAAAGAGCATCAGAAGCCTAGTGGTTCCATGCAGGAGTTCACTATTCCTAATTTGAAGTGGGAAGAAGTGAACATGGACTTCGTGACAGCTTTTCCTAGAACTCGTCATCAGTATGATTCAGTTTGGGTCATTGTAGACAGAATGACCAAGTCAGCTCATTTGCTTCCAGTTCATACTTCTTATTCAGTCAAGGATCACGCCAAACTCTATATCAGGGAGTTAGTTAGACTATACGGTGTACCAATATATATTATCTCAGACAGAGGTACCCAGTTTACTTCTCACTTCTGGAAAGAGTTCCAAAAGGGTCTTGGTACCCAAGTCCATCTCAGTATAACATTTCATCCTCAAACAGATGGTCAGGCAGAAAGGACCATTCAGACTCTTAAAGATATGCTAAGATCGTGTGCAGTTGATTTCAAGGGAAGTTGGGATGACCACTTGCCTTTGATTGAATTTGCATACAACAATAGCTATCATTCCAGTATTTAGATGGCTTCATTTGAAGCTTTCTATTGTAGGAGGTGCCGATATCCAATTGGTTGGTTCGAAGTTAGAGAGGCCTCAATCATAGGTCCTAACTTAGTATTCGACGCCTTAGAGAAAGTTTAGTTGATCAGAGAAAAAACTTTGGGCTGCTCAGAGCTGACAGAAGTTGTATGCAGATGTTAGTAGAAAGGATCTCGAGTTCGAGGTCAATGATTATGTCTATCTTAAGATCTCTCCCATGAAGGGAGTGAAGAGGTTGAGCAAGAAAGGGAAACTCAGTCCCCAATATATCGGTCCCTTTAAGATTCTCAGTCGCTTCGGCAAGGTAGCTTATAAGCTTGAATTGCCTTCAGATCTAGAATCAATTCATCCAGTCTTCCATGTCTCTTTGTTCAAGAAGTGCATAGATGGCCCATCAGTCGTAGTCCCTATTTAGAGCATTAATGTTCAGAATAGCCTCTTTTATGAAGAGATCCCAGTTGAAATCTTAGACTATCAAACTCATAGATTGAGGAAAAAAGAGGTCCCTCTAGTCAATGTTCTATTGAGGGAGCTACTTGGGAAGCAGAAGCAAATATGCGTACCAATTATCCTCACCTCTTCTCCGCCAATTCAGATCAAGCTCAAGGAAATAGTTCTCCTCAAGCTTATTCAGTTGCATATTCATGATCCCATTATAAACTAGGTATCTACGACCATTGCATAATCAGTCATGCATACATGTACCAGTTCAGTTATAAAATCATGCATCAGCTATACATTCTCATCTTGAGAAACTTAGTTTATCATATTACTCAGTCATGTATTCACGTATCAGTTATCCATGCATCAGATATGCATGAGTTCAGAATATTTATCATGTCAATCATGAGATCAGATTTCAGTCTTTCATGTTCAGTTCATGTTCAACTTATCTTTTATCCCCTTTTAGTTGATTCTCATTCGAGGATGAATGTCACCAAGGGGCAGATATTATAATACCCTATGAAATCCTAAGTCTAAAATTCAGCTCTTTAAGCTTCTCAAGTTCCCAGACTTAGTTTATTTTGGCCTTCAAAAGTTCACAATCTCATTTTGAAACCTTAATGTCCCTTAATGGCCTATATTATCATTAATTCATGATCAGGAAGGTTAATAAGTGTTCTTGAGCAAATTTTTGATTTTTTGGAACTTGATAAAATCAAGATTGGAGTTGAAAAATAGTGTATCAACGCGATTATGGAACGCCACGTCGTCCATCGCGTTGGTCAGCTTTTGTGAACAAAAAGTACTGAGGCTTGGTGCGATAATGGTGCGACGCATCGATGTTCGCATCGATGAGATGATACGCTGCGTCGACCATAGCATTGATGCCCAGTTATTTTAGCACTTAAAATATCTGCATCCAGAGGGATAATTTGGTCATTCTCCCACCCCTATATAAGTCCCAAACACGGGATTGAGGCCCTAAATCAGCTAATTACACTACTTTTCATCAAATTCTCTCAAGAAACATCAAGAACAAGTCTAGGATTTCAATTGGGGGTCTCAAGTTTCAAGTAAATTCCACCGTAAATTCTACAGATTCTTAATCACAGGTATGCGTAGTGTTTATCCACGAATTCTTTTCATTGGTGAAGTTCAAGAATCAATCTTTAAATACTAAATTATGATTGTGTTGTGGTGATATGATTTTACACATGTTGGTGGTTGTTAATTGTGTTGTAAAGTAGTATTTTGATGTATTTTCATAGAGATATGATCATGTTAGTTGGAACCCATGATATTGAGTGGTTTAATGTGGTAAAACTTATGAATATACTTTTGCCTTATAGAATGCATGCAAGGTGTTTGATGAAATGCTTAGGATGTTAGAAATTCATGTTTACATGGTTCCAAAATATCTAAATGACAAGTCCATGTTAACTATATAATTCAATATGAGTTCCATGCCATTGTTTTGTAGCTATTGTTGTGTTATGAAGCATTACTGAAAATTGAGTAATACAATATGTACATGATATATATATATATATATATATATATATATATATATATGCTCTTTCTACCATGCATAAGATGTTGAGAATTACATGAAGTATAATATCCCCACTTATAATGTTATGAATTGTGAATTTTGGACTCTACTCTTCTGATCAAGTCAGTCATATGTGTCAGTTTGCTTTCGTCGAGTCTTGGGGGTATTCGTACCCAAAAAATATAGTTGTATGCCTAGAGCCATGTCATGTTTCACGATATATATAATCAAGTCATGATTCAGTAGAATCCAGTCAGTCATGTGACTCAGGAAACCTTATGATCTCAGTCTGTCGCCAGTCAACAGAATTCAGTAAGTTCAATAATGTACAGTCAGTTAAATCATGTTTAGTCTCTTCAGATAGGAGTAGGAGTTAGCACCGAGTGAACCCAAGGATGGGAACTCACCTATTATATGAGGGTGTCATTCTTAGTAGTCATCCTTGAGTTCCAGAACTATGTAGCCAGCATAGGTTGAGACATTGCAGTCTGCTATATGAGGGTAGATGAGGTGACTTAACTTGTTATGTGAGGGTTCCCACCATTCTCACTAGAGTTACCTGTTATATGAGGGTTACTCACATATTGTCTTTACCAGTGGCGTGGTATTGACACTCTTCCAGTCAGGGCAGAGATTGAACCCCGGCTTAGCTATAATGGCACATTTGGGCCATGTCGGTTAAACAACTACCTCCAACAGTTTCAGTATCAGTCTCAGTAAAAGAACTCAGATAGTTCTTCTGATTTTAGTATATTAGGGCTGTTAGATACAGTCAAATTCAGTTATAGTACGAAACTCAGATAGTTCCATTAGATTCAAGATTGTCAGTCAAGTCACCCATGTTATTAGAACCATAGTATCAGTCATGATTAGTTATCAGTGAACCATGTATTAGCGTACAGTAGATAGCACACATTTATGAATCTAGTTACTATGTATGTTGTTTGCACTCTTACATTTATATTAGTCAGTTATTTAGCATTGTTCATGCATGTAAACCCTTTTGTATTTAGCCTACCTCACTCGTATACTCAGTACATTCTCACGTACTAACGCATTTGCGCTATGGCTCTTTCTTTTCATGTTACACCATAGGTCCAGAGACACGAGCTCCAAATCAGCAGTAGCAGTAGCATTTCTAAGAGTTACAGTAAGTCCCTTCGAGGATGATATTATTTTATTCATTACTTCAGTTCAGTTTTGCTAGACGGAGTTAGTTGGAGATATGTTCCTTCAACTCCTTATTCAGACAATACTTTGAGGCTTTCAAATTTAGCTTAGATTTTGTTTTAGGTACTCATTACCCCATATGGATGACATGTTTTGATAGATTTTTCATTCAGTTGAACCTTATAGTCTATTGTTTATATTTTCTGTATTTTATATGTATAATATGCAGTGTACAGGTATAGATATCAGTCATGGGTTAGCTGGTGGTTCTTCGGGATCATAAGCACTGTGTAGCATTTTAATTCAGAAAATTAAGGCATTATAATTAGCATGGAGCTCGATACAATAGGGTTTAGGATGACCCAAATTCCTTGAATCTACTACTTCTATATTATGTTCAAGAATTGGCTGTGAAAACTGCTACATGTTTATTAGCAAAAGAGAATGTGAGGTTGGCATCTGCCTATTGTATAGCTCATGAGGAAGAAAGAGTTAGACAAGAGAAAGATCATCGAGCAACACTTAACATAGACATAGCCAAAAGGGATAGAGCTCAACGACCGCCTTCTTATTAGTATTTGCCAGTTTTAGATGATTCTAAAGAAAATTTAGGCTATGTTTAACCGATTGAGATAGGATTTATCGTTCCTCTAATGTTACCCTAAGGCGTGAAGTTTTAGATTATGAGTGTAATGATTCATTTGCTTAATCTGAAAGGTGTTTTTGTTGTTTGTCTATTAATGATTCAAACATGCATATTATGAATTTTGTGAGGATTTGCACTTTGTATAATCTACCTAGGGTAAGTCAGGATAATTTAAGACTCAGGTTATTCCTATTCTCTCTTACAGGTCGAGTGATGTTATGCTTAGGGGTACTACTTCATTGGTCCATTACTATTTAGAATGAGTTGTGAACACAATTCCTTGATATATTCTTCCCACCATCTAAAATGTTGCAGATGAAGGATAAGATTTATAATTTCAGGAAATTACATTCAAAAGAACTATAAGAGAATTGTTTAAGATTAAAGAAAAGGTTAATAAATATGCCCAATCACAGAAATTTAGAGATGAATTTGCTCCAAATCTTATATAGATCCCTAAAAGCAAACACCAAAGCTATTGCTGATACTATTACTGGTGGGGATTTTTGAGCCTTCATTGTGAGCTAGCTACAGAAATCTTAGCTCATATCTCTAAAACCAGATGAGGGTGGCATACTTGGAGGAATAAAGAGAAGCCGATACTTATTCTATTGGTTCTTCCTTTTAGAAAAGAGCCAAGATAATATAGTGGCTAAAGTTGTAGCAAAGCTGAGGACAAAGATAAGGTTACTACCAAGTAGTTTTGAACTATGAATTCCAAAAAGGTGAATGCAGTAGGTAGGTGTGCAAAGTAAATCTATTAGAATTTATGAGTCTAAATCTAAGGAGGAATCTAAGTGCTTGGACAGAGAGATGGTAGGTTTTTGATCCAAGCTCTAAGGGTCTAATCAGGACATATAAAATTCAAGACAAGGTAATCAGGATTAGAACTATTACGGGGACAAGTATAGAGATATGAGTAGAGAGAGATAGTCACTATAGGAGAAAGGATAATTATGAGGATAAAAATAGTGTGTATGTTCCATCGAGCAATCATGATGTTGATTCAAGGATGGAAGAATAAAATGCTAAGATGGTTAAGGAATTAAAGTACCAAAAGAGTTTTCTCAAGGAGATTAAGGATGAAATTTTATCATTAAGATAGGATGTAAAATCATATGCTATCGTGATTAAACATCTTGTGCAGTAATTTGTTAGATTTTGACTACGTTGAATCAACATCAATTGGGCACTCTTTCGAGCAATACAATTCAAAATCCTAAAAATGAGAGTCTCTGATTAGCCATCAACACTTTGAGTGGTAGGGCTATTATAGATTCTCCTATTCCTGTAGATGATGAGGTAAGGCATGATACTACCAAGGTCAATAATGCACTCAAAGATGAAATTGAGAAGCAGGTAACTAATAGTGAGACATCACAAAAATAGATGGGTTTAGAGAAACAAGCTAATAATTATAAGGTAAAGGATAGTGGGGTAAAACCATTCTTGAATCCTATTCCATGACCTCCCCCCACCTTTTTCTCAAAGGTTAAATAAGAAAAGAAGAAGAGAAATATCAAAAATTCATGTCTATGCTCAAAGAATTATCTATAAATATCCATCTTATGAAAGTGATGGAGTTAATGGTTGATTATGCTAAGTTCCTAAAGGATTTACTGAGTAAAAAATGGATGCTGAGTTTTGAGCTCGCTTATAATATGCACCACCACAGTGTTATTGCTTCTCTATCTTTGGTTGAGAAGAAAGAGGATTCTGGAGCTTTTACTATTCCTTGTACTATTGGGTCCCTAAACATTACACGAGCATTATGTGTCTTGGTAACTTGTATTAATGCAATGTCACTAGTTAGGTACATGTAATTAGAGTTTGGTCACCTAAGCCAACACCTATGAGACTATTGATGGTCGATCGTACTGTAAGAAATCAATTGGTATATGTGTGACGTGTTGGTGATGGTAGATTCTTTTATATTCTTAGTTGATTTTTTAATTCTTGATAATGACATGGATTTTGACATTCCTATTATCTTTGAAAGGCCCTTCCTAGCTATGTGTAGGGAATTGGTTGACAAAAAAATAAGACATATGAAATTTATGCTTAATGTTAGTAGGTTACTTATAATGTAGGTTAGTCGATGCGATAGCCAAAAGAAATATGGGTGGTGTCTATCATAGACACTATGGATAAAGATTCATGATTTCACCCATTGAGGATAAAATTAGTGTAGAGGTGTTAGAGGCGATGATAATGAACTTTGATAGTGATAGTATTGATGAGTATGATAAGATGGTGAGTCCTCTTATTAGCAGAGGTTCTTACTCTTATGTGCTAAAGAAGTTGGATCTTTACTTTAATAATGGAGAGACCCCACCATCTCAATCATATATTGTGAATCCAATGATCTTAGAATTAAATTCCCTACCTTCTCACTTGTGTTAGGCATTATTGGGGGTCAATAATACCTTACCGATTATTCTTATTGTAGATTTAGTGGATACAGATGTTGAGGCCTTGATTTTAGTTTTGAAAAGGTTTAAACATGCCATTGGGCAGACTATTATGGATATTTTTTAGATTCCTCATAGAATTTACACTCATAAGATTCAGCTAGAATCAATATGTATGCCTAGCACTGACCATCAACATCGTCTAAATCCACCTATGCAAGAGGTGGTGAAAAAATATCATTAAGTGGTTAGATGCAGGTGTGGTTACCCTATTGCTGACAACAAGTGGGTGAGGCCGGTCAAGTGTGTGTTTGAAGAAAGTTGAGTATAACACCCTCAAAAATTTTGACCATTTTATTTTTGGCCTTCCCAAGTTCAAAACATTGATTTTTGACTAAAATTGTACTTATGTATGTTAAAGGGGTGTCCATAAAGAGTTTTAGAATTTTTGGATGGGGTTTCAGGTGGTTTTAGACCTCAAAGAAAGTGATCCTCCATGATATCCTTGTGTCACAGAGGATGACCTCTGCATTAGGGTTCGTGAAATGAAGGATAGTCTCCGCATTAGGGTCTGTGGCACGTAGGTTAGCCTCCGTGATAAGGTTTGTGCCATGGACCTATGTAAAAAATTGGTCCAGTTTTATTTTAATTACTTTCGATGAGGGATATAGAGGTCTTTTTAACTATGAACGACCTTTAAACACTATATTAACTTATTTCCATTAGTTTTCATGACACCAAGGCTATTATTCCACTCCTAACCAGAAAAACCCCAAGAGAGAAAAGGGTTTCCTCTTACATTCAACTTTTGAGATTCAAGCACCTATCACTTTCTAATTCTCGTATGTTTAAGGCATGTACCTCTTTTCCTATACTTGTATTTTCTTAATGGCATGACAATTGGTTTATTATTCATGGTTTTGATCTTTGGCTTTGAACTTTGGGTTGAGGGTTTTGATATAAATTGTTTGAATATTTTTCCACAGTTTGTATTGACTTATATGTATGGATTGTCAGTTTGTACACTCATTAGGGTGTATGGTATTGGAGAATAAATTTAGTGGTATAGTTGATTCCCCAAATAATTGACTTTTGCATGGAAATTGATAATAACCTTGACCCACTTGCATAATTGGTTTTGGAATATGAGTTATTATTTGGTTTTGGCTATTTTATTTACTTAAATAATCCATTGCATAAATGGTAAAATGATTAAGGATAGTTTGAAAACCTTGTAGGGGTAGAATGGAATCCTCTAAGTGAACTTTTAATAATAGAGTCTATGGGACGGGGTATCCTAAAGGGGTTGGCTAATTACATTCCTTGCAATCTATAGTAGGTATGAAGATACCACTTATTAATGCTTTAATATTTGACTCCTTGAGTTAGTGGTTGGTTTTTGAGTAAAACATTTTAATTGGGCATAAAGGAGGTTGTGTATCTAGACATGAAAGGTAGAGGTTCGGAGAGGACCGATACTAGAAACTCAGATTTACCGATGTGAGGGTTAGTCTTAATTATCGCAAGTTTATGTAAAACTACATAATTGTATCATAGAAGGTGAAGGGTAAGGATTCCCTAGTCTTTTAATGTACCTCTATTTCGTGTGGATAACACGCTATGAAGACCTTTCAATAGGGGAGCTAAATTAATTTAGCTCGTGGGTAGGGTTTAAGAACAATCAAGCTACATAGTCCAGGTTAAGGTTTTTAAAGCTCATGCTAAGCCTTGTTCCCTTTCTCGGCATGTGATATATATATATATATGTATGTATGTATGTATTGTATATGATGTTGTGCATTGGATTTTAAATGGTTTCTATATTATAGATCATTGCATTACTTTATCCTTTATCCCATAGTTATATACTACCACTCCAACTTATAACCTTCTTAAGATGTTGAATCCCCACACGATGCAAAAGTTGGCCATACTTCTACTCCTCCTACACAGTGACTAGGTGATTGTGGGGAAGCTTATGAGTCAGACTGAAATGGTGAGCTTCCATACTTTGGAAATCCTATTTCATTTAGTGGATTTCCTTATGTTTGGCCTTCCCTTTTGGGATTGTTTCTGTCTAAGGTCGGGGGCATGTCCCGACCAGACTATCTTTTGTTTTCTTAGAGGCTTTGTTGGACATTACTGTGGGCATGGGTATTATGGTTGGTTATTGATATTGGACATTATTCAGCGGTTGTTGTATATTAATTTATCATAGACTCTTTGAATATACTTTTCATATCTTGCTTAAGGTTTGGATTCTATTTTTATATTATATTATATTCTGGTCAAATAGGATAAAGGGTGGTCTTCAATCCTCGGTAGACTTGAGTTGCCCGTCATGGCTAGGCCTTGGTTTGGATTGTGAAAGTGGGATCACTATGGTCCCTAATGAGAAAAATGATCTTGTCACCCATGAAACTAGTTATAGGATGGAGAGTTTGTATGGATTATTAGAAATTGAATACTTTGATGCAGAAGGATCACTTTACTATGCCATTCATGGACCATATGTTAAATCATCTTGTAAGTATAGGATGGTATGGTTTTCTTGGTGGTTGTTAGGGGTATAATCAAATTATTATTGCCGTCGAAGACCAAGAAAAAATCACTTTCACATGTCTATATGGTACGTTTTCATGCAAGAGGCTGCCTTTTGGACTTTGGAATGCTCCCACCAACTTTCAACATTGTAAAATGTCTATTGTTTCTGATATAGTGAAGGATACTTAGAGGTATTTATGGATATTTTTTAGTTATGAGTGACTTTTTCGATGATTATTTGGTGAACTTGGCTAATGAACTTCAGAGATATAAGGAGTGCAACTTGGTATTGAATTGGAAAAAGTTTCACTTAATGGTTAAAGCGGGAAAAATTTTGGGCATAAGATTTCAAAGAAGGAATAGAGGTTGACAGGACTAAAATTAAGGTGATTGAAAAATTGCCTCCATCAATTTTTGTAAATAGTAGTCGGAGTTTCTTGGGAGATGCAGGATTCCATTGGTGATTAATCAAGGACTTCTTTAAAATTGCAAATCCTTTAGGTAAGGTATTGGAGAAAGTGGTAAAGTTCGTGTTTGATGATGCTTGTCTCAGCGCTTTTGTATGTCCAAAAGAGAGGTTGATTTCTGCTATAACTTTGTCTTTGAATTAGAGTCTTTCCGTTGAGGTGATGTGTGATGCCAGTGGTGTGCCCTAGGATCTTTCCTATGTTAAAGGCGTAAGTAAATACTTTATTCAAACTATTATGACCGCAAAGCATTCAAACCTACACAAAAAAATTATATGGTCACTAAAAAGGAGTTATTTGCAGTGTTGTTTTCTTTTGGGTAATTTCGATCCTATTTGATTGGGACAAAAGTCATTGTGCATACTAATCCTTCATATATTAAGGTATCTTATGTAAAATAAAGAAGTAAAGTGTAGGTTGATGCGGTGGATACTAGTGCTCAAGTAGTATGACTTTAAGGTTAAGGATAGGAAAGGAAAAAACTAAGTTGCAAACCATCTATCCTGTATCGAATTGGAGGTGTTGCTTAAATTAGAGGATGAGCTGGAGATTAATGATATTTTTCTAGATAAGTGGGTCTTGGTATCATCACAAGACATAATCTCCTTGTTTGTTGATTTTGCTAATAATTTGACAATTGATCTCATCCCGATAGATATGTTGTTTCAGCAGCAAAAGTAATTTATGCATGAGGCACCACAAGAAAAACAGCCTATGGGGAAGGAAAATATGGTCCCAGAAAGTTCAAATCTTGTCCAATTGGTCTTTTGGGACCAGAAAAGTACAATCACGCCCTATCCCAATAGGCTTCGCCGCTAAAGGTCATTAGCAACGCATCTAAAAATCTGGTCCCTAATGCTCATTTGCGACGGTAAAAAAAAATAGTCTTAATTACCTTTTTGTGACGGTATATCTTGTCCCAATTGACTAACTAACTGCTCTTAATTGTTCTTTTATGATGACTAATCTAATCCCAAACAGACTAACTACCTTGTCATAAATATTATTTAGCGGTGGTATTTCTCATCCCAAAAAGAGTATCTACCTCATCGTAATTATCTTTTTATGATGGGCAATCTCATCCCAAATAAACTAACGATCGTCATAAATATTACTTAGCGACGGTATTTCTCGTCCCAACAAGAGTAACTACCTTATCGTAATTATGTTTTTACGACGAGCAATCTCATCCCAAATAGACTATCTTGTTGTAATTATCTTTTAGCAACGGCATTTCTTCTGTCAAATAAACTAACTACCTCATCTTAATTATCTTTTTGCGATGGTATTTCTCGTCCAAAATAGACTAACTACGTGGTCATAGCTAACCTTTAGTGACGAGCAAAATTCTTCCCCTAGATCTACCTTTAAGGACGATACACATTCTAGTCATATATCACCCTTTAAGGATGAGACACATTCTAGTCATAGATCAACCATTTAAAGGCGAGCAACATAAACAAAATAATAAATTTCATTAAATAAATACCAAATTTCTATCGAGAATATTGATACAAAAACATAATATATATAATTAGAGACCAGAAAACTTTGTTAACATCCCATTATATTAGTTTCAACTCAAAAATATAATATGTATAATAAAGTAATCGACTTTCAGTTCAAATTACCAACTTCCATCACAGGTCAAAAAATAATCAAAATCATCGACTTTCAATTCGTACTGTTTCACCGAAATCAAGTAACTCCTGCAACAGTAAAACAAAAATTTATTACATGCTTCACCATATATATTCGACATAAATCAAGTAAATATATTTAAGTATCAATTTCAATTCTTAAACACAAGTGCTGAGAAAGCTCGTGTAGAGAAATAACCATTTGTTCAATGTAGATTTCAACAAAGAACTTTAATCTGATAGTTTCATTATTCTGCATAATCAATTTAGATAATCCAAGTGTCACCCAATATGTACATCATATCTTAACATTAAGCATAATTAAATACTTCACCAGTTAACAAGCGAGTGAGTTCAAGAGTATAGACAAACCTTATTAGTAGAACTTCATTGTCACAACTTGAAGATGCACAGAGTTCTCTCAAGGCTGCTTCTATTCTACTTCAATAAGAAAAAAACTGCAATAAGAGAAAGAAAATGGGCAAAGGAAGGGAAGATAAACTAATATAATAAATATACAGAGAAGAGTGAGAAGGTATATAGTTACCACTTGTATCCCTGACTTGTAGTTGTTGAGCAGTGAAGAATTCTTTCATTTTCGTTATTTCTTTTATCTCATCTTCTAAGATAGAAAAACGATCATTCAAGGATTTGTTTTCCTCATTCAAGTATTTATTTTCCTCTTGAGTAGAACGTAGCATGGACAATAATTAATCCTTGGAGGAAATGCCACCTTTTAAGTCTTTGCCTTTACTCGACCCCCAAAGGCAACAACATGACTACGATTTTGAGGTCCAAAACACTTTTCAACAATCTCTATGCTAGATAAAGAGGGCTCTACATTCACTATTTCTTTTATCTGAGCCAGCAAAATATAGAAAGAAATATGTTCTATCATTATTCCATAAAATTTCAAGTAATTAATTTACATATTAATTTTACCAAACGCACATATTTTTTAATTGCTTCAGGTTCAACGAGCTTGTTATCATTCTTTCGACTCTCATAGAAGATAGTCCCCACATTTGGGAGATTGCCATCTTTCCCCCTTTTACATCAATGACAAACATGTCAAATAACACCTCATAAATATTTTTTTAGGAAAATAAATTTGTGGTAATACCTTTTCAAAAATGATTTCTCAAATAGGCTTGCTACCCATGTGATGAAGCATCGTCAACTTAGCTTGGTTTGCTGCATTATCGTCAACTTAGCTTGGTTTGCTGCATTCCTTTGGCTTTTCACCTATATTATTTATGAAACAATTAGCTAACTTTTAATAATATAAATAAAAATTATAAAAGAAAAGGGAGTTGCATAAATCTCCACAAGGAAATCTATCTTGAAACAGTGAGTTGCAACAAATAAAAGTACTAGCATACCTGAAAAGCTTTAGAAGAAAAATGTTCCTTTACCAACCACTCCCATTCTTTCTTGTCTATTCCATATGGCTTATTATTTAGAACTTGTTGAAGTGGCTTATTCTTAACATATTTTTCATATAAGTATCCTCTCCATTTGTTCCATAAGTCATTCATCCACCTCAAAATGTCCTTCCCGTCTAACTATTGGGGCTATTTTTCCTTTTTATTTAACAAATCAACATAATCTTACTTCATTAATAATGTTTTTTTATAGACAAAGGCATCAAAATCAAGCTACAATATTAGTATAAGGTTGCTCTTTGTCCGCACGAGTTCTCATAACAACCATGAACTATAAAGATTGTAATAATAGGACCAAACCAATTAAGGATATGCCAGGATGTTCACTCTCTTTTTATTACAAAATTGTACACAGAAGTCAATCTATTAAATAACTTAAAGCAGCTATGAATCACCAGTATTGGAATAAAAACATAACAACAAAGTTAAGTCTTTTAGGAAGTCAAGGATGATGCTAGTTTTAGTTGAATGGAGCCCAAAAGGTAGACAGGTGCCATATCTTGCCAATGATTTTATATTTGAAACTAGTGATGCAAACCAACTTACATGGCTACAAAAAACATAGCTTGGCGGTTAAAAAAAAATCACTTCAAAATATAAGTACTTCCACAATTACAATTTTCTAGAGGACAAGATTGAGGCTGAAAAAGAGTGTTCTAGAACCCAGATTGCTTCTTGCTTCTGGTACAACATGAAGACAAACTCCAAACCCTGCCTTGCCCTGCATAGCTTCTTTCACAATTTTAAGGCTCTCTATCGCACCCCGCACTGCCCCGCGTATCAGTAAACCAACCCCAATCCGTACCGATAACCCAATATTGCTATTCCTAGTATAGACGATAGAGAGATGATAACTGAACAACCCCCAAAATGAAAAATTTCATACTGAATTACGATTTGTTCTTCGTCTACCTTAGGCCTAAAATGCCTTCCTTGTCTATCTATTGGGTCTAAAAGTATAATTTTAGAGACTAAATTATTGACTCGTCCCTCAAAGTTGGTCTTATATGAAACATTTTCCTCTTCAGCTAGAAAACTAAGAAGAGACAATTTTAATGGATATGTTACATCTTACGATTGAAACAAGAAAGACGAAATACTACTTGAAATAAGCAAATCTATGAAGCCCAACACACATAAAAATAACAAACGTTACACTTTTCATCTAGAAAAAACAAAAAATATAATTTTAAGCATATTTTTTTTCATTCTACGGTTAAAACAACAAAATCAAAAGCAATTTAAAACAAAAAAATACCTGCAAAGTATAATTAATGAATGCAAATAAAAAGGAAAACACAAATAACAAACCACGACATTAATCTATTACATAAACAAAAAACTTAAACCTAAACTCTCAACTACAAGACAAGAAAATTTCAGATGCTCAACCCACTTATACTGTTCAACTACAAAAAACTTTTAAAAAATCCTATTATTCACATACTTTTTTCTTTTATCAACTACAAAAACTCGATAGGGTTAAACCTAACTAACGACGTTTTTATACAAACAAAATAAGTTAAACCTAAATTCTAAGCATAGGTTTACAGAAACCAAATACCTATAATCTATGCGTATACCGGAGAAGATTGTTCTACTTCGGCGCCGGTGACAATTGACGATGAGAAATGATGTGGAATTGGAAGATCTTCAAAGCTAAGGGCTATACATCGTTCATTTGAGAGAGGTCGTTGGTTTGAGAGAGAAGACAGAGAGAGAGTGAAAATAATTAGGCTTTGTGAAAATTAGGCACTACTAAATATGTTTTACTGAAAATTAGGTGGTAGTAATGCATTTTAGTAAAATATGATATTTATTTTTGCATTTTTCCCTCTCAAAGATCCCAATTAACATTTGGGACCAGATAAAAAAATATTAGGGACCAAATTTTTTCCCGTCGCAATAAATATACTATTAAGGATCGTAATTTAATCTCATCTTAATAAGTACACTTTTAGCGACCAATATATTGACTCATCCCAAAAAGAGGTCTTAAATAAACCTTTTTCTTGTAGTGAGGTACGAAAATTTTTTCTGGGAGGAGCCTTACTTATTTTTGATGTGTGAGGATGTGTGATTTATAGGTGTATTCTTGAAGTTGAGATAATTAGTATTTTCGAGGCCTATCATTCGTCTCTTGTTGGGGGTCACCATAGCTGTAGTGGAATGACCCACAAGATTATGCAATGTGGTTACTATTGATTGACTACCTATAAAGATGAAAATAATTATGCTAAGGGTTGTGATCCATTGTAATACCTCGAACCTTCCTTAAGACTAATTCCATATCTATAAGATTAAATGATAACTTCCAAAGTGAGTAATGTTTAAACCATGTAGAATTTTCCTAATTTCGATTTTTTATCATGTGGAAAATTGCAAAAGCTTTCCAACGATACAAATTCTATCAAAATTTGAGGTTAGGGTAAAAAGTTATAGACATTTTTCAGAAAGTAGCCCAACTGCCCAAGTGCGATGGGAAGGTCTGACGGATCGCCGAGCATGCGACGGTATCGTCGCCCAAACATCGCACATGAAGCAGTAAACTTTCTTTTCGACATATCCGATGGTCAGGTCTGAAGAACCATCACGCCAGTGACGAACCGTCACCCGTACCATCGCAGTATAGGCAGAGTTCCAATTTCTGGTCCAAATACGATGGAGAGGTATGACGGACCGTCGCTTATACCATAGTATATCCCATTCAGAAAATTTAAGGTTTTTTTTAAAGGGGCTTTATGGTATTTTCCAACCCCTTTTAACACCTATATATACATCTGGTTGGAGCATAGAACTCCTATTTTTTTCCCTTTTCTTCCACAACATCGAAAACTAAGGTTTTCACCCTTAAGAGAAAATCCATATCTTTCTCCAACAACCTTAAGATTTAACCATAGTTCTTGCCAATTGGTTTGATATTAAAGGTTCCTAAGTCAAAATATTCAAGAACCCACACTCAAGAGTACGAAAAAGAGTCTCAAGAAAGCTTGTTCATCTAAATTCATAACCTAAGGTATGTGGGGTTTGAACAAGTACACTTCTTTCAAACTTGTGCCAAAAGATTTGATTTCTACCACTTAATTTCATGATTTTACAAAGTGGGTCTATACCCAAATCACTTTAATAAAAATTTATGAGATTTTGAGTTATACAAGTTTGATATGCATAATTATTTCATTATGTTATGTCTAGAATTAAGAATTTATACTATGAGTTGCATATTACTATCATGAGTTGATGTTTCCAAGTGCTTTTAAGATAAGTGTCATGACTTAAGCTTTACTATGAAAAGTTTGATTAGTTGAGTGTATTGATATTTGAGATTGAGAGTCCAGAATGGCTTTTAAACCAAGCATGAGTTTCGATGCTTTTATAAAGAGTATGTCCTTTAGCATGATTCAATAAGCACGAGTTTTGATTTTAAATAAGGATTGCTTTTGAGCTTTAGTTGAGTTAGAACTCCAGTACTTATGATTTAAAGCTAAGAAAAGAATTATTTAGTCTTCATTATAGACCCTTGAGTTATTTTGAGGTGGATTTCCTAAAAAGTTTTGAGTTTAAGTATGGGATTAGGATTTAGCACCGAGTTGGGATTGATTCTAAGGTTTTATGCCCTAGAACTACGTGTCACTATAGGATTGAGATTTATGGGCATGAGGCTGAGATTGTGATCACTAAAATTGAGGTTGTACTCTGATGTCAAGGATAGAATAGCTCTCCACAATGTGGGCAAGATGTTGAACTCCATGTACGCTCACATGGTTTATATTGGTTAGAATAAACTCCCAACTCTATAAGAGTCTAAAGTTTCACAACTCTAAGTCTTGAGTTTATAAGTTCTAAGTCCTTTACTCTCAAAGAAGTTATATTCTCCTCAAGATAAAAGCATGAGTTTTAAAAGCATGATTTAAAGAATCCTTTAGTCTTTATGTTTTGAGAATAAGAGGAGAATATATATTTTTAAGCTGAGTACGATGACTCACGAGATTTTTGTCTTGCTATTAATGATTTGTGAGAATTATATTTCAGATGTATTCAAGCTATGTGAGTCATTCATAATTGCATGTATATTATAAAGTATGATGATATTATGTTACTTATGCATTGCACCTCCATATACTCAATACATCCTCAAAGTGTTGATTAACATAAATGTCTATATTCTACATTGTCTCATAATGTAGGTACAAATTGTAGAGCATATACCATATTCAGTCAGTTCGCAGCTTCCAGTCAGCTGGTGATGATCCCTCTTGAATCAAGTGCTCGAGTTAGTTATACAGTTCAAGGACTATTGTATTTTGTTTATTCAGTCGTATTAAGTTGGGATAGTTGGGAGTCATGACCCGGCTACCTACAGTCAGTACTAGTAGAGGCTTCATAGATAGTCAGTAGAAGTTGATGTATTCATTTTTAGTTTTGTATGTAAAAGTAAAGTTGTAGTCTTGTAAATTCAATGTTGTATTGAGTAGATTCATGAAAGAGTTATTTCCCAAATTATTATTTCAGATTTATACATTTTGTTCAGTTGCTTATGAGTTATGCCAGTAGAAGGGTTAGCTTGGGGTCACTTGTGACCTTAAACATTGTGTGACATCTCGGGAACTATTTTCAGGGCATTACAAACTTGGTATCAAAGCATAGAGTTCAAATGTCCTAGACTGTCCATGAAGCTGTGTCTAGTAGAGTCTTGTGGACAAGTATGGAGATGTCTGTAATTTTCTTCGAGAGGCTGCAAGGCATTTATTTAGGAAATGTCTCTATTCTTTTAAGTTTCAGATTGTGTTATAGAAAGGTTCTATAAGAAACTTATCCAGATTCTCATCCTACTATATTCAGGCCATATCCGCCTTTTTTCAAGATATAAAAAATAGTCAAGATTAAATGTTTACAGATAATACTTTCTCAAATAGTCTCCACAGATAGTTATGGGGTTGTAAGAAAGCTAGAAAGTATCCCTGCTAGGTGGAGAAAGACTAGTTACATAATACATAATATTCTTGATAGCTAAGTTGAGGAGTTATGATTGAAGATGTTGAGCCCATTAAGTATGATTTTGATTCTCATGGTTTAGAAATATAAGTTTACAAGGGTGATATTGGTAGGCTATGATAGAAGTAGTATGTTCTGTCAAAGGTTTGGCGATATTCAAGTTAAGATTTAGAATCTAAGATTGAGATTTCGAATATTGGGCTAATAGAAATAAGAATTAAAGTATTAGATGGTATACACTTCGACTATGGGGATGCTCATAAAGATTCAAAGTTAGTAAGTGTGCAAGTATTATATGATCAGTATTGGGGATATAGAGAGATAGGGTGTAACTCAGAAGGTGGTGTGAGGAGATGTTTTTACGCTTTCAAGTTTAGTCATTTGGGTTAAGTTCTATTGTTTATGTGCATTGTTATATCCTGGACTCTAGAGTAAAATGATTTTAGTTTAGACTAGAGTGATATAGTGATTCACCGACTCAGAGTGAATGCTTAAGTCTAAAGGGGAGAATCTAGAACGAGTTACCAAGTCAAGCTTTAAGATTCTAGTAGATGTACCAGTTAGTTGCGGAACAACTATGAGAAGGGGTGCTATGCGACCAATTCTCATTTTAGTATTTTCATTTATCCAAATACCTACTCATGTCTTGCATTATAGTTCCATGATCATAATATATGTTCATCTATATCATAGAGAATCATGTACTCTCCCAGTTCCCCAAAATACGAAGTTCCAATTCTTTCAGTAGTTGGAATCATATTCCATAAGTTACGAATTCCAAATTTAGGCCATGCAGCTCATGACTCATGTACTTAAGATTTGCAATATGTTCAGTTCCAGTATTGAAGCAATACTTTTAATAATTAGTGAAATTCATATATATGTCATGCATGTCCTCAAGCTAGACCTCTTTGATAAGTCCATGATATTAATTATTCTATTCCTCAAGTCTCAGTTGAGCCTTAAGTTACATAGGGTATCTCGTTATTTTCAGATCCTTATGTTCTAATATTTTAGTTACCTTTCCTTAATAAATATAGTGGTGGTAAATAGTTGTCTAGATGGGGGGGAGTAGATATTTCATATCAATGATAGAAGGTGGCATTATTATTTTAGCTAGGCGGTATATGTGAAGTAAGATTTAGGCCAAGTCTTTGATACATGTCATGGTTAATTGAAATTTAATGTGTTATGATTGGGAATATTGTTGTGTGTTTGTTTTATGTAACTCTATGAGTCTTAAGGAATTTTGAGGTGAAGCTTTTTGTGTATTACTTGGTTAGTTGAGAACGTTTTACGTGTGCCTTATGAAGAACTGACTAGTGTGTTCGAATGATGTTATTGATGGAATCTTGGAGAACATGAGAAAGATTCTTTATAAGTGTTCATTTAGAAGTGCATATGTGGTCATAAATATAGGCTTGAACGTTATGTTTGTATACGTACAGATGAATGCATTGCGCGTTAGTGAATGATTAGTATTAGGTGTATTGGAGTTGCCAAAGTGTTAATGAGAATTACTCTTGAGATGAGAAATTGAGAAAATATAGATGTGTGTAATTCCATGATTCAAAATGGTGTTATGTGGTGAATCTTGTGGTTCTAATTTAGGCTTGAAGATGATGAGAGAGTTTGGTTCAACAAGATATGAGTAGATGGAAGTATCAGTGTTGTGTGAGAATTATAAGTCAGATTGAGTAGGTATAGTATTGGAGGGGAATAGCATAGTTGAGAGAGTGTTTGAGAAGTGTGGTTAAGTTTGAGAGTAAGAAGTTGCATTTCTTGAGGCCTAGCACTTCTATCCCGACTTATAATTCATAGGTCTATGTTCCAAGCTATGGGATTATGACAATTTTGTGATCTCTGATTCAGATGTCTTGTTTAGATCTTGCCCAAAGTTCTTTGTTCCTTCAAACCATTAGAAATCCCTAGAAGGATGTTGAAGAAATCCTTCAATTAAGTATGAGTATCTAGTACAATTCAGTTTGCATAGTTAGCAATCTAGTTTAAAAAAAATTTGGCAGATAGATTTCTATGGTCTTCCATATTTTTGAACTAGTCTGGTCTTACTCCTGAAGTTTCATAAGTGTGGTTATTCCAGTAAGTGGTTGTTCACACCTATGAAAATTTGTGAATTCAGCTCAGTATATGTATCAGGCATCATTTTCAGATTCGGATATCTAGTCATGGTTCAGTCCGTAAGCATTTACTGAACAATATTTGTTTTCCAAGTATTCCAGCTCAGATAATGTAATTCCAATTGTGTAATATTAGCCTTATTTTCTCAAGACTTATGCCTGCATAAGCTGTCACTTTGAGGTCTATAAGTACGATAGCACCGTGAGAACATCAATCAAATTCTAAACTCTGAGTATGAGTCCGCTCTTTATAATAAGTAAAGGCATGTTAGGTCAGACTAAGTCGAGAATTACAGCTGTCCTTTATTATATTCTTTTCCAGTATTAGATCCAGCTATATAGTTATTATTATCATGAGTCTATGCATTTACCGAAGTACTCCAAAGTTCAGAAAGATATAGATTCAGATTAACGAGTTCTTTCAGCTATGTACCTTCAGTTTTCTCTACATTCTTGTCCTAACTAGCGACATTTGAGGATGAATTTTCCCAAGCGGAGATATTGTAATACCCCTAACCTTCCTCAATCCTAATTCTGTCTCTAGAAGATTAAGTGATAACTTCCAAAGTGAATAATGTTTAAACCATGTATAATTTCCTTAATTTCAACTTTTTATCACGTGGGAAATTGCATAAGCTTTTTAACGACACCAATTTCATCAAAATCCGAGGTCAGGGTAAAAAGATATAGACATTTTTCAGAAAGAAGCCCAACTGCCCAGGTGAGACGGGAAGGTTCGACGGATCATCGAGCAAGCAAAGGTACCGTTGCCCAAACATCGCACATGAAGTAGTGAACCTTCTTCTAGTCATGTGCGATGGTCAGGTCCGTTGAACCATTGCGCCAGTGATGGACCGTGGCCTGTATCATTGTAGTATAGGCAGAGTTCCATTTTTTGGTCCAAATGCGACGGAGGGGTCCGATGGACCGTCGCTTATACCATCGCATATCCCGTTCATCAAATTTAAGGCCATTTTTAAAGAAACTTTTTGGTCTTTTCCCACCCCATTTAACACCTATATATACATCCGATTGGAGCATAGAACTCTTTATTTTTTTTTCTTTTCTTCAACAACATCAAAAACTAAGGTTTTTACCCTCAAGAGAAAAACTAAATCTTTCTCCAAGAACCTTAAGATTTCACCATAGTTCTTGCAAATTGGTTTGAGATTCAAGGTTCCCAAGTTAAAAGCTTCAAGAACCCTCACTCAAGAGTATGAAAAAAGAGTCTCAAGCAAGCATGTTCATCTAAATTCATAACCTAAGGTATGTGAGGTTTGAACAAGAACACTCATTTCGTTCTTATGCCCAAAGATTTGATTTCTACCATTTAATTTCATGATTTTTCAAATTGGGTCTATACCCAAATCACTTTATTAAGAATTTATGAGATTTTTAGTTATACAAGTTTTATATGCATGATTATTTCATTATATTATGTATAGAATTGAGAATTTATACTATGAGTTGCATATTAGTACCATGAGTTGATGTTTCCAATTGCTTTTAAGATAAGTGTCATGAATTAAGCTTTACTACAAAAAGTTTGATTATTTGAGTATATTGATATTTGAGATTGAGAGTCAAGACTAGGTTTTAAACCAAGAATGAGTTTCGATGCTTTCATAAAGAGTATGTCCTTTAGCATGATTCAATAAACACGAGCTTTGATTTGAAAGAAAGATTGCTTTTAAGCTTAAGTTGAGTTTGGAATCCGTAGTACTTCTGATTTAAAGCTAAGAAAATCATTATTTGGTCTTTATTACAGACCCTTGAGTTATTTTGAGGTGGATTTACTAAAGAATTCTGAGCTTGAGTATGGGAGTAGTATTTAGCATCAAGTTGGGCTTGATTCAGAGGTTTGATTCCCCAAAACTATGTTCCACCTTAGGATTGATATTTGTAAACCTGAGGTTGATATTGTGATTACTAAAATTAAGGTTTTGCTCTGATGGCAAGGATAGACCATGTAATACCCCGAGAAATTTTTGGTTGAAATTTTGTGCATAAATGTGTTGGGTTCTATCTTCTAGAATGAATTATAAATTTTCTGTGAGGAATGTCTTAGATTATGATCCACCATTGCATATAGTATCGAATAAGCTTTCCAACGATATGTGGATCATCCAAAACGGACACCTAAGCGACGAGTTATGAACATTTCGATCGAACCATGAATAGTAGTGAATAATAAAACGTGTAGAAAAAAGTACTGAGGTCTGGCGTATTTTTGCTCCAACTTTAAACAATAATAACTCCTTGTACATAATGATCTGGGTGATCTACTATATATCAATGGAAATCTCTGTGAGTCCTCTTTCTAATGAAATTAGCTTCATCCAATTTGTCTATAGAATCAAAAAGTTATATTCGATCTACTTCAGCCTATCAAAAGCAAATTTTTGGGTCAACTTCAAACGATCATAACTCCTCATACACAATGATCTGGGTGAGATACTATATATCAATAGAAAGATATGAGAGTCCTCTTTCTAATGAAATTGGTTTCATCCAGTTTAGATATCAAAGTAAAATGTTATGGTTGATCTACTTCATACTATCAAAACAGTCCACCAAAGGATAGATTCGAGATTTGTTTTGATTTTTAGGGGCGTTTTGGTCATTCTCCCTCACCCAAAATCTGTCCAAACCCTATATTAAAGCCTGTTAGAAGTATTATATGTTATATTTCATCAAATTCCCTCAAAAAGAGAATCCTAAGCTCCTACATCCAACTTCAAGATCCTCCAAAGTTCGCCATTAATTCTGCAAATTTATTCAAGATTCCAAGTTCCTCGTTCAAGAACTCTAAGCCATCATTCAAAGGCACGGTTAACATCTCAAAAATGAGTATCGATCTAAAGTTCATAATTCAAGCTATGTGGGGTATTTCAACAAGAACTCTCTTTCGTTCTTGTGCCCAAAAGTAATTTTCTTTACAAAGGCATGATTTTTATTTTATTTTTATGAATTTGAAGCATGAATCCATATCTTATGATGATTATTATGAAATCTTGATATTTATGATTTTGAAAGATGAATTTACATGTGTGGAGATATAAAACATGAATCTTGAATGATATTTATCATGATTTTGATATTTGGGTTGTGAATCTCCATTGAAAATTATATTTTTTTTTGAGAAAGTGTGTGTTATAAGCACGTTGATGTTGAATATTTGAGATATTTTGAATGATTTGACCCTTTGGTCTTAATGGAGTTGATTTAAACTCGAGTGTGAAAGAAATCCACAACGTGGTTGATTTTGATAGATGGGAAGCATGATGGCTCCCGATGTATATTTATATATTACTGAAATTGTTTTGTTGTGGATTGTCGCAATGATCTGAGCTAAGTCCGGGAGAAATCTTTAGCACCGAGTGGGAGGTATAAAGTGACCTTACTTTCCTAGAACTACGTGCCCCCGTAGGAGTGATCCTGAGGCTGATTTATATAGTGATCACTAGTTTGTGTGGATTTGATATCGATAATCCTACTTCGATGGCAAGGATAGGACGGCTCTCCCCAAGTGGGTTGTACGTTGGACTCCATGTAACTCACATGGTTTATGTCGGTTATAGGATCTCCCAGTGTGTGTGTGTTTCCTTGTGTCTATGGTGAATAGTGAAGTAATTTGTTAGTGAAATTGTGAAAGTTATTCTTTCGAAAGATTTAAATGATATTTATATTATGAGAATTGATATTCTTGATGAACTGAAAGTGATTGACAAATTATATGATGACTCACATGTGTTATTGTACTTATTTCATCCTCCCATGATTATGATGATTTTCTTCAGGCTATGTGAGTCTTTCATACATCCTGCATATTTCTTATAAATATTTATGATGATGATGTTTATACAACTGCATACACCTCCATATACTCGGTCCCTTTCCATGGTACTGACTTACATCTTTGGATGTGGGCTATATTTTCTCAAAATATAGGTTCAGGTGCTCAGTTCCAAGTTCGACAGTGATTTTTTGAGCATGCTGTTCTACATCCTCTATTGTGGTGAGTCCTCATGTTCCAAGGACATAATGTCTGATGTTGGTTTCACGGAATTGTTTACATTTGATAACTGAGTATGAGTTAGTTGGGGCATGTCTCAATGGCTCGCTGGTTTTATTGATTTTCTTAGAGGCTTGTCAGACTAGTATAGATGTTGGGAGTTGACTAATTATTCGTATTTTGTTATCTGTCTGAAATTCTTTTATTCTTTGATGATGATTACTTTGTTGATATTTCAGGGTTATTTATGGAAACCCTGTTGATTTGTGTTGAATTGAATGAAAATGGCTCAATGGGTTAGCTTGGGGCTATTCGTAGCCTCAAGCACCTTGTGATGCTCCGGGACCCATTTTCTGGGGTGTTACAAACTTGGTATCAGAGCCTGAGGTTTTAAGGTGTCCTAGGGAGTCTGACAAGCTGCGTTAAGTAGAGTCTTTATCATCGGCATGTAGCGCACCACATCTATGAGCAAGAGGCTACAAGATATTTTAGGAAAAAATGTGATTCTTTCTTTCAGAAGCCTATCGTGCTTAAAGTGTCTCTCTCTACTATTGATTCGTGCTCTTCTCTTTCAGAAATATGGATCGACATCGAGCGAGAAAAAATAATGATGGTCAACAACCTCAACCCACTGCCCTATTGAATAAAAATGTGTCTCATACTGAATTTCGAGCAGCCTTTCAGGTGCTGGCCTAAGCTGTTACTGCAAATGTTCAGGCCAACCCAGCCCCGGATCCACAGCAGTAGAAAGGTGATTTAGCTGCTGCCAAGATCTGTGACTTCATGAGGATGAATCCACCTAAATTCTATGGGTCTAAGTCTGATGAGGATGTACGATTGTTTTTAGAGGAGGTGCAGAAGATTACTCAGGTGATGCATGTATCTGAGAACATAGTGTAGAGTTAGCTGTGTATAGTTTGAAAGACCTTGATTATGACTGGGTTGTTTCTTAGAGGAAAGGTAGAGGTGAGGGAGCTATCCTTACAACTTGGTAAGAGTTCTAGGATGCATTCCTGGATAAGTTTTTCTCTTTGGAGATGAAGGAGGCGAAGGTGGAAGAGTTTATGAACCTGTGATAGGGCTCTATGACTGTTAGGGAGTACTGTCTAAAGTTCAATCAGTTGGCCAAGTATGCTCCTGAATTAGTGGCTGATAATCGGGCTAGTATGAGTAAGTTTGTGACTGGAGTATCCAGTTATGTGGTTAAGGAGTGTAGGTTTGCTATACTGAATAGTGAGATGAATATTTCTAGGATGATGACTCATGCCCAACAGATTGAGGTAGACAAGATTAAGGAGAGAGATAGAATGAGAGAGAATAAGAGAACTAGGTCCGACCAGCATGGACAGGGTCATACTAGATCGTGGGGAGGGAGTTGCCCTCAGTATCAGGATCGTTTATCTATGCCAGCATCGTCATCTGCTAGTGCTCCCGTGCCTAGAGGTAGGCAGGAGCAAGGTAGTAGGTCATATGCATCCAGGTCCTCGTATAGTACTGGCAGTAAGCCAAATTGTCCCCTGTGTCGTAAGTGTGGTAGGGCTCATTTGGGTGAGTGTTAGGGTGAGAAGAGGGGTTATTTCCGGTGTGGTGACATGGGTCACAAAGTTAGAGATTTTCCACAGGATGGACAAGGGCGTCGTGACTATCGCCCTTAAACCCAGACTCAGACTATTAGTG
Source organism: Capsicum annuum (assembly GCF_002878395.1). Taxonomy (NCBI): domain Eukaryota; kingdom Viridiplantae; phylum Streptophyta; class Magnoliopsida; order Solanales; family Solanaceae; genus Capsicum; species Capsicum annuum. The sequence goes on along the minus strand of NC_061114.1, from coordinate 214,773,507 downwards.
CTTCAGTTCCAGCGACTCGCCCAGCCCCAGCTCAGGGCGCCTCTTCTAGCAATGCTGGCGGGCAGTGCCAGAATAGATTCTATGCTTTACCATCCCACCAGGAATAGGAGGACTCTCTCGTTGTTGGATCCTAGATCCAGTTTCTCATATGTTACACCTTTGATTGCTGTGAATTTTGAAATGAGTTCTGAGATTATTCCTGAGCCTATCCTAGTTTCTACCCCAGTGGGTGATTTGATTGTTGTCCAAAAAGTGTATAAAAAGTGTCCTATTACCATTGTTCATAGAGTCTTGTTGGCTGATTTGATTGAGTTAGACATAGTAGATTTTGATATGATTCTGGGTATGGACTGGCTATATTCTTCTTATGCCTCTATTGATTGTCGAACCCGAGTGGTCAAGTTTCAGTTTCCGGGTGCATCCATGTTTGAGTGGTTTGGGACTTCTGTGTCACCTAAGAGTCATTTTATCTCTTACCTCAAATCTAGAAAGCTTATTTCTAAGGGGTGTATTTACCATTTGGTTAGAGTCAAAGACACTAAGTTTGAGACTCTAACTCTCCAGTCTGTTAACGTCTCAATGAGTTTTTTGATGTCTTTCCGGATGATCTCCCAAGGATACCTACTAATAGAGAGATAGAGTTTGGGATTGATCTTTTTCCCGATACTCAGCCCATTTTTATTCCTCCTTACCATATGGCCCCTGCAGAACTTAAGGAGTTGAAAGAGCAACTCAAAGATCTACTAGATAAGGGTTTCATAAGGCTCAGTGTTTCTCCTTGGGGTATTCCTGTGTTGTTTGTGAGAAAGAAAGATGGCTCTTTGCATATGTGCATTGATTACCGCCAACTGAATAAAGTCATCGTCAAAAATAAGTGCCCCCTTCCAAGAATAGATGATTTGTTTGACCAATTGCAAAGTGCAAGTTATTTCTCAAAGATAGACCTTCATTTCGGCTATCATCAACTCAAAGTTAGGGAGTGTGACATCCCGAAAACCATTTTTTGAACTCGTTATGGCCATTTTGAGTTTCTTGTTATGTCTTCCGGGCTAACTAATGCCCCAACAGTTTTCATGGACCTCATGAATCGAGTGTTCAGATCATATCTGGATATGTTTGTCATAGTGTTCATTGATGATATACTAGGGTACTCTCATAGTAAGGATGAACATTCTGATCATCTCCGAACTGTCTTGCAAACCCTTAGAGATCACAAATTATTTGCCAAGTTCAGTAAGTGTGAGTTTTGGCTAAGGTCAGTTGCTTTTCTGGGTCATACCATTTCTTCCAAGGGTATTAGAGTTGATCCCCAAAAGATCAAAGCTGCTAAAAATTGGCCTAGACCTATTTCTCCGACTGATATTCAAAGTTTCTTGGGTTTAGTTGGCTATTACCACCGTTTTATTGAGGGTTTCTCCTCTATAGCGTCTCCTATGACTCGGTTGACCCAAAAGAAAGTGAAGTTCTTGTGGTTCGAATCTTGTGAGAAGAGCTTTTAGGAGTTGAAGACTCGACTCACTTCAGCCCCTGCTTTGACTTTGCCTGATGGTGTTGATGGATTTGTCGTGTACTGTAATGCTTCGAGAGTTGGGTTGCATTGCTTATTGATGCAGAAGGGTAAGGTGATAGCTTATGCTTCTAGATAGTTGAAACCTCATTGGAAAAATTACCCCACCCATGACCTTGAGTTGGTTGTTGTTGTGTTTTCTTTGAAAATATGGAGACACTATTTGTATGGTGTCCATGTTGATGTTTTCACTGATCATAAGAGTCTGTAGTATGTGTTTACCCAGAGAGAATTAAATCTTAGGCAGAGACAATAGTTAGAATTATTAAAGGACTATGATATGAGTGTGTTGTACCATCCGAGCAAGGCCAATATTGTGGAGGATGCCCTAAGTAGAGTGTCTATGGGTAGTGTTTCACATGTGGTAGAAGGTAAGAAAGAGTTGGCTCATGATGTACATCGTTTGGCTAGATTGGGGGTTAGGTTGTTTGACTCTACTGAAGGTAGTATAGGGGTTCAGAGTAGTTCCGAATCCCCCTTGGTTTCGGAAGTAAAGGAAAAACAATACTTAGATGCTAGTTTGGTTAGACTGAAGGAGTCAGTCAAGGACCAAAAAGTAGAGGTTTTCTCCCATTAGGGAGATGGTGTGTTGAGATTGTAGGGTAGATTGTGTGTCCCTAATGTTGATGATCTGAGACAGAGAACTATGGTTGAAGCGCAGGAGGTGCGATATTCTATTCATCCTGGTGCCACCAAGATGTACTGAGACTTGCGGGAAATCTATTGGTAGAGTGGCATAAAGAAAGATATAGCATCGTTTGTAGCTAAGTGTGCAACATGCCAATAGGTTAAGGTTGAAGACCAAAGACCTGGTGGTATGATGCAAGAGTTTAGTATTCCCACCTGGAAGTGGGAAGAGATAACTATGGACTTTGTGATTGGTTTACCTCCTTCTCGACGCCATCATGATTCAATTTGGGTTGTGGTTGATAGGTTGACTAAGTCTGCTCATTTCTTGCCTGTTCATACTTCATAGACTGCTGAGGATTACGCTAGATTGTATATCTAAGAGCTATTATAAATGCATGGAGTTCCCTTGCCTATTATTTCGGATAGGGGTACTCAGTTCACTTCTCAATTTTGGAAAGATTTTCAGAAGGGTCTTGGTACCCAAGTGCTTTTGAGTTCTGTTTTTCATCCGCAGACCGATGGTCAGGCTGAGCAGACCATCCAGACCTTAGAGAATATGTTGAGAGCTTGTGCACTTGACTTTAAGGAAAGTTGGGATGATCACTTACTGTTGATAGAGTTTGCTTACAATAACAGTTTCCACTCTAGTATTGGCATGACTTCGTTTGAAGCCTTATATGAGAGAAAGTGTAGATCACCCATAGGTTGGTTCGAGGTGGGTAAAGAGGTTGTGAGTGGTCCTGATTTAGTATTTGAGGCTATGGAAAAAGTTAAGTTGATTAGGGAAAGGTTGAAAACTGTGCAGAGTCGTCAGAAGTCATATGCGGATGTTAGAAGGAGAGACCTTGAGTTTGAAGTTGGTGACCGTAGTGTATCTAAAAATTTCACCCATGAGGGGGGTGAAGAGATTCGAA